>NC_087549.1:1563925-1863925 GCF_036250125.1 Pseudopipra pipra | reverse complement strand
TCCGTGGCAGAGGAGCAGGGAAACCACATTTGCTACAAAGAGTTTTCTGATGTGTTAGATGGCCTTTGTCCCAAAATTCTTCCTGGAGCAGCACTTATCTCCTCTCCCTTAGGGGAGTAACTTCTGGGAGTGTTGATATCTCTCACTACAGAGTGATCCATCTCTTCTTAATTTAGGCAACCACAATGAGTGATTCCAGCTGAGCTGGCTGGGCTGCCGGGTTTGGTTGCAGGTTGCCCAGAGAAGGTGTGGCTGCCCCATACCTGGAAGTGTCCAAGACCATGTTGGACAGAGTTTGGAGCAACCTGGGCCAGTGGAAGGTGTCCCTGCGCATGCAGGAGCTTAAAACCAGATGACCTTTCAGATCCCTTCCAACACAAACCATTCTGTGACTCTGTGACTTACTGGGAACACACAGGACAGCTGGCACAGTTGCCACCAGTGTGAAATTGTTCCATCAGGCGCTCTGACTTTTCATTCCATGAGGAACCCACAAGGTCATTGAAAAGTTGCTTTGATTTAATCTTCACTTGTTGCCTTGAAATCAGTGAGGGACCCAAGACCAAGTGGAAATCCAGGGCCACCTTCACCCAACAGTGAGGTCTGAGTGTGGCCTTCAGCTGGGTTTTGTTGGCGTCAACAGAAGTGAGAGAGGTGACATTTTGTCATTCTAGAGTCATCCCCTGACAAGGTGAGCCATTGGACTGCTCTGGGACAGTCCCTGAGGTCCTTGGAGCAGCCCATGGACTCCTCAACTCCAATCTGAGGCATTCCATGAATTAACACACGTGGGATGACAGGGATCCCTGTGCCACCATCTCACTGTGACACCTCGCTGAGGAGACCCATCCATTCCTCTGAAAAGTGGTGCTATTTGCTCATCTCCTGGGACCAGCCTGTGCCCTTTTCCATCCATGCCACATAAATACAATTCTCACATTTTTCCAAAGGATTTTACTGCTCTGTTCATCTTCTTTTTTCTGGATGTGTTTCACATCTTTTCCTACCTCAGCAAAATCAAGGCTGGTTGGGAGAAAGGAGGAGAAGGAGAAGAAGAAGGAGAAGGAGAAGGAGAAGGAGAAGGAGAAGGAGAAGGAGAAGGAGAAGGAGAAGGAGGAGGAGGAGGAGAAGGAGAAGGAGGAGGAGGAGGAGGAGGAGAAGGAGAAGGAGAAGGAGAAGGAGAAGGAGAAGGAGAAGGAGAAGGAGAAGGAGAAGGAGAAAAGGAGAAGGAGAAGGAGGGGAAGGGAAAGGGAAAGGGAAAGGGAAGAGGAAGAAGAAAGGGAAGAGGAAGGGAAAGGGTAGGGCAAAGGAAAGGGAAAAAAATGAAAAAGAAAGGGAAAAAAGGGATAGGAAAAAAATAAAAAGGAAAAGGGACAAGGACAAGGAGATTCAGCCCCTGTTCCAGCAGAAGTTTCTCTGTTTCCACCCTCTCCCCTGGCTTTGCCTCCGAACAGGTGATACAAAATCTTGTTCCAAAGTCACCAAATGTTTTATTCCGACAGTGGCAGACGCAGGAAGGCCGGGAATGTTGTCAGTCGTCAAGTTAAGCAGCTTTTTCACTGAAGCTTTTAACACCTATTACGGTTGCCAGGCACTGAAGGAGCCTCGGGATGATCCCACATCATGGAGATGCAAAGTGACTTCACAGCTCCGGGGCTGCTCCCTCCATTTGTTAGTGGAGCTCGGGAAGTCGGTACTGGTTGCTGAGCCGTGGGAATACCTATCCACAAGGGATTGACTGCTGGAAAGGCTCTGCAAGTCTGGAAACCTTCCCCACAGCCACGCTGTGCAGCCGGAAAAATGCAGGGAATTTAATTCTCAGAGGCCGAGAGAGTCAGGGATGTTCAGCCTGGAGAAAAAAAGGAATTTGGGGAGATCTTAGAGCCCCTTCCAGCATCCACAGGGGCTCCAAAAAAAACTGGAGAGGGATTTTGGGCAAAGGCATGGAGTGACAGGACAAGGGAATGGCCTTAAGATGGTGGAGGGAAGATTAAAATGAGATATCAGGAAGAAATTCTTCACTGTGAGGATGGTGAGGCCCTGGCACAGATGTCCCAGGCAAGATGTGGATGCCCCATCCCTGGAAGTGTTCAAGGAAAGGTTGGATGGGGCTTGGAGCAACCTGGGATAGTGGAAGGTGTTCCTGCCCATGGCAGAGTGTTGGAACTTTAAAAAGACCATCTAATTTCAAATCTCTGCCCTGGGCAGGGACACCTTCCACTAGCCCAGGTTGCTCCAAGTCCCATCCAACCTTTCCTTGTACACTTCCAGGATGCACCACCAGTGCAGGGGAACTATGGAAAAATTCCTTGTGGAAGAAACTACACCAATTCACTCCCTCGTCCAGGAATAAAGAAAAGAAAATGGGATCAGGACTTAATGTCCTGTTGTTGTGTTTGAGGACGGAGCTCCTGAGCACCTGCTTTTGCCCCAAACGCTGTTTAAACAGGAAGCAATTTTTTGTTCTGAAAATTTGATAACATTTTCACGATTAAAAAATAAATCCCCTCTGTTTGGTTCTCCCCAAGAGGTCCTGATCTATTTGCAGGGTCACACCACAGACACACATTATTTAAATCAGTGGGTCCTGAGGGTACTTCTAAGATACAGGACTAGAAGTATTTGAGCTTGGAAAATGAGAATAAGAGGAGGATTAGGAAACTCCACTTTATTCCAGGCTAAATAGTGACACTTCATTTTTCTTTTCCAAAAGAACTTTTCTAGGAATCAACGAGCTCAACCTCCCAGTTATGAACTTCTCTGAGGTGGGAAAAACTTTGCAGAATCCAACTTCTCCCAGGGACTGAACAAAAGCCAAAACTGGGAACTTGCCCTTGGATAATGACTGGGACCCATGGGGACCATGTTATCCCTGTATTAATTAGCATAGGATCAATTATCCCTCTGCTGTGTCCACTGGGAGCTGCTGTTAAAAGCAAATATTTTTCCAGCAGCTGCTGCTGTAACGCTGGAAAATATTCCTGTCCTGCAGGAATGTGTATCCAGGATATTTCCAATACACACCCCAAAGATCATCTCCCCAGAAACTTATTTCTATAAGTTTCTCTGCTCTTTATTAAATGTAACCGATATTTTCCAGCTGTCTTGGGTTTATACTTTGCTGCCATCAACTGTGCTCTGCTGATACTGCACCCGCTCCTGCCAGCCCGGGGAAAATTCCTCTCCGGCTCGTTTTCCCCACTGCTGGAGAAGAACTATTGATATATCACCTTCCTGGGACAGCAGGAATTCCCCAGAGAACGGGCACCAGCACCTGGTTTGGGTGGTGCCCACCCCACTGATTGGCAGGACCCAGATGGGAAGGGAGCTGAGGGATTTAGGTGGGAGGATCCTTCACATTCCAACGCAGCCAGACCTGGAACATCCCCACAGACCGGATTTATCCACTGCCAGCCCAATTATCCTACAGTGGGAATGTTTTTCTCTGATAAAATCACAAGGAATAGCCCAGAGACAGCCAAAGTCCAACCCACTGCAAGGACAAGTCATGGCAGGGCTCTTGGTTGGGTCTCCTTCTCTTTCTTCTCCTTCTTTCTCCTTCTTTCTCCTTCTTTCTCCTTCTTTCTCCTTCTTTCTCCTTCTCCTTCTCCTTCTCCTTCTCCTTCTCCTTCTCCTTCTCCTTCTCCTTCTCCTTCTCCTTCTCCTTCTCCTTCTCCTTCTCTTCCTTCTCTCTCCCCTTCCTTTTCTCCTTCTCCTTCCCCTTCTCCTTCTTCTCTTTCTCCTTCCTTTTCTGCTTCTCTTTCCCCTTTCTTTTCCCCTGTTTAAATATGAAGCAATTCTTTGCTCTGAAAATTTGACAACATCTTAGTGATTAAAAAAGAAATCCCATCTGTTTGGTTCTCCCCAAGAAGAACAGGAAAAGATTTATTAATAGAAATCCTTGGCATTTGTTTTTGAAAAAAAAAAAAAAAAGGTTTATTTATGCAGCCACATGAAATTAAAGATGACAAAAATTCAGCACAATAACATAAAAGATATCTTAATCTGATTTTTTGTCATTTGAATAGTGCCAGTGGGAATCCTGGGGTTAGAAAGCAGTATAAGAGGACCAGAAATCCTTTATCTCAGGAAGTCAAAGCTACAGGAAAGATATTTGAGTGGCAACAACCCCTGGGCCAATGGATAGATCAGAGAATCAGAGAATCATGGAATGGTTTGGGTTGGAAGGGACCTTAAAGACCATCTTGTTCCAACAAGATGGGCAGGGACACCTACCACTAGCCCAGGTTGCTCCAAGCCCTGTCCAGCCTGGCCTTGGATACTTCCAGGGATGGGGCAGCCACAGCTTCTCTGGGAATTCCATCCCAGCCCCTCATCACTCTCCCAGGGAAGAATTTCTTCCCAATATCCCATCTAAATCTACCCTTCTTGAACTTAAAGCCATTCCTTCTAGTCCTGGGAAGCCATTCCCTGTGTGCTGTCCCTCCATCCCTTGTCCCAAGTCCCTCTCCAGCTCTCCTGGAGCCCCTTTAGGCCCTGGAAGGAGCTCCAAGGTCTCCTTGGATCGTTCCCTTCTCCAGGTGAACCCTCCCAGCTCTCCCAGCCTGTCTGCAGAGCTGAGGGGCTCCAGCCCTCGGAACATCTTCATTTCCCAAATTTAAAGCCCTCTGACCCTTTGTCCTCATCCAAGGTGCCCACACAGACATCCAGGTTTTGTGGCATCTGGTCCCAGATGTTTTTTAATGCCCCACAAACACTTTCACTTCACTGGATCAGAGGGGAGGAGACAAAACTATATTAATGCTACATTTCAGACACTCCTGTGGGACCCAAACTCTGGATATCACACCTGAAATTACAGTCTTTTTTCTGAGTTTCCAAGCCAGTGCCTTGCCTGACTTTGGCTCTGGCTCAGTTACCGCCTGCAGCAATTTTGTCAGAAGAAAAAAATGAAAATCTTTTGATTTTCTCTGAGATCAATCAGCTGATTATTTGTCTCTGCCATTGGTCCTGAATCTTTAAACCAGGAACTCAAAAAAAAAAAAAAAAAAAAAAAAAAGCCAAATTAAAATCCGAAGTTC
This sequence comes from Pseudopipra pipra, assembly GCF_036250125.1. Lineage (NCBI taxonomy): Eukaryota > Metazoa > Chordata > Aves > Passeriformes > Pipridae > Pseudopipra > Pseudopipra pipra. The sequence continues at coordinate 1,858,883 of NC_087549.1, read as the reverse complement.
TTAAATCATTCATGGGATAGAAAGGCAGCAGAGAAGGTTTATGAGTGAAAAATCTCCCGAAATAATGAGTTCCACCGTCACTGCCGCCATCAGCTCTGGCAGAACGTGCCAGGATCTTCAGACCCAGGTTGTGACATTATTAAAGAGAGCAGGAATACATTCCCCTTTTCCTATGCATCCATTGTTCTTCCAGGGGAAACCCAGGATTCATTCTTGGCAAAGAGGAGAAAGAAAAACCTCTTTTTTGCCTATTTTGCATGAAGAATAATTTGTTATTTACTGTCACGGGCAGACACTTGAATGGGGTTTTTTGCTCTTTTTGAAGGAGATTCTTCTCTTTGACTTCTTCCCTTCTCATCCCTGGGCAAAATACTCTTTCCTGAGGTTTCCCTGGATTTATCCAGCCTGTTAAATCATTTGTCAGCCTCTCGTGTCTCCACTGCAGTGTCTGAATGCAGATGAATAAATTATTCCAGTTCATTTCTCATGAAAGGAGAAGGCACATCTCAGAGAACACGAAGTACAAGAGTTAATCAGGAGAGGACAGGAGAACAGGGGAAAAGGGGAATGATTCTCCTCGAGGTCTGGGCTCAGGGAGGCAACAGGAGACCAACAAAGAGGGAATTCTAGATTGGTTTGGGTTGGAAGGGACCTGAAAACTCATCCAGTTCCAAACCCAGGGACACCTTCCACTATCCCAAGCTGCTCAGAGCTCCATCCAACCTGGCCTTGGACACTTCCAGGGATGGGCCAGCCACAGCTTCTCTGGGATTTCTATTCCAGGGCCTCCCCACCCTCACAGGGAAGAATTTCTTCCCAATATCCCATCTAAATCTACCCTTCTTGATCTTAAAGCCATTCCTTCTAGTCCTGTCCCTCCATCCCTTGTCCCAAGCCCCTCTCCAGCTCTCTTGGAGCCCCTTTAGGCTCTGGAAGGGGCTCTGAGATCTCCTTGGAGCCTTCTCTTCTCCAGGTTGAGCAATTGGGAAGAATTTCTAAATTTCTAAGGATCTAAATCCTACCTCTTTTAGTTTAAAACCATTCCCTCCTTGTCCTATCCCTGCCCATGTAAAGTCACCTCCCTCCTTTTTTTAACCCCCACTTTAACAAATCCCAAGGAAATCTTGTTCAAAAGATGTGGATGGAAATCAAACTGGCAACTGGGAAGTGATTTAGTTCAAAGAGATCCAGACCTTCCAAATCATGTGAAATTCCAGAACTTGCTGATTTTTTCCCCGTTCTAAAATTGAACATCCCCCGAAATGCTGAAAACTTCAAACAAACACATCAGAACAGAAAACTTCAGCTGAAAGGAAGGTTTGGTTCAGTCCATCAGAACACAATGTTTTGCTTTTTGAGGTTTATTTCTGTGTTGAGTGTCGGGTTTGGTTTGTGGGTTTTTTTCCAGTTCTTAAAATAAATTTCTCAGATAAAAGGATGGCACAAGTTCCAAACAGGCAATTTCAGATGAAGTGCTGAAACATTCTGTCCTTCTCAACATTGTAAAGACATTTTTGAATACCTGACATTTGCTGCTGAAAACTGGTGTTCCCTCAGTTATTTGGCTTAAAGTGGAGCAGAATTTCACTTCTCCTTGAAGTCTGATGGAGAATTTTTGCACCACTGTAGAATCATTAAATTTTTGGGTTGGAAGGGACCTTCAAGATCATCTTGTTCCAACTCCCTGCCATGGCAGGGAATCTTCCACTATCCCAGGTTGCTCAGAGCCCCTGGGTGGTTTTGCCTTTCTTGGTTTGTTTAGTTTTTCCACCCTTTCAGCTTCCCAGGGGTCTGCTCCAGGGAAGGGAAGGGGGGAAAAAATTCCTCAGGAGGGATGGGATGTGGGGCACCCACGTCCTGCATTGGAACAGCACATCCTAAGAAAACTGATAAAGGAGAACCTGCATAAAACATGATATTTGAGTCTGTCTGATGTTCATGGTGGGATTCCTGGTCCTATCCTGTCCTGTGCAGAGCCAGGAGCTGGATTTGGATGATCCTTGTGTGTCCCTTCCAGCTCAGGATATTCCTTGATTCTATGAAAGCCTCAGTTTGCACAGGTTGATGTCCAAACACCTCCAGGCTAATCCACCCAATGATGAACTACAGACAAAGCATGGGAATATTTTCCCTCCTTGAGGGCTCTGGTTCCTCAAAACCCTTGGCAGACGTCTGAGTTCCTGTGGTTAAAGATCATGGAATCATAGAATGCTTTGGTTGGAAGGGACCTTAAAGATCATCTCATTCCAACCCCCTGCCATGACAGAGCCAGGAGTTGGACTTCCATGATCCTTGTGGGTCCTTTCCAACTCAGGATATCGTTTGGTTCCATCAGCTGCTGGGAATGCATCAAAATAAGGCTGTGCAGTGATGCTTTGCAGTGATGGTTTGCAGTAATTGTTCATCTGCCTTAACCTTTCCAATTTCCCATGACCTACAGTTAAATATTCCAGCACCTCGAGCTCATTAAAGCTTTCCTGCTAATTATATCTCCTTGCAAACCTCCTCTCAGCCAAATCTCAAGAGCCAGAAGCGCTCAAACGTGTTTTATTTTTTCTTTTCCATCTTACCTTTCTTTGGATTTCCTCTGATATTTTCTTTTTGCTTCTGTGCACAAGCCCTTAAAGTAGTTCCCACGCTCCAAAGTCTGACTCTCACCTCCCTCCTCCACCCGGATTCAAAGTTTTTTCTCTTTTTCCAGCAAGTTCTCATTGAACTCAGTGTTGGAGTCAGTTCGTGCTGGGCCTTGACGACTCTGAAGGAGAAGGGAAAGAAAGAGAAAAAGAGAGGAGGGAAAAGACAAGAAAAAAAAGCCTCGAAAAGATTAGTTTCTCGAGGGGGAACTAAAAACAAAAAAAGAACCCTCAGTCTGGAGGGAAAGTTTAATTAAAAAGAGCAGAGTTTTTAATTACCGGGGAAATCTACTTGAATGATTCATTTGCATAATCCCGAGGCAGTGGGAGAACAGGCAGGAACAAGATAAGCTTTTCTTTACAATCCTGCTCTTGCTTTTCCGTATCTCTCCCAAAATGACTCTGATCCTTCACTCCTCCCCTCTCTCTGTTCCCTGTTACATTGTTCTTACATCTGATTGCACACTTTGGCCTTGGGCTGCCTCTCGTTTGGCTCTTCCTTTGCTTTTTTTGCCAGGCATTTTGGTACAAATCGTGCACCTTTTGTCTTTTGGGGTCTTCCTTTGCCTCTTTCCCTTGTGGGAAAACTCCCAGCCTCTGAGTTGTCCTCGATGGCCGATGAGTGTCATCACCTGGGGACATTCAGAGTGAGAGAGCAGAGAGAAGTTTGTCAGCCAAGAATTCACCTCATCCAACCACCTCATCATCAAATCACCTCATCCAACCACCTCATCATCAAATCACCTCATCCAACCACCTCATCTTCAAACCAGCTCATCAAACCTCCCGATCTTTGGGGGTCAGCAAAAAATGACTTATGAAAATTAGACTCTCGCGTGTCAAAAGATGGTTCCTATGAAGACTAAGGCAGGGATGACAAGTTTTCCATGCATTCTTCTTACCCCCATTTCCAAAACTGTCACAGCCACCTCTGAAATAGCACGGCAGCCACCATCCCTGGGGATGTGGGGACATCAACAGAGCAGGATGTGGGGACACCAACAGAGCAGGATGGGGGGACACCAACAGAGTGGTGTGGCAGTGGCAGAGGAGGGGAGGGACAATGTGGAGCTGATGGACCCCTCTGCCAGCCTTGTCCTGTAGCTGCTACTTCCTTCCTTATTTCCTTGAATGCTATTTTAATGCTTTAATGTTGCTGGATTACTATAGAAGACAACACCCAAAATGGCTCCACACCTGTTTTCCTGTGAAACCGAATTGTTCCAAAATAAACCCTGCACAGATATATTTCCAAACACCCATCATCCAGTGTCCTTTCACTCTAATCCACCCCAAGGGATTAATTAACTGGGTTACCCTCCCCTTCTGGGGTGGGTTGTAACAGCTCTTCATCATCCACATGTTGGCCCATGGTGGCCCGTGGGTGATGGTGACATTACAGGCAGCTGCAACGTCCCAGGAGGTGTCAGAGAATCCTGACATGTCCCCTGACACCACCCAGTGTGAAACCCCCCACCCCAGGGCAGGGAAAAGGTGTTCCCAGCTGAGCCTGGAGTGTAGAATAACTCAGGGAATCTTTGAGTTTGGGGGGGATCAAGCCCATCCCTGGGACAGGACTGTGGCCACTTCAACCAACACACATGGAAGCTGCAACCACCGAGGATCATTGCTGGATCCAACATAAATATATATATATATGAATATAGAAAAAATATATATGAACATCTATATCTTTCCTTTATTTCTCTTCCTTCCCTTACACATTTCCTGAAGTGTTATTTTTATGCTTTAATGTTGCTGGATTGCTAGAGATGACAACAACAAAAAAGCCTCCACACCCATTTTCCTTTGAAAACAAATTGTTCTAAAATAATATATATAAAATATATATGGTCTATAACATATTATAGATAAATATCTATGAAATATAAAATGTATAATATAATTATACATTCTATGTAATTATATATTATATATCATAGTATGTGTAATATATAACCACTTATTATTGTACATTATATATAATATATAATGTATTATTATATTATATATTATGTATTACATATTGTATATTATGCGCTATATAGTATACAGTGTATATTATATTATACATCATATATTATATATTATATACATATTGTATATTATTATATACAGTTGTAATATTGTCTATATAATATATTATCATAATAATTTAATATGTTATATGTTATATGTTATATGATATCTAATATCTAATATCTAATATCTAATATCTAATATAATATCTAATATCTAATATCTAATATCTAATATCTAATATCTAATATCTAATATCTAATATCTAATATCTAATATCTAATATCTAATATCTAATATCTAATATCTAATATATAATATATAATATATAATATAATATAAAATAGGATAGATATACAGTATAATGTATACTATATATAATATATATGTTTTTATATATATTTACAAACACTATATATATATATATTTCCAAACACCCATTATTCAGTGTCCTTTCACTCTAATCCACCCCAAAGAGATTTATTAACCAGACCCTGGCTCACCCTCCCCAGCTGGGGTGGGTTGTAACAAGTAAGAGCCCAGAAATCAATACCCAGCAAGGAAACCCTGCTTTGGGAGGCAGCCGAAATCTTCCCAGGCTTTTCTTCCTGCCCCAGTTGAAAAGGTCTTCGGTTGCTGCCGCTTTTTGAGCCTCAGAAGGCAGGGAATTGATGGGAACACGGTGCTTGTCCGACCTTTCCACACTCCCTGACGTCCTCGGCACTAGCACGTGTTTGGGATGTGGGAGCCACGAAGGGTCGGGGGCCAGGCAACCTGGGAGAGAGGCAAAAACCTCTCTCACCAGAGTGAGAAACACAGAGAGGAGCAAAGGTAAGTCCGAAGAAAAAGACAAAGAATTCTAAGGAGCAGGGAATGTTGTTCCCCTGGGTGCAGAGAGTGTGTCCAAATCGGGATGTCACCACGGAGCAATTTATCCTTCCAGCCTCTCGGGATGGAGGGGTGTGGAGTGACAGAGTGACTCTGTCTTTAGGCTGAGGGATGAGATGTTAAACATGGATTTTTCTTGTTTAATTGAGCCAAGGGGATGAAAGACACCACAAGGAACCACCAGAAATCTGATTTTTCCTCACATACATGCCTGCAAAAGAGAGCACATTTTGGGGGATCTGCCTGCGTGTTCTCCATGTGCTTCTGCACATAAAACCAGGCAAGGTTTGTGGGAAGAGTTAATGCTGCTTCAAAAATTAATGAATATCTACATTTATATTTTATTTTAGGTGTATTTTAGGTATTCCCAGGCTGCTCCATCCCTGGAAGTGTTCAAGGCCAGGTTGGACAGGACCTGGAGCAACCTGGGCTAGTGGAAGTTTCCCTGCTCATGGCAGGGGTATGGAAAAAAATGCTCTTTAAGGTCTCTTCCAATCCAAACAATTTTATGTTTTTATGATTTTCTAATAAGCTGTGAATTTTCATACTCTCATACACATCAAATAGAGTTCTCAGAGACCTGCATTGGTGTGTGTGCAAGTCCAGTACATGTGGATTCATGGAAAAGTGTGGATATTTTGAGGAAAAAGGGATATTTCTGTGTGTAAGAAACTGGTGCAAGCACCCGGTGTCTGTGTGTGTGGGAGACCAGTGAGCTAGGAGGAATTTTTCCAACCTGTTGGTGTCCTGGAAGTGATGAGTGTGTACAGAAACCAGGATTTTCATCCATGCTTGGGAATGTTTCAGGAGTGTGAAAAACCAACACAGGCTGTGCATGGATTTGTGTGTGGGGATTGATGCCCTCACAGTCTCCAGACCTTCACTCCTTCTCGAGACTATTCCTGATAAAGAACAATTAAATCCCAGTTTGACCTGCAGGCATTGCTGGAGAAGGGAAAAAAAAGAGAAAACTAGGGAAATTTCAATTTCCTGGAAAATATCAGCTGCCAGAAGTGCAACTGCAGCTGGAAAAGTGGTGCAGGGACATCAGATCCCATGCCCAAAAGCAGCTCCTGGAAGTGAACTGGGATTAATGACACGTGGAAAATCAGGGAGCAGAATCCAGAGAGGAGCTGGGGAAGTTGTTCATGGAGTGACCATGTCCTGCAGGAGGTTCACTGCCCATCATCCCACACACCCAGAGCTACACTTGGGTACCACAGCTCAAGTTTTTAGTTCTCCGATGCCATTCCAGAATTTCCCCAGTCCAGGATGATCCAAAATATTCCTTTATCTAAAAAACTCCTTCCTGCTTTCTGTGTTCCCTTCACCCCCTCCTGGTCTACTCCCTGCAGAGCAGACCAGGCTCTCCTCTCTCCCACAGGGATTTCACAAAGCAGCTCAGGAATTAAAGGCTTCAAACCACTTTTCCCAGAATCCCAGAATGGATTGGGTTGGAAGGGGACCTTAAAGATCATCTCATTCCAACCTCTGCCATGGGCAGGGACATCTTCCACTAGCCCAGGTTGCTCCAAGCCCCATCCAACCTGGCCTTGGACACTTCCAGGGAAGGAGCATCCACAATTTCTTTGGCCAACCAGTTCCATTGCCTATTCCAGGTCAGTGAAGAAGATAATCAGGTCCTGGGGGACGAGACAAACAGCTCCTGAGGTGTATCCCATGTGTTTGCTTTCCCTGGAAAACCAGGCTGCAAATGCAGCCAGCCATTAGTGCTGCTTTGTAATTATTTGGGTTAATGATTAAACATAAAAATCAAAATAAAACAAGATAAAATAACCCCCCCTCCAGCCTGTTATTGCAGTCCCAGCACTCGGGGCTGCAGATCTGTGGAATGACTGATCTCATTGTTACAGGGTTATACCCTTCCTGACATCCAACCTCACCTCTGATGCCCAGGAGATAAATAAATCCCTCCTGCTGAATGAAATGGGCTATAATTCAGTGGCCATGTCCTGGCGTGGTCCATTCCCAGTCATGGGCCAGCTGTGCTGGTAACAAGCCCCTGCAGAACATTCCAGCATCTCAGCTGTGCTGTCTCACCTCCTTCTGAGCTCAGCTGATACCAAACTGCAGCAGTTTATTAGAGAATCATAGAAAGGCTTGAGTCAGGAGGGATCTTAAAGCCCCAACCCCTTTTCAAAAGGACCAACAAATCCTAAATCCTGATTTTCAGTTAACTTTTCTTCCTATTTCTGCCTCAGAGATTCCAGGGAATGTTGAGTCCACTGCCTCCAGTTTTAAATTACACTGAAATGCAACCTCTGCCACTTTTTAGAAATGCTTATTTCAAGGCTAAATTCAACTGAATTTAGTTTCCAGTTATTTGATTCAGGAATAACTTTCTCTTAGAAAAGCAGAGGAGGGACCACATCTTGCAGTGTGCTGAGTTCTGACCCTTAGATATTCATTTACAGCCTATTTACAAGGGAAACCAGAGTGTCCCGTTCCATTTCCCATTCTCCCTGAATTCCTGGAGGTTTGTTCCTTGGGCTCCTCATCTACTTGTGCAGAAAGAGGTTGTGGTGTCCCTGATGGTCCCAGTGGCCTGATGAGATCCTGTTCTTATGGAGATGTTTTGAAACATCTCCAAAAAAAGGTGATGTGGCAATCAGTGCAAGTGATGATCTGCCTGAAAATCGGGAATACCTTGAAGTAGTTTCCAAGGAATTCATCCAGTTGCTAAATCATAGAATTGTGGAATGGTTTGGGTTGGAAGGGACCTTAAAGACCATTTAGTTCCATCGAGAGAGTGAGAAAGAGAGAGAGAAAGAAGGAAAAAAGGAAAAAGAGAAAAAGGGAAGGTAGAAAGGAAGGAAGGAAGGAAGAGAGGAAGGAAGGAAGGAAGAAAGAAAGAAGGAAAGAAAGAAGGAAGGAAAGAAAGAAAGAAAGAAAAAGAAAGAGAGAGAAAGAAAGAAAGAGAAAGAAAGAAAGAGAAAGAAAGAAAGAGAAAGAAAGAAAGAGAAAGAAAGAAAGAGAAAGAAAGAAAGAAAGAAGGAGAAAGAAATAAAAAGAAAGAAAGAAAAAGAAAGAAAGAAAGGAAGGAAGAAGAAGAAAGAAAGAAAAAGAAAGAGTGAAAGAGAGAAAGAAAGAAAGAAAGAGAAATAAAAAGAAAGAAAGAAAGAGAAAGAAAGAGAGAAAGAGAGAGAAAGAAAGAAAGAAAAAGAAAGAAAGAAAGAAGGAGAAAGAAATAAAAAGAAAGAAAGAAAAAGGAAGAAAGAAGAAGAAAGAAAGAAAAAGAAAGAGTGAAAGAGAGAAAGAAAGAAAGAGAAATAAAAAGAAAGAAAGAAAGAGGGAAAGAAAAAGAGAGAGAAGAGAGAAAGAAAGAAAGAAAAAGAAAGAGCGAAAGAAAGAAAAAGAGCGAAAGAAAGAAAGAAAAAGAGCGAAAGAAAGAAAGAAAGAAAGAGAAAGGAAGAGAAAGAAAAAGAAATCTCTCAAAGCCCAAATGTGATGTTATGTGGGACAGGAGAGATGAGCTGGTAATTATCAGCTGGTGATGGCAATTATCAGTTCCTACGCCTGAACATCAGTTCTATACAAAACAGTGGAAAAAAATTGTTACAAGATGCAATCAATAAAGAAGCAGAGGGTCAGAATACAATTAGTGTCACTCAATGTGCTTGAGGGAAGGGGTCCTTGTCAAGCCAAACTGATTATATTTGTGATGAGATAACAAGGTTGGTGATACAGGGAACAGCATCAATGGGAGAGTTTTCTGAAGGGTTTGATTCATTTCCAGCAGTCTTATTAAAAAGGAAAAAAAAAAGAACAGATATATAAATATCAAATCAATTAAAAGCTGATAAAATGATGGAGCTCAGAAAGGACTTGTCAATGGCAAATCATGACTGATGCAAGAACTCTTCAATCATCAATGATGGAGGAATAAGGATAAAATCCCTGCTGACAACATCTCTGAAAGGCAATGATTGCCTCTGAGCAGGGCAAAGGGATTCTACAGAGACATCTGAACTGGTTGGGAATGCAAAATTTATAGCCAGAACCAAAAAAATGCAGCTCAGCTGATCCAAATCCCTTCCAGCACCTGAAGGGAACCCACAAGAAAGACGTGCAGAGACTATTGACAGGTAGTGACAGGACATGGGGGAATGGCTTCAAACTGACCTAAAATAGGTCTAGGTTGGATATTGGGAAGAAATTCTGCCCTGGGAGGGTGGGGAGGCCCTGCCACAGGTTGTTCTGTGGCTGTTCCATCCCTGGAAGTGTCCAAGGAAAGCTTGGATGGAGCTCTGAGCAACCTGGGCGAGTGGAAGGTGTCCTTGCCCACGGCAGGGAGGTTGGAACTGGATGGTCCTGCAGGTCCTTTCCAACCCAAACCATTCTATGATTCTCCCAAATCCCAAATGAATTAGGGAAGTTTCCATGAAGACAAGTTTTCATGACAACTCTGCCTCCCCTGCTCGGTTCTTCTCATGGCACAAAACTCACATTTCAGCTTGGGAGGGACCAGATCTCAACTCCCTTCACTTTCAAATCATTGCCAGACCCTTCTTTTCCATTTTTTTTATCCAAAATCTCCCAAAAGTAGATGCTCAGGACACTTTCCAGTGTGGATCCCTCCATTTCCTCACTAACAAAAGCTGTTACTTCGCAGGAGGTCCAGCTGGGACGCATCTTCAAAACTTGAGGGTGCAGAAATTAACTGCAAAAAGAGCTTTTTTTTTTTTGCTCTATTTAGCTTTCAGTTGGATGGGGATGATGCCTAAAAGCTCCCTCTTAACAGTCATCTGTAGTTCCTATGCCAAATGCCAGCCAGGAACAGAAATCTTCAGGAAAGGAGGAGACAAACATTGAATTTTATAGCTTAGAAACAGCTGCTCCTGCCTTCAGGCCTCCACACTTAGGACTCACTGACCTGGTTTACCCACCCCTTCTTTTATGCTTTATATCCCCATGTCTGGTGATAACTGATGCATTCTGAACTGTTATTTAAACTCAATTAAAGGGAATATTGGCTATTAATCACCTCTTGCTTTGCTGCAGCTCTTGTATTGCCAGCAGAAATATCTAAAGTGGAGACGAAGGATGTTAATTCTTTACTGAGAGTGATTAGACAAGGGGGTTATTTTATCTTTGTTTGATTTTTAGGAGGCTTGTCAGGGGCATTTTTTGAGGGTTTGTTGCTTCTTTTGAACTTGCTGAACTTCCAAACACCAGCTTGGCACGTTTTCTTCAAACAGCTTTGCAAAGGAGGATAAAGATGGCAATAAATAGACATATGGTGCACATGAGCCTAATTCATGCAAAGTTGCTCATCCTGGGCAGATGGAAATGGATGTTTTTGAGTACCTTGGGTAGAAAAGCTGCCTTAAAACTTACCTTGCTTTTCTTTTTGCTGTGTCATCAGCCTGGCTAACGAGCAGCTCCAAGGCAACTTTTCCTGCTGCTCAGACTCGTGTGCAAATTGATTTTGCAGCCTTGTGTCCTCCTTGCCCCTCTTCTCCTGAGTTAAATGAGAGACCTGTTACTTTAATGGCAAAAAATGCAAAATAGGCCCCAAATATTCCCAATGTTGATGCAGGAGAGGAGAATCTGATCCAGGAGACACAGGGAAAGGGAAAGGAGAGGCATAAATGTGTCAGAGACTTCCCACCACCACCACCACCAGGTTATTCCTTCAGCTCTTTCTCCACCATCAGTGGATCTGCAAAACTCCCCCATGCTGGAATTTTTTCTCCAGCATATTCTGGATATTCTGTCTGAAAATATGAGGCACAGCTCATGTAAAATTGTCAGCTGCCTGGAGCTTGGGGGAGTTTTTGAGACTCATCTCTACTCTCTCTTCTTCTTTTTAATCTGTTTCCTTTTTTCCTCTCATCCTCTCTCCAGTGATCACTGATCCACCAGACATTGATCTTCACACAAAGGTGCAAATAAGTCAACAGGCTCTTGGCACTCATTTTATTGAGCAGCTTTCCACTGGGAATTAAAAGAAAAGCCATTGGATAAAGGAGAGTGTTGCCAGTATCCTGGAATACTTACTCCACCAAAACCCTCCTCTGCAAGTGTCCATGAGACTCTGAATTTTCAGACCCCAAAGTAGTTCAAGACTTAACAAGGACCAGGTTGCACCTGGTTATTTAAATCCTTAATGGCTCTAAATTGAAAGAGGAGAGGTTTAGGTGGAACAGAAGTCTGATGAGGAGCAGCTGAGGGAGCTGGGGGGGGGAGTTAATCTGGAGAAAAGGAGACTCAGGAGGGATCTTAATCACTCTCTACAACTCCCTGACAGGAAGGGGGACCCAAGTGGGATTCAGCCTCTTCTCCTGGATAACAAGGGGCAGGACAAGGGGAATTGGCCTTAAGTTGCACCAGAGGAGCTTCAAGTTGGATATCAGGAAAAATATCTTCAGTGGTTAAGCACTGGAACAGGATCCCCAGGGAAGTGGTGGAGTCACCATCCCTGGAAGTGTCCAAAACCCAAAAAGACCTGGTAATTCATGATATGGTTTCATGGGCATGTTGGTGTCCAGTCAAAGGTTGGACTTGATGAACTTGGGGGTCTTTTCCCCCCTTCCATGATTTCCCCTCTCCCGCAACACTGACACCCTTTTTCTCATCAGACAGGGCACTGCAATATTTTCCCTCACAGTGTCTCCCAATATGAATCTTTACATCACTCAAACCCATTAAATATGTTGATTTTGCCCTGTATTTCCCTTTTTCCTCTTTTTTTTTTTTTAATTTTACCCTCCAAATCCTCTGTGTCCTCACCTGGAACAACGATTTGCAGCCCTGCCAGGAGAGCAGGGTGGGGACTTGGGTAATTCACTGAGCTGAGGTGTTTTATTATCTCCCAAACCAGCCCTGCTCCTGATGAGCTCCCGTGCTCTCCATGTGGAATGTCAGCCCTGCTTTCAGGGAATCAGGCTGTCATCCAGCACTGCCTAACCTGTCCTTAATGGGCAGCACGTGAGGAGCAGCCACCAGGAGAAAGAGGGACAGCAGAGATGAAACGGGGGAGGTAAACTCAAAAAACCTCATTAAATGTAGGGGCAGCCCAAGGAGAGAAGTTTTCTGACCATCTCTGCTGTTTCTCAAAGTTGTATCATCTCTCAAAAGGAAATTTCAAGCCACCCACATATGCCCAGATTTTGTGAGAAAGGCCTTTTTTTTTTTTTCTTTTAAATAGGAATATTTGTTCAGCTATTAAAAAAAAGGAATATTTTATAGCCTTTATTAATAAAAAGGCTGCACTGGAGATAAAAGACAGGACAGCAGCACATGCCAAATGTGCTTGGCAAGCCCTGAAGCAGTTCCAGGTCTGGTCACAGCGACACTTAACTAAATTGAGCAAGGGAAAGTTTTAAGTTTGCAGTTTTTCCTGCTGCAGGTAAAGATTTACTGGGTGTTAAATATCTGCTCCAGACCATGGATCATTTTGGTCCAGAGCCATCCAGGCTTTTATAGGCCAGAGGAAGGAGAAGGATGGTTCTGCCTCACCCTTTCCTTGCTGGATTTCAGTGTTCCATCATCTCATTCCAACCTCCTGCCATGGACAGGGACACCTTCCACTGGCCCAGGTTGCTCCAAGCCCTGTCCAACCTGGCCTTGGACACTTCCAGGGATCCAGGGGCAGCCACAGCTTCTCCGGGAAATCCATTCCAGCCCATCACCACCCTCCCAGGGAAAAATTTCTTCCTTATATTAAATCTAAATAACTCCTTTTTTACTTTAAACCTGTTCCATGAACTTTCTGTCCGAGACAACCCCAAAAGCCTGAGGAAAAATCAAGGATATAGGGTGGTATCTCTGCCTCATGCCCACTCTATAAAACTCTGTCCTTCCCATTTTCCCCTTTCCTCAGGTGTTTTTCCCTGTGCAGAAGCAGAATTTCACAAACCTTTCTCTCCTCAACTGGTCTTAAGATGGTGCAAACTGTACATTATTCCCCAAGTCTAAACCTTCCTACTGGGATTTTGTGCCCGGTTGTAAATTGAGTGCAGGGTTTCCAAAAGCTAAATATTTCTATGTGGGTATTTTTGGGTGCTTTTGGGTGGGTTTTTTTGTTGTTGATTCAGGTTGTTTTTTGTGGGTTTTTTGTTTGGGTTTTTTTGGGGGGTTTTTTATGTTATCAGTGGTTTGGAATTTTTTCCTTGTCTGTTGGTTTTATGTTAATTTTTGATACACAAGTTAAAAATCCAGTACTTACATGAGAAGAAAACTAAAACCAAAAAGTAAAACTGCTGGTTTTGTTGGAGTCGTTACCAGGCAACATGGTCCCAATGCTTCCAAGGGTTTTATTCTGATCCTCTCTGTGTCCATCCCTCTGCTGAGAGGGAATACCTTTCCATTCCTCCAATTCCTGGGTTAATTTTGATTCCCAAGCTTTGGCTCTCCCTCCATCATTCCTGGTTCTCCAGTGAGATATAAATTCTCTGAAGCCATTTCATTCCCTTCCTGATATTATATATATATATATATTTTATTTTTATATATGTATAAATATATATATAATATTTTATATATATTTTTAGTATACATATTCTATTTCTTTCTGCTTCATCTACACCAAAGAACTTTTATGGTCAGGAACCAGGCCAATGAATCACATTGTGGAGTCATTGTCTTCCCTTCTTAATACTTTTCCTTCCTGAGTTATCCAAGGTGGTTCAAAACCCTATTCCACTTTCTATTTTTACTCTTTTTTCCCTTTATTTATGTATTTAGGGGTAATCTGATTAATAAAGTTACACATTCAGTCTGGAACCACAACCAAGGGGGTTTTAGCCCTTGGGTGACTTCTCTTGTTGGAAGATTCGTGGAAGGGATTGGCCTGTGCTTGTGCTCCTGAATCCTCCCACAACACAAAAAAACCCCTCTTCATTGCTTTCTCCCAAAGCTTTTCATCCAGAATTAACCCCAAGATTCATGGGATGTCTCTGGGCAGACACAAAATCCATCACTAAATGTGGTTTGTGGCATTTTTCACTGCAAAGGGAAGTTAAACAGATTGAGTTCTTTTAAACACTTTGAAATAAAACCCCGTGTGTGTGTCAACTAAACTGCCCAAAATCATTGAAGATGTGGTTAAAAGTGAAGCAATGCTGGTGGAGCGGCATAAAAACCCAGATTTGGAGGCTTCAGGACATAATTGGCCGTGTAAGGCTGGTTTTGGGAGGATGAGGGTTGCCAGGGCATCACTTGAGCTCCGTAAATGGATCCAAGTCATGCTTTGAGAAGGGACAAGAAGTGACATTAGAGCTGTGACTGGGCATCTGCACAACCTGAAGGCTCTTCCTGGCTCTTTACCCTCCTTGACAGAAAGAAATGGTCTCAGTTGTGAATTGTCACTTCGCATTAAAGCAAATTCCTTCCGCTTCTCTGAGTGCCAGAGACAGGAACAACCACCGAAAAACCTCGGAGAATTGTCTGAACAAGCCTCTGGGTCACTGGGAACAACTTTTCATTAGCAAGGGCCAGCTGGGTGGCAAATAAACCCCTTCCCATGGATGTCTGGAGGAGAGCAGGGTCATTTGTCACAGCTCTTTCCAGTGCACTGGGTCCCCCTGTAAGAGGCTGGAGGCGGGAAGGTGCTGGATAAACGTGTTTTGATGCAGCTTCCCCGTGGATTTCCCATGGATCCCGTGTTTGCAGCACTCCTGGCAGTTTGACATCCAGCTGAAATTCCTGCTGTGCAGTGTGGGCACAGCTGTCCCAGGGCACTGAGCCTGAAAGAACTTGGAGGTTGAAATAAGCTGCAAACCCTCAGCTGGGGTTGCTCTCATCCTTATTCAGCTGATCAATCCTATGGAACAGAAGGGTTGGCTCCTGCTGTGCCAGGATTTCAGTTTTCCAGAGTGTTTCAAATATGTTGTTAAGGCTGGGCTTTACTGGAGAATCAATTTATAAATGAAAAGCTTCTCCTGGTTTGATTTGTTTTTTACACACAGAGCCAGATGTGGCCAGGCTGAATTAGAAACACAGTTTATAATTTTGTATCAATAGATTTTATAATATAAAACCTCCTGTTTTGCCCAGCTCTGGGCCTTCTGTCCCAAAATGGAGGTAGAATCCAATCATAGAATCATGGAATGGTTTGGGTTGGAAGGGACCTTAAAGAACATCCTGTTCCAGCCCTTTCAGGGATGGAAGTGTTCCAACACTTCCAGGGATGGGGCATCCACAACTTCTCAGTCTGAGAGGTCTAAGATGGTTCAGGAGGTGTTCAAGGCCAGGTTGGATGGGGCTTGGAGCAACCTGACTTTTGACAAGGGGTGGAGGGACAGGACACAGGGAAGGTCTTCCCGCTGCCAGAGGGTGGGGTTAGATGGGATATTGGGAAGGAATTCTTCCCTGGGAGGGTGGGGAGGCCCTGGCACAGGTTACCCAGAGGAGCTGTGACTGCCCTGGATCCCTGGAAGTGTCCAAGGCCAGGTTGGACAGGGCTTGGAGCAACCTGGGCTAATGGAAGGTGTCCCTGCTCATGGCAGAGGGTTGGAACTGGATGATCCTTAAGGCCCCTCCCAACCCAAACCATTCCATATTTCTATGACCCACTGGCAATTAAATGCTGACTGAACCCAAGGCAACTTTGTCTAGAAATTCCTCAAAAATAACAGGCAAAGCCTCTCCCTTTCTGAGCCTCTGTTTTTTCTCCCAGCCTTTCTCATTCTTACCTGAGTTTTCCCCTCCCTGGGCCATGGACTGGATCATCCCTGCACCTCAGTCATGGACTTTTGCCTGGATCACAATCCCAGCAGCACATTAAGGAAATTCCAACCTTAAATGACAACCATTAGGCCTAGGCATGAGGAGCAAGTTGCAAATAAAAGCCAGGTTTTATCGTGCAGAGCGATTTTACCGCACGGAGCGAGTTATTTAATTAATATTTCAAAAACGCCTCAAGACTCCATCAATTAATGCAACGAGGATGTACAAATTACCTATAATTATTATTACCTCCATAAGCAAGGAACAGATTTTCTCTCTCTTTCCCAGACATTTGGGTAACGAGCTAATGAGGGGATTCCACTTCAGTAGGTGAGCTGAGCTTTAACACTCAATTTTGCTGGGTGAGTGATAAAGGGCTTTGAATTATTCCTTTCTCTCTTGGCCATAAACCTTTTAACAGCTTCAATTTTTTACAAACCATAGCCCCTGCATTACAGCCACCACTCCAGTCAGCTTAACTCCTTGTGCTGCTTAATACACTATAAAACCTCTCTCCTAAAGAACATTTCCATGGAAACAGTCCATTAAAAATGAATTTTATAGCTTATGTTTTCTATAAATGGACAGCTCACTTAATGGCCTTTTACTATTCCACTTTGCCAGAGAGGCTTGAAATTTAACTGTATTTAATTATTTTATAATTTGAGACAGCACTTTTTTTTTTATTACTTTTTATTTTTTTTTTTTAATTTTATGGCCATTACAAAATCTCAGCCTGGTTCATTGGGCTCTGGGAATGAAAATTAAGAATCATGTCCCACACACAAACTGTCTAAACACACCTGTAATAAAGTGGTTTAAGCACTTCAGGATGTCCAAATTTTATTAATTTTATCCCAAATCCACCATGGTTCTTATTCCACCTAGAAAGTGTAAAAATACACTGTTTAACAGAAGAGTAGGACAGATCAGCCTGAAAACACATTTTTGGTGTCATTTTTGCCTTTATCTAAATCTCTTGATGCCCTCCTGAAATAAAGAGGGGGCAAGGATTTGCAAGGAAAACCAGAATTTTCTTTCAGTGGAAGGAAAAAAAATAGTAGTGTCAGCACTTTGCTGTTATCTGGACTCCTCAGGAACACAATCAATTTTGGCTGGATTGTCCAATTTATCAGGGCTCTCCCAAGGGAATTCTTGCCTGGGGTTCCATTTCCAGGGAGTTCAGGAGCTTCAGGAAGTTCCTTCACCGTCACTTTTTGTTCATCAGCCAACATCTAACGTTAATATCAGTACCCATCAACTGCCAAGCAACACCATCATCTCCTTAAGGGAACTGCTCCTTGAGGTTCTTCGTCAAAATCTACCCAGAATTTGTTGCCTTTTTCCAACTAAAAGCCGTTTTCTCCCAGGCTCAGCCTGAGGATTTTGTGTTTGTGTTGGCAAGTCCGTGATGTCCATGTGGGAATCTTCCCTGTGTCCATTTTCATGAGGGTCACTCATGTCATTCCATGCCCAGTCCCTCTGGAGTTTTCCAGAACAGCAACTCTGAGGGTCCGGAGACACAAGGGAGACAACTCTGGGCCCTTGAAGTTCAGCTCCAGAAGAATCGTTGACTCCAAGAATGGTTTGGGTTGGAAGGGACCTTAAAGATCATCCAGTTCCACCCCTTGCCATGGGCAGGGACACCTTCCACTAGCCCAGGTTGCTCCAAGCCCCATCCAACCTGGCCTTGGACACTTCCAGGGATGAGGCAGCCACAGCTTCTCTGGGAATTCTATTCCAGGTCCTCCCCACCTTTACGGGGAAGACTTTTTTCTCCTTAATATCCCATCTTCTTCCTAATATCTAATACAAATCTACCCTCTGTCAGTTTGAAGCCATTCCCTGTATCCTGTCCCTCCATCCCTTGTCCCAAGTCCCTCTCCAGCTCTCCTGGAGCCCCTTTAGGCCCTGGAAGGGGCTCTGAGGTCTCCCTGGAGCCTTCCCTTCTCCAGGTGAACCCCCCCAGCTCTCCCAGCCTGGCTCCAGAGCAGAATCCTGGCTCCAGAGCAGAATCCTGGCTCCAGCCCTTGGAGCATCTCCATGGCCTCCTCTGGACCCATTCCAACAGATCCATGCCTTGATCCCTTTTCCTTGCTCCCTCACCAGTTTGGTGGCCTCTGTGGGACTTTTTCCAGTCTGTCCATGGGTTTCCCCCCCCAAAAAGGAAGGAAAACTGGCAAATCCCTGGAAAATCCCCAATGCTCAGAGCTGCTCAGGAGTTCCCTCCGTGCTCCTGTCTCCTTTCCTGTGTCCTTTTCCAGCAGGGTTTGGATTGTTGGAAAACACAGTCAAAAAGCTGAATGTGGCTTTATTCTCATCAGTGCAGCCCCAATCTCATGTGGTTTGCAGCCATTCTCTGAGGGACAGTGATAGATGGGCTGCCAGAGATCTGAATTCCCATAAAAAATTTCCTTGGAAATCAGGAGCAGGCATTACTTCTTTCCTTTTCATTCTTATTTATTTTATTTTATTTTATTTATTTTATTTTATTTTTATTTAATTTTATTTTGTTTTGTTTTGTTTTATTTTATTTTACTTTATTTTTATTTTTTCTTTTCCTTTTTCTCTTTTATTTTTATTTTTATTTTCTTTTTTTCTCTTTTTTTTATTTTTTCCCTTCCTTTTCCCCCCTTTATTTTTATTTTTTCTCTTCCTTTTTCCCCTATATTCTTATTTTTTCTCTGCCTTTTCCCTTCTTTAATTTTCATTTTTATTCCTCCTTTTTTCTCTTCTTTTTTTTTATTTTTCCCTTCCTTTTTCCCCCCTTTTATTTTTATTTTCTCTTCCTTTTTCCCCCTATATTCTTATTTTTCTCTGCCTTTTCCCTCCTTAATTTCCATTTTTTTCTCCTCCTTTTTTCTTTTTTTTCCCCTTCCTTTTTCCCCTTTATTTTTATTTTTTCCCTTCCTTTTCCCCCCTTTTTTTTTATTTTTCCTCTTCCTTTTTTTTACTTTTATATTTTTATTCTCAGATGACTCAGCACAGGCCACAATCACCCACTCAGAGCAAGGAACTCCAGGAGGGAAAGAAAATAATCTCTTCCTTTTCCAGTCAGATTTTTTCCCAAAATAAAAGGATATATCCCGCTGGGCATGTCTGTCTGACCAGCTGCTGAAATTAAAAAGCTTTCAGAGAGTTAACAGCTGACCAGGACTAAATTTTGCTTCCTTTTAAGCATGAGAACAGCAATGGAGCCTGACTAACAAGGGCCAATTCCCTGGAAAACAATCTGAGTTAGAAAAGATGCTGTGATGAGCAGCTATAACAATATTCTCCATAATACCTTAAATTAATATTCCTTCACGCTTATTAAATGCCTAAACATTCCCCTCTGTCCCTCAACTTGCAGATCAAAGCATTTTTGTTGTCACCAACTAATATTAAAGAATTTGGGAGAGTCAGTCACAAACTCTGTATGATTCAATGAGTATTGGCATACATAAGTTGGAATAACAAAAATTTTATATACATATATTTATATGCATACATATTTATATACATATATATTTATATACATATATAATATATGAACATATATATGTATATATACATATATACATATATATACACAAATATGGATACATATATATATTATAATATATAATATATGTATATACATATATATACACATATATGGATACATATATACATATATATTATAAGATATAATATATGTTAAGGTATAATATATGTATATGCATATATATATACATATATACACATATAAATGCATATATAGATATATATTTTAATATATATGTGTATACACATGATACATGTATACACATAATATATATGCATATACACATACATACACATAATACATATATACTATATGTATATATTTATATATATAAATCTCCACCCCTGAGTCCTTCAGTGTTGGCTCCAGAAGGTCTTCCCACTTTCCCTGTCTGATGTCCTGGATGGATTTTTTCCTGCATTGAAATAGGGTTTTAGTTTTGCCCTCTATGTCTGTTCTTGCCATGCAAAGGAAAATCGAACTCACACTGGAGACATTGTCACATCCAGGAGGTTTCCTCATCCTTGTTCTCTGCCTGAGTGTCTCAGTTTCCACTTTAAAAAAGCAGAAAGGAATTTCACAGGATCATGGAATGAAGAGGAAGGTCCCCCTCGAGCCTCCTTTTCTCCAGGCTGAGCCCCCCCAGCTCCCTCAGCTGCTTCTGTTGCTCCAGACCTTTCTCAGCTTCATTCCCTTCTCTGGACACTTTCCAGCACCCCCAATATTTTCCTTGCCATGAGGGACCCAAAAACAGACCCCAGGATTTGAGATGTGGGGAAAATAAGTGCCTTGGGTGTGAAGAAAGACACATTAAAGAGGACAGAATGTGATAATCAACTGACCAAAGAAGGAGAAACAGCCTAAGAAGAAATCCCGTTGTATGGACACTTCATTAATGCTAAAACAAATCCATCTATCAAATTCTATCCTATGGATAACATGCCTCATCCCTGGAAGTGTTCAAGGCCAGGTTGGACAGGGCTTGGAGCGACCTGGGCTAGTGGAAGTTGTCCCTGCCCATGGCAGGGGGTGGAACAAGATGAATTTTAAGTCCCTTCCAACCCAAATCACTCTGTGATTCCATGATCCCTAAAGGAAACCTTCTGCCCCATGACCAGGAGCACTGGCTGGTGATGACACAAAATGGGAAGGTAGATTCCAGCCTCTCCAGCTCCCTGCTAAATCCACCCTTAATGCCAACTAATCATTTAGTTTCCTTGTCATCCTGAATGGTCTCCAACTCCTTGCTGTTTTCCCTGGGAAGTTCTGAGGGAATATTTACCTCCCTATAATTGCACTCCTTGAGTCCTCAGGGCCTCAGCTGCCTCAGGAGCTGCAGGTCATTCTCCTGGTGTTCTGCTGTCTTGGCATCATTTCAAAGTTGGCACTGGAATGTCAGTGCTCTTTGGTTATCGATTGCAAAGTGGGTTTGAGCACAATTTTTGCACCGGGGAAGTTCAGGTGGGACATCAGGAGGAATTTCTTCATGGAAAGGGTTGTGAGGCACTGGAAGGGGCTGCCCAGGGAGGTGGTGGAGTTCTCATCCCTGGAGGTGTCCGAGGAAGGACTGGATGTGGCACTCAGTGCTCTGGGCTGGGGGACAAGGTGGGAATCAGGCACAGGTTGGACTCAATGGCCTTGGAGATCTTTCCCAACCTCAGTGATTCTGGGATTCTAAAGTGAAATGTAAGAGGAAACGACTTTTGTGAGGAAGCTTGGAGGGAACCTGCTGCAGGGTCACATCTCCCAGTGAATCCTGGTCTCAGGTTGAGCAGAAGGCTTTGCTTTTGGGTGGCTCACACTGAACTCACCTGGGAATTTGGATATTTCACAATAGTGAGGTGACTGAAGCCCAGACTGAGAGAGTTGGGCTGTTCATCCTGGAGAAGAGAAGGCTTCAGGGAGACCTGAGAGCCCCTTCCAGTGTTTAAAGGGGCTCCAGGAGAGCTGGAGAGGGACTTGGGACAAGGGATGGAGGGACAGGATAAAGGGGAATGGCTTTAAAGGCAGGATTAGATTGGATATTGGGAAGGAATTCTTCCCTGGGAGGGTGGGGAGGCCCTGGACCAGGTTGCCCAGAGAAGCTGTGGCTGCCCCTGGATCCCTGGTAGTATCCAAGGCCAGGTTGGATGGGTCTTGGAACACCCTGGTCTAGTGGAAGGTGTCCCTGCCCATGGCAGGGGGTTGGAACTGGATGATCTTGAAGTTCCCTTCCAACCCAAACCATTCCATAATTCCCTGATTCTGTGATAGGTCATTATTGATGATCAAGCTCATCTTTGTGCATAAATCCTGTCTGAACAAACATTTTCTGTCTCATTTTTAGAACAGCAAATAAGAACAAAAGCTGAACATTTTAAAACCTTTTAAAGAGATTTCTACACTGAAATTTTCTTTCTTCCTCTGGCAGGTTGATCTGACAGTTAATTATGGGATCTGTAAAAGGTTTTCACTTTGTTTCTGCTCTTGTTTCTACTTCCAACCACCTCTTGAATTTCTCACGAATATCATCTCCTTCACATAAGTACTTGAACACTTTATGTTTGGAGAGAAATTTGGTTGCCTGATCAGGGACTTTTAGACCTCAAGATGTCCCTCAAACCTTCACCTGCTGGTCCAGAAGGGGGGGGTTGGTTTTATCCAACCCACCCTTGGATAATCCTGGCTAAATGGTCATGGAAACAACCTTGTGGACACTCCAGCTGACCTGAGAGGTGGGAATTTGAGCTCAAATCCAAACTCCAGGCTGTTGGGGTCATGTTTGGTGGAGAAAACTTCTGCAACTGATTCCAAAGACATGGAGATCACTGGGATTTGTTAACTGAAAGAAGATTCACACAGGAAATCCAGCAGCATTTGAATAATTAGTGTTGAACAAGCAGAGGGAAGAAGGGAATAATCTTAACTGAGAGAGGGAAAAATTCCCTTAGGACTGGAGGTTACAGGGTTGTATCATCCCAACTCCTCAGGTTTCTTTCATCCTCACATCCAACTATTTTCCTGATCACCACAGTGACCAAGGACTTCCCAGAGATATTGGACTCACAGGGGGATAGTATTTGTGAGACATGTGTTTGTTCACTCAGAGAAAAAAAATGAAACAGCAGAAAAAAATAGGTATTTAATATCTGGAGATATTCAAAATATGACTGGACAAGTGCCTGCACAACATTTTGAGTTTGGATCTTGCTGCAAAGTCAGTCCTGCTCTGAGGAAGGGTTTTGAGCAGGCACCTCAGAAGTCCCTCCTGTGACCTCAACAGTTTTGTGACTCCTCCACAATGAATTTTCAGAGTTTCACTGGGTTTCTGTGAGCAAGGTCTGTGCTCCACAGGTCTCATGTCACTCATTGCTCCTGACTCTCTGCTCCCTCCAACCTGGTGGAGCTTCATCTTTGCTGAGAAAAGCATTGAGGATACAATAGTGGTGGTAAAATGAAGAACTCAGGGTGCTGTGGAATTATTTTCTATCTTTCCTTTCCTCTCCTTTTCCTTTCTAACCTTCCTGATCCTTCCCCTCATGTTTTATTCCCTCTAATTATTGCTGGTGAGGCTTCAATGCAGCCTTGTTGCTACAGGTTTCCAAATCGTTGTATTTTAGGGAAATAAAATGCAGGAGGGTGATTTGAACGCTAATGATGTGAGATACAGCTTTTTTTATATATAAAATCCATCCCTGCTTAATGACCTGAGTCACTGCAGACTCCTGGTTAAGGCAGGTAAGGGCATGTGGCCCTCTCAGAACAACAGGGGACTAAGTGACACCTTAATTAACAGTTCCCTCGAGTCTGTGTGGTGAGGAATAACAGAGGAGCTGTGCAATGAGTTAACAAGACACCAGAAGAGTTTAGGGCTTCTCAACCTTCTGCTTTTCAAGCCTACTCATTTGGAAAAAGCCTCCCATGATAGGGGTGAGGGAAGATGGATCATACAAGCTGAGGGCTGGATGGAATCCTAGTTATGCCTGTCTCTGCTCATCCACTTTGGTAGGAGGGAAACAATCCTGCATGTCTCCAGGTCCATATTTCTGGTTTTATGTGGACTTTGGGGGTTCTCCTGCCTTGCAGTGCTGAATGGTGCAGTTAAACAGTGGCTCTGACTCACTCCTAGGATTGTGTCCATCCCTGGGATACTCAAAGCACAGCATGCAGAACCATGGCAGGTGTTTGAAAGTCATCATAAAAGTCAACAGATTCAGTGAAAAACAAGGTCAGAATGTGTAGGAATTATATCTGGAGTGAAACAGAACAAGGCCACGTGTCCTCTGTGGTCTCCACGGACTATTATGGTCTGGAATTGGTTTATTTTATATGGTTTAAATAGATATTAGGAAGATTTACTGTGAGGGTGGAACAGGTTACCCAGAGAGGTTGTGGACACCCCATCCCTGGAAGTGTCCAAGGCCATGTTGGACGGGGCTTGGAGGAATCTGGGATAGTGGAAGGTGTCCCTGCCCATGGCAGGGGGGTGGAATTGGATGAGCTTTAATGTCCCTTCCAACCCAAACCATTCCATGATTCGATGGAATAAGAGTTGAGTGGACAATTTCCCTTGGGTCTCCTTAGATTTGTCCCCTTGCAAACCACACCCACATTCCTTCCAGCTCACAGTTGGCTCAGACCCATCCAGGGTCTTGAGCAGTTGGCAAGTCATTCCCAATCTATTGTCCAAAAGTGCTTTTTTAGCAGGTCAGGGGGGATCCTGTGTGTTGAGCTGGGAAGAGAAGGTGGCGATAATGAAGATGGGCACAGATCCCTCTTATTCCAAAATAAAACTCATGGAATCATAAAATCATTAAGGTTGGAAAAGACCCCCAAGGCCATCAGGTGCAACCTTCAACTGAACCTTTCCCCACTGAACCGTGTAATGAAGTGCCACATCTACTCATTTTTTGAACACTTCTACTCATTTTTTGAACACTTCCAGGGATGGTGATTCCATTACTTTCCTGGGAAGTTTATTCCAGTGCCTAAACACTCTTTCAGTGAAGGATTTTTTCCCCAATATCCAACCTGGACCACTCCTGGTGCAACTTGAGGCCGTTTTACCTTGTCCTTCCCACGTGCGTGTACAGGAACTATGACATTTACCTCCCATCCAGCATTACTGTAGATTTTACTCTACATTGATTTACACAAAGAAACTCCCATGAGCAGCTTCACAAACACCAGCAGAGTTGGATGAGCCCAAAACCATAGAAAATTGGCATTAATGCGTTAAAAAAGTAAATGTGTTTAAGTATTTTTGCTCTTCAGAACTGTTGGATTGAAACAATTCAGGTCCATTTAACAGCTGAATTCCTCAGCTGAAAAGAAGGATTTCTACAGCGATGAGATACTTTGTCTTTCCTCCCAGGCAATATTTAATTTAGAAATTTAGCCCCAAACAAGAGACACATGAAGGGGCACAAAAAGCTTTTGATCCAGGTTGAATAATTGCTTCGCTCAACCCAAGCTGAAGGTTTATTTCCATGGAAGGAGTTGATTGTTTTTGGGTTCATTAAACCCAAGAGAGGGTTTTTTCTGCCTCCATTACTCCGGTTTATCACCTGAATGAGAGCAAAGAAAGAAGCAAGAAAACTGTTGGTGCACCTCTTATATGCAAACCCTAATCTGTAAAACAAGCTGAAGTTTGATCTCTCACTGCCCCAGGTCTTACCTGCAATCAGCAGAATGTCTTCTCAAAGACATGTGGCTGTTCCTTGCCTCATTTTTGATGACTCCAGCAAGGATCAGCACCCTTTGTTACCCTAAATCCAGCTGAGGGCTCAGTACCCCAACAAAGTGCTCCCGTTTCCCTCCTCGCTTTGCTCCATCACATCAACAGCACAGACATAAAAAATTCGGAGCCATTAATGACCTGCTCTGCCCCAGCTATATTATCTAATTTGGGTGTCATCTCTTTTATTTGACTTTTTAATGGTCTTGGTTTTAACAAAGTGGGACAGGTAGAGCAGCGAACCCATAAAACAGGATTTTAATGGAGAAATTATTAAACTGATTTTAACTCAACTCACGGGTTTTCTCACTTTTACCCTTTGGATTCTCTCCTCCATTCCCTGAGCGGGGAGTGACTGAGCACGTGTGGTGCAGTTTATCTGCTGCATTCCTGATATCAGCTTTGAATGTGAGGTTCATTTACTTCTGCTTAATTAGCTGTTGTTAATAAACCAACCTTAGAATCACAGAATGGTTTGAGTTGGAAGGGACTTTAAAGAACATCTTGTTCCAAACCCCTGCCCACCTTCCACTAGAGCAGGTTGTTCCTGAACTGCTTCAATTTGGAGTGAGTTTAATGTGAACTGAGCAGTTTCTCCCCTGTCACAGG
This sequence comes from Pseudopipra pipra, assembly GCF_036250125.1. NCBI lineage: Eukaryota > Metazoa > Chordata > Aves > Passeriformes > Pipridae > Pseudopipra > Pseudopipra pipra. The sequence goes on along the minus strand of NC_087549.1, from coordinate 1,832,800 downwards.
TACTTTCCAAGGCTAATTATGGACTCAAAGGACATTTGAATACTCTCCTGGTGCCACCATTCCTGGTGTGACAGGCTGAGAGAGCTGGGCCAGTTCAGCCTGAAGAAAAGAAGGTTTCAGGGAGACCTTGGAGCACCTTCCAGTACCCAAACTGGGCTGCAAGGAGGTTGGGACTTTTTACAAGGATATGAAGTGACAGGAAAAGGGGGAATGGCTTTAACTTGAAAGAAAATAGATTTAGATTAGATATTAAGACAAAATTCTTCCCTGTGAGGATGAGGAGGCCCTGGCACAGGTTGCCCAGAGAAGCTGTGGCTCCTCAGGGCTTTCTTGTCCCTTTGTGGTCCCTTTATTTTGCAATCTGGACACATGACCTTGTTATCTTTGTGTCCCACTTCACACAAGGGACACATGGCCTCAGTATCTCGATGCCACATCTCCAGCAGCTAGGTTGGATTGACTGCAGTTAAAACCACTTCTATATCTCACAGCATCTTGTATTTTCTTTTGAATAGATTTAAAAAAAGAAACAAACAAAACCAAACCACTAATTTACAAGTCAACTAATTAAAATACAATTCTACAATCAGGAACCAAAAAAAAAAAAAAAAAAGAAAGTTCTATGGTCCATGAGAGAGAGAAATCTCTCTCTTTGGCTTCACAAACCTGTTTATAGACATCTGTCAAGAGGAAGAGCTTTTTAAGTTGAGAGAATTTTAACTGACTGAGACAGACCTTGTTCATTTACATCTGCCCACATCCTAGTTTGTAAATTTGGACACGCTGTGGTCTTTCCTTGTCTTTTAGTTTTGATACATTTTTGCACAGACAGGTCACATTGGGGGAACTGTCTTGGCAACTGTGTGAGGTTTTTATGAAAATACAAAAGTTGTGATTATCACAAAATAGCACAGGACCAAGCTCAAGAGCTTTAAGGACGGTACCAGTCATCAGGAGACTCTTAGTAGAAGTAGGAGAGCTGGTAATACCCTACTGTGTTAATGACAAACTACCAGAAAGCACAGCTTGGCCAGGAATTTATTTTAAAAAATGGAGACACTCGGAGTGTAGGAGCTGAAGACACTCATGTTTCCTCTTTGTTTCATGGTCCCTCATAATGGAGCTGGAAATAGGATCCCGGAATGGTTTGGGTTGGAAGGGACCTAAAGATCATCCAGTTCCACCCCCTGCCATGGGCAGGAACAACTTCCACTAGCCCAGGTTGCTTCAAGCCCTGTCCAACCTGGCCTTGGACATTTCCAGGGATGGGACAGCCACAGCTTCTCTGGGCAACCTGTGCCAGGGCCTCCCCACCCTCCCAGGAAAGAATTTCTTCCCAATATCCCATCTAAACTTACTCTCTTTGTTTGCAACCGTTCCCACTCACCCTGTCACTGCATGTCCTTGCAAACAGTTCCCCAGTCAACAGCCCAGTGTTAAACTATTCAGATTTTTGTTTCACTGTTTCCTTTTCTCCAGCCCTCTTTGAGGTAGACGGAGTCATGGAATCAAAGAATATCCACAAGGATCATCCAGTCCATATCCTGGCCCCGCACAGAACAAATCCAACAATCCCACCCTGTCCCTGAGAGCGTTGTCCAAAGGCTCCCGGAGCTCTGGCAGCCTTGGTGCTGTGCCCACTGCCCTGGGGAGCCTGGGCAGTGCCCAGCCATCCTCTGGATGAAGAACCTTTTCCTGAGATCCAACCTAACCCTGCCCTGACACAGCTCCAGCTGTTCCCAGGTTGCCCAGAGTTGATGTCACTCCAGAGGGTTGGGTGGCCAAGCCTGGAATCTCCTCCCAGACTTTAGTGCTGGCTCAAGGACACAGTAAAATTCCTCCTCTGTCCCCCAGCCCCTGGAATGAACTGAAGTCAGACCCTTCTGTTGGAGGATCCTTGAAGTCCAAGGAATTGGTGTTTCCTCTCCAGATCACGGAATGGTTTGGGTTGGAAAGGACCTTAAAGATCATCCAGTTCCAACTCCTGCCATGGGCAGGGACACCTTCCGCCAGCCCAGGTGGCTCAGGGCTGATGTCATTCCAGGGGGCTGGGTGGCCAAGCCTGGAATGTCCTCCCAGACTTTAGTGCTGGCTCAAGGACACTGTGAAATTCCTCCTGGAATGAACTGAAGTCAGACCCTTCTGTTGGAGAAGCCTTGAGGTCCAAGACATCAGTGTTTCCTCCACCAGGACACCCTGCAAGGCCTTTCCTGCTTCTGATCTTGCCTTTGGCACCACAAAGAGATCCCACAAAAATGAATGAGTCTGTTACTTTCGGGAATTCTTTGGCTCCCACCTGCCTTGGGAAAATTAATGTCCATCCTGAGAATGGATTTCACTGTGGTGTTTACAAAGAGAATTAAAAAAAAAAAAAAAAGAAATTTAAAAGAACAAAAGCCCTTACAAGCCTTTAGCTCAGTTGAACTGCTCTATGACACTAAGAACAGAAAAATAAGGATTGATAGCTTGGAATAAAGCACGTGGCCAAAAATAAACCACAAACCAGAGTGTGGTTTGGTTCTTTGCAAAATAAATTTCCCTGGACACATGTAAAGCCCTGATACACAGGTATTAATCTCCAGCTTCAAGAAAGAAGAATTTTCTTAGGAAAACAAAAGGAGTTGCACAAAACCATTGTAAACAATTCCTGCAGCATTGGAAATGTCAGCTATTATACAGTCAGCACTCCCACGGGCAATTCCCATGACTGATGTTTCCCATGGCTGAAGAAAATGCTCCAGCTCGTTATTCCCAGGGTTTTACTTCAGTATTTTTCTCCTCTAAGCTTTGGGAACAGGTGAGTTCTTGCTCTCATGTTGTGACTCACGTGGAACAGGAGGAATAAAATGGATTAAAACCCACCTAACACCCAGCTCTCAAGGAGCTGCTGATGGATAATCACTAATGGAAAAGCAAAAAACGTTCCCAGGATGATGTGCAAAGATTGCTCCAAACAGGCCGTGGTTTTCAGCAGGTTCCTCGAGGCTTTATACCTTTTCTAGCACAGATGAGAGGAAATGGCCTCCAGTTGTGCCAGGGGAGGTTTAGGTTGGATATCAGGAAGGATTTCATCACTTAAGGGGTTGTCAAGGGATGGAACAGGCTGTGCAGGGAAGTGGTGGAGCCACAATCCCTGGAATGAGCCGGGTGTTAGGTGGGTTTTAATCCATTTTATCCCTCCTGTTCCACGTGAGTCACAACACAAGTGCAGGAAATCACCTGTTCCCAAAGTTTAGAGGAGATTGTTTGAGAAAAATACTGAAGTAAAACCCCTGGATAATGGGTTGGAATGTTTTATTCAGCCATGGGAAACTTCAGTTATAGGAAATGCTTGAAAAAAAAAGTTCCAACCCGTTATCCAGGGGATTTTGCTTGAGGCAAATGTGAATTTTTTGGGGTGAAATGTGTGAGTGATGCAAAGACTGAGGAGGTGGTTGAGGCCTGTTCCAGGAGAAGCTTGAGGAGCTAAAGGAAAAATGTGGGCCTGTGGAAGAAAAGGATCACCCAATTATGGAATCATTAAGGTTGGAGAAGACCTCTAAGGTCATGGAGTCCAACCATTAACCCAGCACTTGCTGGGCCACCACTAACCCGTGTCCCCAGTGCTACATCCAGATGTTTTCTGAACTCTTCCAAGGATGGTGTTTCCAACACTTCCCTGGGCAGTCTGTTCCACTGCCTGACCACTCTTTCAGTGAAGCAATTTTCCCAATATCCAATCTAAACCTCCCCTGGCACAATTTGAGGCTGTTCCTTTTTGTCCTGTCTCTTGTTACGTGGGAGCAGAGCCCGACCCCCACCTGGCTCCACAACTCCCTGCCACAGGCAGGGACACCTCCCACTATTCCAGGTTGCTCCAAGCCCTGTCCAGCCTGACCTTGGACACTTCCAGAGATCCAGGGGCAGCCACAGCTTCTCTGGGCAACCTGTGCCAGGGCCTCCCCACCCTCCCAGGGAAGAATTCCTTCCCAACATCCAATCTAAACTTAACCTCTTTCATCTTAAAGCCATTCCCTGTGTTCTGTCCCTCCATCCCTTGTCCCAAGTCCCTCTCCAGCTCTCCTGGAGCCCCTTTAGGTCCTAGAAGGGGCTCTCAGGTCTCCCTGGAGCTTTCGCTTCTCCAGGTGACCCCCCCCCAGCTCTCCCAGCCTGGCTCCAGAGCTGAGGGGCTCCAGGAGAGTTTATGTCCATTTTCTAAACCTGTCAATCAATCGATAACAGCCCAAATTACTTTTTATGCATATTCCATCTTCCCCATTAAAGCACAAAGCAGATGTTTCAGTGGGAAGTGAGTCTTCTTGGATTATTATCACATGACATGAAAGGACAGTGTGACATGGTAGCATTTCTTTGGGTATTTAATTTCATTTTTGAGGTGAAAAATTATTACTGAGAATCCCACGACAACTCTCTTTCCTTTAAACCCAAACTATAGTGGAAAAAAATGTGAAAATGAAGCATGTTAATGATATTGTTTCTGACTTGTCATCCTTTAGCAGGCAATTAAGTGCAATGTGGCATTTCCTTGACAAAGCAGCTCTGTACAGCTGTGTCTTTCTCCAGACAAAATATAAAGCAAATTGGAATGTGTGCATCCATAAATCTCCACGGCTGCAGCTGGAGGAGGAATGGGAAGAGCAGGAGGAGGGAGTGATGATGAGTGGAGCCCTTTAGTGAAAATCAGTATCATCTCCACCTTCATTTTCTTTTTGCTTTGTTTTCTTTCATTACCCTAGATTTAAAAATTCCAGGCATAACGTTGCCCACTAAAATGGTCTGGTTTAGGATTTCAGCACATGGAATTTGGGCATCCCACAGCTCCCTGGGTTTGGTGGCAGCCAATGATCCTTGATGGGAAATTGGTGGGCAAAGGGAGACCCTCATAAATGAAGTAATTTTTTTTAAAATTAAAATTAAAATTAGGTCAAGTCAGAATTAAATTAGGTTAAAATTAGAATTGTGGTGCCCAAAACCACATGAAGACACCTCGAGTACATCCTACTGCCCCAAGGCAACTAAACCTTAATCCCTCTCTAGGACAACCCAGGCTTGTGCATCCGAGTCCAGTTGATTAATTCCAAATCCGTCCTTCCCACCTGCTCCAGATGAATGTGTTGCATATTTTCCATTCACACATTATCCTGCCAAGCCCAGACTTTTTGTGCTAAATTGGATTTTCCCCAGTCCAGGTGCAGTCACTCCCTGGACCGAATTGTTTGCAAACCTTAAAGATGGAAGAGGAGATTCCAGGCCTCCCCTGGGTGTGTTTTCCTGGAGCAAAGGCCATGAGCCACTTCCCTGTGCTGCTGGCAAAGCCTCTTCCTGCTGGATTTCCACAAATCCCAACAAACCTCATTGAGGCACCGAGCCACGTGCAACCAGAAATCACAGCCAGGTGCTCCTGAAGACACTCATTCCGTCACCAGCTCCCACAATCCCAGATTTGCTGCTGGTAAACTTGGGATAACGGAGCCCAGGAGATGTGGGGATCGAGGTTTGGGGATTTGCAGCTGAATTGCATCCATAATTCCAGGACAGGGAGCTCTTGGAGCAGTAATATTTTCTGAAATGCAACTATTTCTCACTTGTACTGCGGGTATTTGGAGTTTATCCTATGAAAAGTCCTAGGCAGAGTATTTTTCCAACATCTCATCAGTAAAATGACTTAAAAGTACTTTAAAATTAGGATTAGTAGAGAGTCAAAGCACCAGCTGATGAGAGGTGAGGGAAGGCAAGGGAAGGGAAAAGGGAAGAGGAAAAGGGAAGGGTAAGGAAAGGGAAAGGGAAAAGAAAAAGGGGAAGGAAAGGGAAAAAAAAGGGAAGGGAAGAGGATAGAAAAAGGGAAGGGAAGGGGAAAGAAAAAGGGAAGGGAAGGGGAAAGAAAAAGAAAAAGAAAAAGGGGAAGAGAAGGAGAAAGAAAAAGAAAAAGGGGAAGGGAAAAGAAAAAGAGGAAGGAAAAAGAAAAAGAAAAAGGGGAAGGGAAGGGGAAAGAAATAGGGTAAGGAAAGGGAAAAGGAAAAGAAAAGGGGGAAGGAAAGGGAAAAGAAAAAGAAAAAGGGGAAGGGAAGGGGAAAGAGATAGAGGAAGAAAAAGGAAAAAAGAAAAGAAAAAGGGGAGGGAAAGGAAAAAGGAGAAGGAGAAGGAGAAGGAGAAGGAGAAGGAGAAGGAGAAGGAGAAGGAGAAGGAGAAGGAGAAGGAGAAGGAGAAGGAGAAGGAGAAGGAGAAGGAGAAGGAGAAGGAGAAGGAGAAGGAGAAGGAGAAGGAGAAGGAGAAGGAGAAGGAGAAGGAGAAGGAGAAGGAGAAGGAGAAGGAGAAGGAGAAGGAGAAGGAGAAGGAGAAGGAGAAGGAGAAGGAGAAGGAGAAGGAGAAGGAAAAGGAAAAGGAAAAGAAAGAAATAGAGGAAGGAAAGGGAAAAGGAAAAGGGGAAGGAATGAGAAAGGAAAAGGGGAAGAGAGAAATAAGGAAAGGGGAAAATAAAAAGGGGCTCAGTCCAACAGTGTAATAACCATTTTTCATAAAGTATCCTGGTGGTTTCTAATTTTTCAGGGAAAACCACAGATTCAGACAAAATAATCTCCGGCGGTTCTATCAGTGTTCCCACGTTGCTGAGCCCGTTTCATCCCTCGATCCCGTCTCTGCACGGCCAATTTAATTCCTCTGCTTTCGGCTCCGCACCTTCCCCCGGCTTCAAGCGGTGTCGGGGAAGGGGGAACAGGCTCGGAATTAATCCCGGCAATGAATCGATTGCAGGTGGAGAGAGTGAGGAGGGCGGTCCCGGAGGGCAGAGGACTCGATTTCTCCAAATGTAGCTCTAAATAATTAACACCTTGTTTCGGGGCTGTGGCACCGCCGCTCGCAGTTGTTATTAAACGTGTTACAAAGGGCTGTGCAGGAGCAGCTGCAGCTCAACGAGGACCTTGGACAGGGGCACTCTGTGCTGGGTTAGGAACTGGCTGAGGGCCGGGCCCAGAGAGTGGTGGGGAATGAAGCTGCATCCAGTTGGGATCCGGTCACCAGTGGTGTCCCCAGGGATCAGTGTTGCGCCCAGTCCTGTTTAATGTCTTTACTGATGATTTAGATGAGGGGATCGAGTGAACCATCAGCAGATTTGCAGATGACACTAAGCTGGGGGGGAGTGTTGATCAGCTGGAAGGCAGGAGGGCTCTGCAGAGGGACCTGGACAGGCTGGAGAGTTGGGCTGATTCCAACGGGATGAGGTTCAACAAGGCCAAGGGCCGGGTCCTGCACTTTGGCCACAACAACCCCCTGCAGCGCTACAGGCTGGGACAGAGGAGCTGGAGAGCAGCCAGGCAGGGAGGGACCTGGGAATTTGGATTGACAGGAAGCTGAACAGGAGCCAAGAGTGTGCCCAGGTGGGCAAGAAAGCCAATGGATCCTGGCCTGGATCAGGAACAGTGTGGCCAACAGGTCCAGGGAAGTGATTCTTCCCCTGGACTCAGCACTGGTGAGCCCTCACCTGGAGTGCTGTGTCCAGTTCTGGGCCCTCAGTTCAGGAAGGATATTCAGGTGCTGGAGCAGGTGCAGAGAAGAACAACGAGGCTGGGGAAGGGACTTGAGCACAGGTCTTGTGAGGAGAGGCTGAGGGAGCTGGGGGGGCTCAGCCTGGAGAGGAGGAGGCTCAGGGGAGACCTCCTCACTCTCTGCAACTCCCTGACAGGAGGGGGGAGCCAGGGGGGGGTTGGTCTCTTTTCCCAGGCAATGATCAGCAAGACAAGAGGGCTCAGTCTTTAGCTGTGCCAGGGGAGGTTTAGGTTGGATATTAGGAAGAATTTCTTTCCAGAGAGGGCGCTCAGCCATTGGAATGGGCTGCCCAGGGAACCGGTGGATTCTCTGTCCCTGGAGGGGGACAGACTGGATGTGGCATCGGTGCCATGGGCTGGGAACCACAGCGGTGTTGGATCAAGGGTTGGACTTGATGATCTTGGAGATCCCTTCCAACCCAGCTGATTCTATGATTCTATGATTCTATGAGATTTGAGCTCTGTTCATCCCTCTGCCATGATTGCAGTTCTCATTCTGTGCCACCCTCGTGTTCTCTGTCAGCTTTGCGAGAAAAAATAGAAAATTACACTGGTTTGCTGCTTATTTTTGAAAAAATCCATTGGTTCCAGCACGAGAAAATAGTAGAAAATACATGTGTTGCTTTGTGGTTCTAATCCAAATTATTAAACAGCAAACTTCACGGGGGTTTGGGCGGTGGGATGTGGAAAACAGAAGCCCTTCCCAACCATTGGAAATCCTTTGGGAATCCTCTGTGGCATCAACTATCAAAAGCAAATTCTTTTGTCACTGAAGCCTGAGCTGCAAACACAGCGGGGACACCTTTTCTCCAACCTCTGGGGTGTGGTGGGAAAAATCACTTTGCTGTGGGAATCAAAGGGGGAGTGAACATTTCATGGCCCTCAGGGTTTACCTTCTCTGCTTTTCATTTTGTTTTTTATCTGCTTTATTGAATTTTATTTATAATTTTATCTTTCATTTTTCTTGCTCCCAGCAGTGATCCCAGTGCTTTTCCCATTCCATAACTTCAGTCCTTGTTGCTTTTGAACCAAATTTAGTCAGAAGGGATCTTTTCTCCTGGCTCAGACTACTGGGAATGTTTCATTCCTCCCTGTTTCAGAGCCAAATGCTTTTCCTGGGGTCACCAGGAGTCAGGTTTAACAACTCCTTTGCTCAGCTCTAATGATGTGAGCAGTGGTTTCCCTCCCTCTGCTCTCCCTGTGACTCATCAGAGCTGTGATTTTATGTGGGTTTTTTTATAACCCCTATAATTGTCAGAGTGACCTGTGATCCCTGAGGTGGGGAAATGTGGATTTTTGGCCCTTCCTGGTCTGAATGTCATTGCAGAAAAGCTGATTGCACATGGCCCAGCCAGGTGTCCTCTTTGAGACAAGGGACACAACAAGCTGGGATGAGGCAACACTCCCAGTGCCAGAACAGCCCAGAAGCCACCAGCCCTTCCTTCACTCTTCCACAACTCTTTCCAAACCAGGCAAGTCCAATTTGTGCTTCCTAAAGTTACAGAGTGTGGACTTTCATGACAATAAATGACCTTTTTGTTGTGTGGGATGAAGATGAGCATGAACTCAGGGATGCAGATGCAGAGCAGCTCCGAGGGAGAGAAGAACTTACTGCTCAGTTCAGGCAGTTCAAGAAGTGACCTTTGGGTTGGTCCTGGCAGGGCCTCCACGATCCTTGTTGGTCCCTTCCAACTCAGGATATTTGATGATTCTGTGGTTCCATTTGGAGTCATTAATGATGTCCTAGGAGGATTCCCAATATCCAGGTGCCATTCCAGAGGGATGTGGATCTCCCTGAGCCCTGCACAGACGTTGTAGATTCCCTCATGTCCCACACCCATGTGGACCACCTTGAGTGGGTTCATCTGTTTATCCAGTATCCAGCTCCTACAAAGCACAATCAGAGCTATAAAATCCAACCAGACACTCTTATCTCTGTGTTTTCCCTTCCCTCACAAACCAGAGAGATCCTGATCCTTAACACAATCTCTCCTTCCCTGAAATCCATTAGGGGTTTATGAAGAACACAGAATTCCTCCACAGGAACTCTGGGCTCTTTGATCTCTTCTCAACATGGTTTAATCTTTAATTTTTCATCGATGGCAACTGATCTCTTTGAGGATTCCATTTTTTCCTTCTAATTAAAAAAGGAAGTAAAGCTGAAATTCCAGCTATTTCTTGCTTGGAGATGGGAAGTGGAGAGGATAATTCTCAGATGGTGCACAAAGGGTGGTTTTGAGATTTCACTTTTTATCCACAGACCTGCCAAGCCACAGCATCAAGTCTCTACTCCTTTGTGCCTCAGTTTCCCTCCTTGGGATTATATCCTTGTGTTACCAGGTCCTGGAGCAACAGGAGAAGGGGGAATGGCTTCAAACTGTCAGAGAACAGGTTTAAGTGGGATATTGGGAAGAAATTCTTCCCTGGGAGGGTGGGGAGGCCCTGGCACAGGTTGCCCAGAGAAGCTGTGGCTGCCCCTGGATCCCTGCAAGTGTCCAAGGCCAGGACTTGGAGCAATTTGGGATAGTGGAAGGTGTCCCTGCCCATGGCAGGGGAGTGGAACTCAATGATCTTTAATGTCCCTCCCAACCCAAACCATTTCATGTTTCAATGATATGTAAGGTCTATAAATCTCTGTCTTCTTCTCAGGGATGATCAGCAGCACCTGAATCAAGGATTTCACTCCAAAAATCCCCAGAATCCAGCTCACCTGAGTAAAGGGAGATCTTCACTCCCTGTTTTCTCCAGCCAGTTTGTCCACGCCCTTATAAACATTCCCAATGCACTTCCGAAGTGTAAAACACCAGAGATTTTCCATCTCTCAATTTTCCATATCTTGATTTTCCATCTCTCAGTTTTCCATCCATCCATTTTCCATCCATCCATTTTCCCTGCTCTTCAGTCACATTTGTTTCAGATGCATCTTTGTCCAGTTTGACGTTCCAATCGATATAAATGTAAAAGTGATAAATCTGAGGGCTGACAAGTTCTTTTCACGTGCTAATGATGTGAGAGAGGGTTTTTTACACAGTACCTTCGGTGCTGCCTTTCCATCATTTATTTGAAAGGAGAAAAAGAGGAAAAAAAAAGAGAAGAAAATGACTTTCATGTGACCCCCGTGGTGATAAATTTGTATACATAAAACTGGAGGAAGAGAAAACATACAAGCAAACAAAATGCTTTTCAACTTACCCAGGAATTTATTTTCTGTGGATGTGTGGATCAAAAATACAAACGAATTTCAATTTCAAGTTTTTTTGGAGTTTCTGTTCCAAAAACTGCAGGTTGGGTTTGGGTTTTGGGGTTGGTTTTTTTTGGTGACTTCATTGTAAATAGTCATAGTTGATGACTGAACTGTGGGGTTTTTTTGATGACTTAAATATAAATAGTTATAAATTAATTATAAACCAACAAAATTTTGGTTGTAACGAAAAAAATTGAAAATCAAACAAAAAAACATTAAAATCGACAAAAATAGGCATTGGATTAAAAAAAAAAATATGTACAGTGAATTTGAGGCCGTTTTTTCCTCAGCGATACATTCCCAATAACTCACAGAGAGAAATCCCACACTCAACAATTATTTCTGCAAAGTGATGAAAACTTGCATTGAGAAACCACAGGAGCTGTGTGGGATTCCCTAAAGCACATCCAAAGGCTCCAGGTAGGTTTGTGAGGGCATAAAATCCGTATATTCCATCACATCAACTCTTCCTATCTTGGCAGCTTTGGCTGGAAGCCTTTCCCTCAGAAAGCTAAAACCAGAAGAGCTAAATCCTAATTATCCTGCCCTTGTTCCTCCCTTAATTTTGCCATCTACATCCTTATGTAATAATAACCTTTTCAGGGGGTTTTTGGCCCACTGCTACACTTTCATTATGGCAACAGTTCCCTTCAGCTGCTGCATTTCTTTTTCTTTTAACACGAAAATATTCATCACTTCACTGTGATTACTTGTAAAAAAAAAAGAAAATAATATGGGAGATTTGAGTTTCTCAGAGCTGGTGGCATTAAACATAATCAGGCAAGTTTGTCCAGCCCCACACTATGTGAAGTGAGAACATTTCACTGTTATCAGACAGGTTGTTAAATGACCTTTAAGTTCTTTTTTTTATTTTTTTTTCCCCTAGCAAAGCATTTTTAACTTTGCATAGTCTCCTGAATAAAAAATATCTTTAATAATTACATTCTCCTGTCCCTAGATGACTCCTAAGTAGAGCTTTTTAACTGCAGGAAAGCCTGGTTGGATAAAGCCACTGACTTGGAGAAAAGCAGATTCCTCACTGGAGGTGAGCAATGACCTGAGGGCATTGGCTCTCCAGCAGAGCAGAACACAGAATTGTTTTTTCCACAATCCCATTATTGTCCTTTCCTGTTTGCTTCCAGCTCTGGCTGTTCCCATAACCTCAACCTTTTTCCCTCCTTTTCCATGACAGTCACCTCCAAATCTACGTAGGATTCCTCCAGTTATTGTGGCAGGAGTTGCAGTAACCCAGTGAACTTTCATTGTCCCACTTCCAAGGATAAAGCACATAAAATAGTTTTATTTTAAGACCTCAAGGTCCTAAAGATGGTGTGAGAAAGAAGTTCCCAGCATTGCCCAGCCCCATCCCTCGTTACACCTGGAGTTACAGGGTTCCAACAACTTCATGACATCCATGGAATAAATTTAGATAAAAATGTTAAATTTATCCCCAGCCATCACTGTTTCTCCTGCTCTCATTGCCATTTTCTCATGATCTGCTCATCCTAAGTGGATTTTGCAAAGAGGGGAGTGACCCTACATGGATTTATGGGATCAAGGAATGTTTCAGTATACAGAGAGCTGGATCTCCTGCCACAACCCTTCATCCACAAGCCATGGAAAAAGCTCCACTGGTGAACTGCAGGATGCCCTGGGTTGTCCAAGTGAGGGTTCATCTCCATAAACACACCATAAATCCTCAGGAAGGTCAGAGGATGAAAATAGATGGAGAAATCCCAGTAGATTGATCAGCTCAAAGGGAACATCCTGAACTGGTTATCTCTAAAGGGAACAATTAGAGCATCTTCCCAAATGGAAAATCCGATGACTTGCAGACTAAAAGGGAACAAAGGCCGTAGCACTCATTATGGGATGCAGGCAGAAGAGAATTGGGACTTTATAAACCTATTCTGAGGTGGTTTTAATGGTTTTGTGGGAATACGTGAGGCCTCCTCAGGGTTGTTTGGGAAAAGGGGGTCGGGCTCGTGTCTCAGGCAACAAGTGACAGGACAAGGGGAAATGACCTCAAGTTGTGCCAAGGGAGGTTCAGGTTGGATATTAGGAAAGATTTCTCCCAGAGAATTGGTGAAGCATTGGAACAGGCTGCCCAGGGAGGTGGTGGAGTCACCGCCCCTGGAAGAGTTCAAAAAAGAAGTGGAAGTGGCTCTTCATGATACGGTTTAGTGGGAATGGGGGTGTTGGGTCAAAGGTTGGACTTGATGATTTTGGAGGTCTTTTCCTACCTCAATGATTCTGGGATTGTCTAAGGGTCAAAAATATGAGAAGTGAGAAAGCAACATGAATTGGGAAGAAGAAAACAAGGGAAATGAGAGGAGAGAGGGGACAACAGGGGCTGCTCTGGGGTAAAGAGGTTACTGGGCAGTGTGGGTTGATCTGGTCAACTCCCACCCTAAAATCTGCTCTCTGGTGACCAGTGACCTGAGGGAATATCATGAACCTGTGTCAGGGGAGGTTTAGGTTGGATATTAGGATAAGGTTCTTCTCCCAGAGGATGGTTGGGCACTGAACAGGCTCCCCAGGGCAGTGGGCACAGCCCCAAGGCTGCCAGAGCTCAAGAAGAATTTGGACAACGCTCTCAGGCACGTGGTGGGATTCTTGGGATGTCCTGTGCGGGGTCAGGAGTGGATGATCCTTGTAGGATCCTTCCAACTTAGGATACTCTATGATTCCCTGAAACATCAGGGCTCAAATATGCAGGTGGCAGCAACTGAGAAGACCTGGGGACTTGAGGACCACCTGCTGCACAGTCCATCCAAGTCGAGTCACAGGAGAAATCCATGAGAATTCCTGCAGCAACTTCAGTCCTGTTTGGCTGGAAAGGAAGAACAGGTTCAGTCCATCAGTGCTGTTCATGGTTCTGGGAAGGCTGTGTATTTAAATGGATGGGTTTTAAATGGATTCAATTGTTTTGTGTTTTCTTTCTGTATTGATCTGTGCCATGCATATTCATATAGGCATATAAATATATATATATATATAAAATAACACATACTGGGACGCATCCAGCTGGAAAATGTGCTCGATTTTACCACTGGCTGTACCTGGGGAACTACAGCAGCTTCTCATATATTGGGTTATTGGATTTAACAACCTCTAACAGGACCAGAACAGACATCAGGGACAGTAAAAGTGCAAAATAGAACAAACCAACAAAACAAAACAAAAAAATCCCAAAACCAGTTGTGTACAATCACAAAATGCTTGGGCAATAGTCAAACAACTTCTCATGGCCTGGGTTGTTTCTTCTGGTTGCTCTTGTTCTCTTGGCTCCAGCTGGGAGGTTGTTCCACGGTCTCCCTGTTCTTATTATTTCTTAAATTTATGCCTGATTATTTTTGGTTTTGTTCTTTTTATTCTTCCCTTTTTCTCCCATTTTCTGTCTGTGTGGCACATGGTGGGATTCTTGGCGTTGTCCCGTGCAGGGCCAGGAGTTGGGCTCGATGATCCTTATGGGTCCCTCCCAACTCAGGATATTCTATTATTCCATGTTAAATCAATGACTTTCAACCCATTTTCTGCCTCCTTTACCCAGGGATTCTGCCTTTAAAAAAAAAAAAAAAAAAAAAAAAAAAGGCCAGTTGATTAAAAATTGTGCTGCAATGGGTTTTAAAGTAATTTTAAAACTGTATTCAAGAAAAGCAATGTCCTCTTAGCCCACACTTTTCTAACCTGCCCAAGGTCTCCTCATCAAAGAGGTTCCCCCCATGGCTTTGCTCTGCTCACTGAAGTGCTGAGCTTGTTCTTCCTGAGCTCACACAATTAAGCCAGGTGGGATCTTATCAGCCCAAAAGCAGGAATATCTCCTGATTTCTTCTCTAAACACCTCAGCAAACCCTCTGCAGGGCTGTGCTCACATCTCATTTGCTCTGTGGTTCTGGTGAACGAGCCCTGACGTTGGAGGACAAGTTCTGTTGGTTATTATTCCCTCTCAGCTCCATTACCTCCCCTCTCCTGGTGATGACTGTATTTTGCAAGGTGGCAAAACTCCTCCGGGGTGGTATTTTCACCCTCTCTGAACTAACATTTCAAGCTTTAGCACAAAGACTGGCTCTGTTACCAGCAGGTTCCTGAATCCTTCTGTTCCTTTTTTAACAAATGAGGAGCCTAATGAGGCTGGAGCTGCTCCCTCAATAAATTGTCAGGTCTTCAAAGCAAACTCCATCTTTCCCCAGGTGAATATTCACTGCTTAAAACACTGCAGCCTTGATTAAATTGATCCTCTGGATGGTGTTTTCATTCCAATTTAGAGAGGACAGTAGAAAACATTCCTGTGCTAGGAAGGGCTTCCAAGAGATTTCAGGGAAAACAGGAGTTCTGTGGATTTATGTCCCAGGAGAAAGGCAGGGACACATCTCTGGAGTTCACAGAAAAGTTCAAAAAGGGTGGAAAAGACACCAATTCAGCCAGCATCTACCAGAGGAGGTTTATATGGGATATTGGGATGAAATCCTTCCCTGTGAGGGTGGGGAGGCCCTGGCACAGGTTGCCCAGAGAAGCTGTGGATGCCCCATTCCTGGAAGGATGGATCTTCCCCCTGGAAGCGTTCAAGGCCAGGGCTCTGAGCAAACTGCTCTAGTGGAAGATGTCCTTGCTGACTGCAGAGGGATTGGATTAGATGACCTTTAAAGGTTCTTCCCAACCCAAACGATTTTATAATCTCCAGGCCAAATATGAAGTAAGAATCGAGGGCGGCAAAGATCCATCCGACATTCCCTGCTGCATCCTGGGAATCCCTGTCTGCTTCCCTTTCTCCTCTTGCCTCTCTCGTGTTGTTCCCCACATTCCAGGCCTCTTGCAAGGTAAAACACCCCATTTTTCCTGCAGCACTGGAGCAGTTCCCACCTCGGTGTCCCTCCTTCAATCCCTCCCTCCTCCCTGCCCTGTTCCCAGTGACATTTTCCAGCACAGCGACTGCTTGGAGTTGTTTTATTGAAACAGAGCTGATTTTTAGAACACTGACCCCCCCTCCTGGCTGCAAAGCTGAGAGGAAAAATCCTGGATATCAATAATCATGAGCTTGTTTCCAAAAAGGCAGCCAGGCATGTGATGATCATGGCAAAGTAGCTCTCAGAGAACGCATCAGGAGAACATCCCCAGCTTTCAGGAGAGGTGCTGGCACAAAAAGGAATTGCTTAATGCAGCAAGGAAACCACTCAGACATAAAGGCAGTTTATCCTTTGGATATTTCATTTTTATTTATTCATTTTGTAGTGCTGCCTTAAAGAAAAAAAAGGAATGAGGGAGAGAGAAAACAGTAATAATGGCTTTACATGAAAGGGTAACGGATCAGAACAGGCTGATCCATCAGCTGGGCTGACAAAACACAAGATGACAGCAATGTGGAGACAAGGAAATGTGTGTTGAACATTTTGATCTAATAGGAAGATGTCACCCCGCTAATGAGACACATGAAGGAAAACCAACACTCAGAATTAACATCTACAAGCCAGAGAAAAAAAAAGGAAATTCTGCTTTCGGGTGTGGGATTGGGGATTTTTGTTATTTGTGGTGAATCAGAGAATCACAGAGTCAGAGAATCACAGAATAGTTTGGGTTGGAAGGGACCTTCAAGACCATCTCATTCCAACCCCCTGCCATGGGCAGGGACACCTTCCACTAGACCAGGTTGCTCAGAGCCTTATCCAACCTGGTCTTAATATATATGTTATATATTGTATATTGTCTATTGTAATGAGAAATTAAAGGTTGCTCTGGATGTGCTGTTCCTGCCTGAGCACCGGGGGCCGGCTCCTCCAAAACAATGTGAGAAGTGACCCTTCCTTCAGTGATAGGACATGAAACTTGAGTGGCCACAGGTCCCTGGAACTCCACATCTCCTTTAAGAAGCCAAAGGAGGGCTGGGAGGGTGGGGAAGGGCCTGGAGGTGAAGCCACACGAGGAGAGGCTGAGGGCACTTGGTTTGCTCAGCTGGAGAAGAGGACACTGAGGGGAGACCTCCTCGTGGTCTGCGGCTTCCTCAGGAGGGGCAGAGGAGGGGCAGGCACTGATCTCTTCTCTCTGTGACCACTCACAGGACCTCAGGGAATGGCCTGGAGTTGTGTCAGGGCAGGGTTAGGTTGGATCTCAGGAAAAACCCCCCCAGAGGGTGATTGGGCACTGCCCAGGCTCCCCAGGGCAGTGGGCACAGCACCAAGGCTGCCAGAGCTCCAGGAGTGTTTAGACAATGCTCTCAGGGACAGGGTGGGATTCTTGGAGGTGTCCTGTGCAGGGCCAGGAGCTGGACTGGATGACCCTTGTGGGTCCCTCCCAACTCAGGATATTCTGTGACACCCCTTAGAATGTTCTTCCTGCTTCCAATGACCTGCGTGTGAGAAGACCCCGATCCAGGCATCTTATCTTTGAACTTTAAAAACCCAATTTATTTTCCTGCCATGGAGCTGTCCCACTGCTCTGGGAGCTCCTCTAAGTGCATCACCCCCAGCCCTCTGCAGCAAAGAGCTCCACAAGGCTTTGTGAAGACCCAAAGTGTTTTCTTTGTTCTGAATTTGTCGCCTTCGAGCCTCCAATTGTTGAACTGGGAGAGAAATTTTTCTCATCTGTTTTCTCCAGGTAAATAAACAGCTTTATAAACTTATTTAATACCCTCTCTTAATTGTCCTTTTTTCTGGGCTGAAGAACCCCGAGCTGATGCACCATGGCATGCCCTGAGAGGAGTCCTTTGCCTGTTATCTCTGACAAGAAACTGTCCATTTTCTCTTTTTTTCCTGGGAATGGGAGGCAATGGAGCTGCCACCGCTGCTGAAAAGGGAGTGGGAGGCACAAAACAAATCTGCAGATATGAAAAATTTAGTGTTCAGGTTCCTCCTCCCCTGTTCAAATCGGGGAAGAACCATCATGTTCCTTCTTCCCTGTTCAAATCAGCAAGCAAAACATCTGGTTTTTTGCAGTAGGTGGGAAAGAGGCAGCAAATATTCCCACTTGGACTTAGGATTGACATACATTTCCAATTCACATGCCCCATTCCTCCAACTCTGAGAGGACCAGCTGGGGTGTCCCCAAAATTTGGGGGCTTCTGAGAGGTCCTGGAGGGGATTTAGGGGGTTTAAAGTGAGATTTTGGGGGGTTACAGGAGGCTGCAGGACCCAGCCTGGCACGACATGACCCCACCCCTCCAACTGTGAGAGGATCAGGTGGGGGGGCCCCAAAATTTGGGGGACTTGGGGGGTCCTGGAGTGGATTTAGGGAGTTTAAAATGAGATTTGGTGGGGGTTACAGGGGGATTTGGGGGGTTACAGGAGGCTGCAGGACCCAGCCTGGCACCACATGTCCCACCCCTCCAACTGTGAGAGGATCAGGTAGTGGGTCCCCAAAATTTGGGGGGTTTGGGGGGTCCTGGAGTGGATTTAGGAGGTTTAAAGTGAGATTTAAGGGGGATTACAGGGGGATTTGGAGGAGTTACAGGAGGCTGCAGGACATGATCTGGCACCACATGTCCCACCCCTCCAACTGTGAGAGGATCAGGTGGGCGATTCCCAAATTTGGGGTGGCTCTGGCTTAGATGGCCTGAAATTGCTCCCAGATTTTCACACAGACACCCACTGTAGCTGCTTGGGATGAAATATCCTTGGGATAAAATTGGGTGCAGTTCCTGCTGGGGTCCTGGCACAGCAAATTATTTACCTGTTGTCTTCAGAGCACAAAACATTCCACCCAAGGAACACAAAGCTGCTTGTTTTAGCAACAAAATGACTCCGTGAGAGACACTCCCTGCAATCCCTGTTCCCACAGCTCCCCAACCTGGGAGATGCTGCATTTGCTGGTGAGAAGAGTTGCCCAGAAATCAGGAAATTTGTCCTCTGAATCATAGAATCATAGAATTATAGAATCATGGAATCATAGAATCATGGAATCATAGAATCATAGAATCAGCTGGGTTGGAAGGGACCTCTGAGGTCATCAAGTCTAAGCCTGGATCCAACCCCGCCATGGTTCCCAGTCCATGGCACTGATGCCACATCCAGTCTCACCTTAAACACCTCCAGGGACAGAGAATCCACCACTTTCCTGGGTAGCCCATTCCAAGGTCTGATCTCTCTCTCTGGAAAAAATCCCATGATCTACTGCTTCCATCATGACTTTCTTCCCATGGCATTTGGGCTGAACCTTTTTGATCAGATTTTCAACTTTAATCACTACAGTGTTGCCCCCTGCTTGTCTTAAGCCAAACCTGGGTTGTTACCTGTTTCTGCTGCTCAACAGCCCTTTCATGAACTGCTCCCAAATTCCATCAACTGCTCCTCGGTTCCACCATCCCCTCCAGTGTCTTTGGATCTGATGAGTAAGTTCATGGAATCCCAGAGTCACAGAATCATTGAACTGTTTGGGTTGGAAGGGATCTGCTCCCAGGAACCAACAGTAGGACATGAGGGCACAGCCCTGAGCTGTGCCAGGGGAGGGTTAGGTTGGACATGGGGAAGAAGTTCTTCCCAGAGAGAGGGATCAGCCCTTGGAATGGGCTGCCCAGGGAGGGGGTGGAGTCCCCGTCCCTGGGGGTGTTGAAGCAGAGCCTGGACGTGGCACTGGGTACCATGGGCTGGGTGCCAAGGTGGGATGGGGGCCCGGGTTGTACTAGATGATCTCAGGGGTCTTTCCAACCCAGCTGATTCTGTGATCACATCTTACCTTGGCTGCCCTGTTTTCTTTCCTCTCTTTGGGAACTTTCTCCAACAAAACCCCGGGATTTGCCCTGAGTGATGAACGGCTCAGAGACATTTAAATCTCCACTTGTGTTTGGGGTCATAAAACACAATGAACATGGTTTTAAGTAGCCTTTTCACAGGCAAATGTTTTTGTAAATAGTCCAACCAGGCTGAGTGATTGGAGCTATTCATCAGCAGGAGCTTCTGTATGGCTTTCTGTTAAAATGCCTCTATATTCACATGCAGGGTTGAAAATGTATTTCCATATTAATCCCCCTCCTGTTTTCCTCAAGGTTAACAGACAAAACAAAGCAACAAAACAATCAGATCAGTCCTGGTGCCATTGTTTGTTTTATTAAAATTCATGTCCCACCTTATCATTTTTGTTAAGCAACAAAGCTCTATTAAAAGTGACAGTTCTACCAAAGGCAGATAAAATTCAAAGTATGGGAGTTTTAATCTTTATTTTCTTTCTTTTTCTACTGAACTGGTGGCAAAATGACACAGATCTCCTTTTCCTCTCTTCCTTCCATCTTGCACGTGTTTTATCTTCAACAACAACAACCCCTCGTTGATTTTGGGAGCAGAGGACACAACTACTCTGCCCACCTGCCTCATCCAGGGCAGAGATATCCACCAGCAACTCCCTGAACTAAAAAGAGACAATGAAGAATTAAAATCTTGTTCTAAATGTGTCCAAGGCCAAGTTGGATGGAGCTCTGAGCAACCTGGGCTAGTGGAAGGTGTTCCTGCCCATGGCAGGGGCTTGGAACCAGATGATCTATAAGATGCCTTCCAACCCAGGCCATCCTATGGTTCTGTGGTTCTGTGTCATGTTTTTTCCTCACTCCTTTGGATATTTCAAGGCTGGATTTCCTGGAGGAAACTGGAACTGAAAGCTGATCTCCTCTGTTTTTCCCCATCTCTTTGAGGTCGGCAATCAGCACAATCTCAGTCTAGGCTGATGGTCTCCTTCTCTCAGCTTGCTCCAATATGGTCCATGGCTTTAAAGACTCTGGGGAAACGTTCATGGGGACAAAATTGGGATCACCAGGATTGGTTGGTAACAGGCAGAATCAAGGAAATACAGAAATGGCTCCAGGTTTTAAGGCCTTTATTCACAGAATCACAGAATGGTTTGGATTGGAAGGGACCTTAAAGAACATCCAGTTCCACGCCCTTTCCATGGGCAGGGACACCTTCCACTAGCCCAGGTTGCTCCAAGCCCTGTCCAGCCTGGCCTTGGACATTTCCAGGGATCCAGGGGCAGCCACAGCTTCTCTGGGCAACCTGTGCCAGGGCCTCACCACCCTCACAGGGAACAATTTCCTTCCAATATCCCATCTAAACTTACACTCTTTCATCTTAAAGCCATTCCCTTTGTCCTGTCACTCCAGGCCCTTGGAAATACTTTCTCTCCATCTTTCTTGTAGCTCCTTTCAGGTCCTGGAAGGTCACAATCAAGTCCCCCCAAAGCTTCTCTTCTCCAGGCTGAACAATCCCAACTCTCCCAGCCTTTCCTCCTGCAGAGCTGCTCCATCCCTCTGCTCATCCTGGAGCCTCCTCTAGAATTGCTCCAACAGCTCCATGTCCTTCCTGTGCTGGGATCCCAGTGCTGGAAGCAGCACTCAAGGTGAGTTTTCTCAATACAACCTCACCACCTCTCACTCTAAAGACAACTTCAATTCAGCTGGAGTCTGGTTTCCTCTCAAGCCAGTGACATTCCTGTGGAATTCAAGACTCAGAGAGTTTTCCAGCACATTCCTTGATCTCCAGCCTGTGCCTGCAGGGAATGCACGAGCATTAGGTCACTCCAGAACCTTCTCTTTATCCAGGCTGAACAATCCCAATTCTCTCAGCCTTTCCTCATATCAGAGGTTCTTCATCCCTCTGGTCACCTTGGTACCTCCTCTGGAATTGCTCCAACAGCTCCATGTCCATTCTGTGCTGGGATCCCAGAGCTGGAAGCAGCACCCAAGGTGGGTCTTCTTAACCCATCATCGTCTGTCACCCCAAAGACAACTTCAAGTCAGCGGGGGTCTGGTTTCCTCTCAAGCCAGTGCCATTCCTGTGGAATTCAGGAATTCAGGACTCAGAGAGGTTTCCAATACATTCCTGGATCTCCAGGCTGTGCCTGCAGGGAATGCACGAGCACCAGCAGGACGTTTCCAGCTGTCACCATCTCCAGGGAGGATCCTGCTGCCCTGCTCCCGTTGGCCGATGATTTATTAAGAGCTATTTATGCCTGAGCCAATATTTCCCTCTGTTCTCCCATCTATTTGAGGTGTCCTCTGCAGCTCCACTGCGCTGCTTTGATTTATGATTCATGCTATTTTCTTTTCTTCAGAGTTCTGTTATATTTATTTATGTTGCCCCAAAGAGCTGATTTTTTCAAATGGACTAGTCCCAGCAACTTCAGGCCAGTCCCCCCCTCCCTGCCTGCACACAAATATCATCTCCTCCTTTTGAATAAGTCATTGTTTCTAGAGACAGGAATAAATTCGCATCTGAATTTTTCGTATCAGACCCAGTGTGGGGGTCGTTAAACATCTCCCACCCGTTAATGGGGGTGATTTGAATTTCTGTGGGGTTTCTGTTAACAGGGAAAGGTTTAAGACACTCATAAAAAATAAGTTGTAATTAATGTCCATTAGTGAGGGAGGGGAATATGTTGTTATGTAATTTTATTAGACTAAAATACATTTATAGACTTTGAAAAAAAAAAGCCCTTGTTTCTGTTGTCTCCCAGAATATGCAAAATTCCTTGCTTTCTGAGCTGGAAAGAAATTCTAGGACGCTGAGACCTGAGAGGCAGCAAAGACTCATTCCCTGCAGCCATTTCCCAGTAAATAGCTGGACTATTTTGAATATTCTGAGCCACAGCACCCCTTTCCCTCCCTTTCCTTCAGCCTTGGGGGTATTTCCACTCTGACTCCATCTGTCTCCTTTCCTTTCACTCCACTTAAGAGCTGCTCCCCAGTTCCATCACCTTCTCCAGTGTCTTTGGCTCTGATAAGTCATAGAACCATAAATTCTAGGGTTGGAAGGGACCTTAAAGATCATTTATTTCCAACCCCCTGCCATGGGCAGGGAGAAATCCTTGTTATCCTATGCCAGAAAGGAAAACCAGGACATTGAACATCTGCTGGATATGACCATTATTTGTCTTGTGTTCCCATGGCTCTCCCTGGACTCAAAATACACTCCTGGAATGACACTGAGGAGACAGGACATGGAGGAGTGACTTTAAACTTAAAGACACCAGGATTAGATGGGATATTGGAAAGGAATTGTTCCCTGGGAGGGTGGGGAGGCCCTGGCACAGGTTGCCCAGAGAAGCTGTGGCTGCCCCATCCCTGGAAGTGTCCAAAGCCAGGTTGGATTGGGCTTGGAGCAACCTGGGATAGCAGGTGGCATCCCTTTCCATGATGGGGGCACTGGATATCCAAGGATTAGTGGTGAGGGACTGACTGGCCTGTCCCTGTCAAGCTTGGAGCAGCTGAGGGGGGAGAAGAGGGAGAAAAGAGGAGGGAGAAACAGCCTTTCCCCCCAAATGGATGATTCCAATGAAAACCAGCCACTAAGTGGGCTTAGATCCTTCCCAGTCACCATCTCAGATCAGTCCTTATATCCCAAGAGGAGGTTTGTAATCCACCCTCTGTGGGAATGCAGGAATTTGGAGTTTTCCCTGCCTCCAGCAGGGCTGGATGAGGAACAAGCTTCCAGCTTTGAAGGTGTGGCCAATCCACCTCTTTGCCAGGGTTTGTCAAGGAGAATTGAGGAAAGCCACGAGCTGGCAGTGACATTAATGCCTCTGAGTCTCATGAGTACAGAATCCCTCTCCTGATCCATTAACCCTTGCCCAGAGAGCTTGGAACTGGAGGATCTTTATGATCCTTTCTAACCCAAACAATTCCACGATTCCAAGTATTTACACCACAGATCAGCCCCACACCTGAAGCTGATTGTCCCTCCCTACCCTACATTTACAGACATCTCATGACTCACCTGGACCACGAATTCCCACTGCTCTGTCCCGCTTTTCCCATTCCCAGCAGCCCAAATAAACTTCCTGCTGCCCCTGTGGCTCGGACTGACTTTGCCCCCTGAGCAGCTCCAAATCTCCATCCATCTCCTCACAAACCCTTCCTTGCTCATTCCCCTCCCTTCCAGCACATGACAAATGATTGTGTCATCCTTCCACTGCAGGATCCTGCTCTGGGTGACAAAGAGTTTCTGCTCTCACCCCATTGTTCATCTCCTGCTCCCGTCAATCTCAATCAGCTCCGTGTGTCAACAGCACTTGCTCAAAATCACTTATCCCCACGAAATTTATTTGGAACTAATCAGAGACAATTTGAGGGGTTTATTAAAGCAGCAGCAACCTCAGCTTGACCTTGCTGTGGGATTTCTGTTGCAAAGAAACAACTTTTCCCTTTTTTTTTTATTTTCTTTTTTTTTTTTTGAGGGGGGGGGAGGTTCTTACCTGAAAAACTTTCATTATGCAACTAAGGAAGGTGAAACAGCAGCTGCACTTCCAGGAGTTACCAGAGACAAATTCTACTCAACAGATTTGACATTTTCTCTGGTTTTTTTTTAATTTGTCTGAGAGAAAAGCACAAAAACTTTGCAGGAATCATCTACCCGAGTCCTTTCTAAGCTGAGAAAGGGTCTTACTGTGCTGCTTCCCTCCCCAGACCTCATCCCCTCAGGCAGCAATGGCAAGACCAAGGTCACACAGAAATGTTTTATTTCTCCTTCCTGGCTAAATCATTTGCAACTCAGAGCAAAACATGGTTTACTCTCTGGTACTGAAGAAAGTCTCTCTGGTACCGACTGGGATGATTAATTAAACAGAGATGGTGTGATTAATTAAACTGGGATGATTTTACCAAGGGAAATATTCAGTTCTCCTGGGAGCAGAGACTCAGATTTTCTGGATCTTCATCCTCAGGTGAATGTTTACCACTCAAACTAAAACAAAACAAATTTAAAATGGATTCCATATGACAATTCAGTAATTAGGGAATAGTTCCCACCTGCTGAGAAAGCCTTGACCTCAGCTCTGCACTAAGTCCTGCTGCAGAGGTTGGACCCCTCAACTCAGTAGTCACTGAGAGGTTTGACTGTCAGTGTTTATTTTCCCCTCCCTTATTTACCTCATCCTAAACAAATCAGAGCTGTTACAGGTTTGAATGACCCCACATATTAATTCTGATTAATTCTGATTAATTCTGACCCAATAATTTGTGGAGCTGCTCTATGGACATGAGGTGGATGTTGTGGAAGGGAATTGCTGATCTGGCCTGTTGGCTCTGCTGGGAGTGACCGAGTGCTCCTTTCCAAAGCTCAGCATCTGCAAAGACCTGTCTTTGTGGGAGTGCAGGAAGGTTTTGCCAGGCTGCCAAGACACTTGGCAGCTCCCTGTCAGGCAGAGGCATTAAACATCTCCTGTTAACAGCTCTGTGCTGCTGTGAGAGCCCCAGAGCTGCCCTGTCTCTAAATGAAGCAGCAGTTTGGTCAGAGCCACTGACCTCGTGCTTCCAAACCCATTTCTCCTTTAATCAGCCTTGTCAAAGCCTGCCTCTCCCAGGGAGATATCTCTCTCCACCTCCTCCATCCCAGGGCTCATCCCTTCCTGTATCCAGGGCCGTGTTCATCAATCAAGGGGATGAGATGTGCAAGCTCCTGATTATTACTCGATAGGCAGAAAATTATTAACTCCCAGCAAATCACTGCCCCACAGGGTAATCAATCAAACCCTACAGAAACTCTCTTTTGACCTCCTAGCAGAGGGTTTTCCAAACTCAGAGACATCAGACCTTCATAATAAAATATAATTCTTCCAAATAGAAGAATTTTCCTCTGTTTCCTCTCTGCCCACCTGACCTACAGCACCAGTTGTGGAGAGTAAAGTGAAGGCATTTGTTCCCTTGTTTTAAGAAATCTGTCTCCAAATACTTCTTTTATCTCCAAGTTCCCAAGAAGTTTCAGGATAAATGAGCAGATTTGGGCTAAGTAAATAATTTGCTAGGGAAAAATTCTTCCAGTGATTTTTGGGGTGGGCTTGTGCAGGGCCAGGATTTTCATCCCTGTCGGTCTCTTCCAACTCAGGGTGTTTAATCATTCCATGAAATAGTTTCCTGGTTCTTTCTTCGTGCATATTTAGCCTTTGCATCCATCTTTTTATCTTCAAGTGGCAAGAAATTCCACGTTTAAAGTTCTGTTCTAGGAGAGAAAAAGCTACAAAGCGGGAAAGTGTCAAAGAAGGGAAAAAGAAATTTGTAACACCCACTTAAAAGTTTCAACTTGGGACAAAGAAGTCCGGGATGGTTCCTTCAAACCCAGTAATAAACTGCTGAAATCCATGAGCGTGATCTCCATAACACCATAAACATCATAATTAAAGCAGGCAAACCATGAGGAGAGTGACCCTGAAAACACGTTTCACGCTCCAGCAGCCGGAAAATGAGCCCAGGGATGTCTGAACCAGTGGGTCCATCATGTTCCCCATCAAATGATGTGCCAAGAAAGATCCTGGGGAGCTCAGGGAGCATCCCAAGCTCTCTGCCCCCTGAACATTGATTATGCAGCAGATATTTAAGAATTAAACCAGGAGCAGCTTTTATTTGCCCACAAATATCGCGCCGGACGGCGGAAATCCAAAGTTTCTGTACGTGTGGAGTTATCTCAGTTGGAATTAGACTTCAACAATCTTCATTTGCATAAGTCAGAGATTGTAATGACTTACTCAGCTAAGCATAGCCGTGCAGTTAATTACTTTTTTCCAAATGAAATGCCAAAATTAGTTCCCAGCAGAGGAAGGCGGTCGCTCGCCCTGAGAAGCACAGGACGCTGTCAGGTTTAAAACAATTAATGTGAAATTATTTTGAACAGGCCACTGAACCACAGTTAGGGAGCAATGCAAAGGCTGATGTGACCAAGTACAGCAGCTCAACTGGCGAGTCCATTCCAAGGAATTCTGGGATGAGGAAATGCATGGAGCACCTTAGACTTTAGGAAACAGCAGCCCTGAGCACGTGAGAAGAAAAAGCAGAGCTCCTGAGAGAGCAGAAGTTATCTTTGGAAGCTTGAAAATGAGCAGATAAAGGGAGATTCTTCCTGTCCCCACCTCAGATTTCCACTTCCAACTGAGAAAGTTTGAAGGGCTTGGAGAAGATAAAATAAAGATAAAAAACTGTTCTGGTTGGTCAAGTCCAGGCTGGATGGGGGTCTGAGAAACCTGGGCTAGTGGAAGGTGTCCCTGCCCATGGCAGGGGGCTGGAATGAGATGATCCTGAAGGTCCCTTCCAACCCAAACCAGTCCATGATTGCATGAACAGTTGAAATAAAATAATGGCACTGCCAGTCTGGGACTGTGCCGGTAAATTTGGGACATGGACACCCCATGATTTATTAACTGAGATTTAGTTGCAGTTTGACCTGAGATGGGTTGATTCAGAATATCCTGGTGAGATCTCTGGGTGGGAATGGGGGGGGGAAGATGCCCATGGCTTTGGTCTGAGAAAGCGCCATTTAGAGAAAGCAGATTATAATAATTCACTGGCACAGCCCCTCACTGCCCTGCCATCCACACTGTGTGCCAGCCCTTCCATGCTCCACGGATTTTGGACAGCCACCTCCAGGAATGACACAATGGGTGGGTATCTCCTGGTTTTCCAGTCCAGGGATCACAGGAAACTTGTCAGGATCTTGTTGCAAAGGAGTGTTTTAAGGCCTCTCATCGCTTCTGACAGAGTTACACCAACATTGGAGATTTTTCTCTTTCCATCTTGAATCAAATGGATTTTAAAGATGCTAAATCTGCTCTGAACAGGTTGATTTTTCTCTCTCCTACTCAAGCTCAGTTTGGACAGGGCTTTGATCAGCCTGGTCTAGTTGAAGGTGTCCCTGCCCATGGCAGAGGGTTGGAACTAGAAGATCCAGAAGGTTCCTTCCAACCCAAAGCACTCTATGACTCCATGAAATCTTATTATTTGGAACTACTGCAGATCCTGTGTCATCCCTGCAGCCTTTTTCTGTGGTTGCCTCGACCAGAACACATTTAAACTGGATAAAATTTCAGCTTGTGCCCTGCAGACACTCAGACACTCTTGAGAGGAGTTTAAAACAACAAGGTAAGTTTTTGACAGTGAATCCAATTCCAGTGGGATACCAGAAAGACCTCTGGACTGGGGGGTTGCACAGAGCACAGTGATCCATGTAAATCCACAACTACAGCCCCAGCACACTCAAACCAGGCTGCAAACCCTGGAACAGGAGGGAGTGAGTTTATTCTGATCTCTGTTGGCATAAATTTGTATTGCTGGATGTCTCTGTGTGGACAAAGTGGGGATGAAACCACTATTTCAGACAGAGAACAGGGTGTTGCTCTGTGATGTGAAGGTCTTGAAGCTCCACTACCCCTAAATGTCAATAACTCAGAGCTCAGAGACATGGGGCTGTGATTTCCCTTTCAGAAAGTGCTTCTCGAGCAGCCCGGTTTACTTTGCCTTTAATACATGGATTATCAGCTTCATTTCCACAAGGTTTTTAATCAGAAATTGAATTTGGAAGATTTTGTCGAGTGATTGTCGCAATTTGTTCTGCTGCGTGCTCTCAGAGGAACTTCTGCCTTCCAAAAATACCTCTTGAGGCTTTTATCACAGAACTCGGAAAGATTCTTGTTCCACCGAACACTTCGGATCTCAGAGAGCCACAAAGGGCCCCTTTTCTCCTTTCCTTTCCGTGGCAGGAGGACTCCAGAGCAAGTGGAAAGGGTTTTTCCCAATCAGGATGTGGGAATGGCGTTGAGGCCAAGATACAAGTCTGTAAAGCAAGGGAATGGCTGTGGAAATCATTCCAACTCACTGCACAATGCCCAGAGGAGAGTGGGACAGACAGGCTGGACAAATCAAAGGTCAGTCTGATTTTAGTAGGTTTAGATTAGATATTAGGGAGAAGTTCTTTATCATAAGGATGGTGAGGCCCTGGCATAAGTTGCCCAGAGAGGTTGTGGAATCCTCATCCATGGAAATGCTTAAAGTCAGGCTGGATGTGGATCTGAGTAGTAGAAGGTGTCCCTGCCCACAGCAGGGGGTTGGAACTGGATAGTCTTGAAGATCCCTTCCAACCCAAACCATTGTAGGATTCTATAATCTGGGCCTGCATCCCATTCCTGATGGTGATCAGGATCAGCGTAAGGAAAGGTGTGACAAACATCAGGCATGTTAGGAGTGATCTGTGGGAGCCCAAACCCAGCTCTCAGCAAAAGAAAGCTCGGTAAATTTGAATCAAAAACCTTGAAAAACAAGAGCTGACAAACTTCTCGTGATTCAAAGAAATTTGGACCCTTGTCCTGAGACCTGTTGATGTGCAACCCTGAGATATAAACCTGGCTCCAAGTAAAATTAAGAAAGGACTTTTTAAGATGATTGTTAAAACCATGTCTAAACCCCTGTAAGACCTCTATCCCCCATGTAATCCTGCTTGAAGAAAAATTAACTATTTGGGAATTGCAGTAAAAACTTGTGTAACTCCCTAATTAACATAGGTTGTCCCCTTCATTAGCATCTCCAACCTTCTAAGCCTTTAAAATTGTGTTATCAGGTTCAATAAAACATTCCAGTTTTCCCCATGCTGGAATCCTGTTTAGTTTTTATTTTTCAGACTGCCACTGTGATCCAGTGGGGCAATATGACAC
The DNA here is from genome assembly GCF_036250125.1 of Pseudopipra pipra. Lineage (NCBI taxonomy): Eukaryota > Metazoa > Chordata > Aves > Passeriformes > Pipridae > Pseudopipra > Pseudopipra pipra. The sequence goes on along the minus strand of NC_087549.1, from coordinate 1,803,631 downwards.
AGAGAGCCTTCTTTGGGACCTAAAAGCCCTACAGGAACCCTAAACCCCTCTCTGACATTAGTTAGGCATTAATTTGTTCACACTCAGTTCTCTGTGGAGGGAAGAGCTTTCTGAGGCACCAAAATATTGATGGTTCTCAGCACAGACTTAAGAACTGGCAAGTCCAGCTGGGTTTTGTGGCACTCAAGGCACAGCCTGGTGTGGGTGGGATGTTCTTCTGGAACAACAGCAGCAAATACCAACCCCCTCTCTTCTTTCCCTCCTCTTCTCCTCCATCAGGTACATCCCAAAACTCATTCCGTACCCCAGCTCTTCTGGGCTCTTCCAGTGCCTCCAAAGTCATCTTCTGTCCTGATTTTCCACCTCCCTTTCCTGTTGCAGGATCAACTCAGCCCTGAGGTCACACTAATCCATCAGCTGGGTGATCTCAGAATCCTGGCATGGTTTGGGTTGGAAGGGACCTTCAAGATCCCTTTGTTCCAACCCCCTGCCATGGACAGGAACCTTCCACTAGACCAGGTTGTTCAAATCCTCATCCAACCTGGCCTTGAAATTTTGATGCATTTAACTTTTCAGGCATATGAAAAGTTAAATGCATCCTTTTGTTCACATTGGATATCTCATCTTTTTCATTTACTACTCATCTGTTAGAGAAAAAAAGCCCATCACAGGCAGTTTGAACCACAACAGGATGTTTCCTTCCCCATTAAACTGAAAACTGAGACGCACTCAGAACAAACAACTGCAGGTGCAGAGCTGCAACTTCTCCCATCCTTTCCACAGGAAAAGCACCTGGAGGCACTTCCACGAGTCTCTGAACACTGTCTTAAGTCAGCAGAAGTTTCAGGGGACTGAATGTGCTGCCCTTACCTTTCCTGGAGCAAGATTTACCCTTATTAAATCTCCCTTATTTGAGGGGATTTGAGGGGCGTGAGGGAACGTGAGCTGCTGGAAGAAGCTGCTTTAAAAAATCAGATCATCCACAAAGGCTGGGATTTGGGAATGTCCAATGTGCTGTATCCTTCATCTTCTGAGTGTAGGCATTGCTGGTCACCAATTTGGGCGTGAACAACATTCACGGAGCAGGAGATGAGCTGAGAGAGGAGCTCTGGGATGTGGATTTGGTGCCACAACTCCTGAGCCCTGAGGACTCCACTTGACACAGCCCAGGACAAAATTTACATTCTGGGCAGCAAAATTATTCAGGAACAGCCCAAAATCCAGCAGGAAGGATCAAATTTCCTATTACCAGCACTTGATAAGTGCTCTGGAAGAAAAAAAATCCATCATGAGCTGAAAGGTTGTCCCTTTAAAACCCTTAATGATTCCTGAATTCATCTGAACTGAAAACGGAAAAGTGATGCTTCATTTTGCAAACAACACACAAATTAATTTCCCAAACCATTACCAAGGAGTCATTAAGTTGTTATATCATAATTAAAGCACATTGTGGATTTCAGGCTTGGTGGGTTGGTTGGTTTAGTTGGTTGATTTGGGGTTTTTTTTACATTTTTCCTGCTACTGGCCCCTGGGGAAAACCCTGGAAGGAAAACTGAAAGAGGGTAGATTTAGATTGGGAAGAAATTCTTCCCTGGGTGGGTGGGGAGGCCCCAGAATAGAATTCCCAGAGAAGCTGTGGCTTCCTCATCCCTGGAAGTGTCCAAGGTCAGGTTGGACAGGGTTTGGAGCAACCTGGGATGGTGGAAGGTGTCCCTGCCCATGGCAGGGGGATGGAACTGGATGATCCTGAAGGTCCCTTCCATCCCAAACTGTTCCATGATTCTATGAGTTTGGAAGGTCTCAGATGAGCCCTCAGTTGGAATCATGAAATTGTAGATTGGCCTGAATTGGAAGGGACCTCCAAGATTTCCCATTCCAACCCCTGCCCCGGGCAGGGACAATTCCACTATCCCAGGTTGCTCCAAGCCCTGTCCAACCCAGTCTCAAACATTTCCAGGGATGGAGCAGCCACAGCTTCTCTGGACAAACTGTTCCAGTGCCCCACCACCCTCACAGGGACTAACTTTTTCCTGATATCTGATGCCAAGTCAGTGTTGAAACCATCCAGAGTTGGATATTCAGAGGCACCATTCCCAGACCAAGTCACTTCTACTCAGCCCTCAGATATCCCAAGCAACCAGAACCAAATTTTCCCTGGCTCTGGAAGCAGGAAAACCCCCTGGCAGACGCTGCAGGATCACGGTGTGGACTCAGGAGGAACATCTTTCATCCAGGCACCTCTGAGGCCTGAAACTTCTTATTCTGCTCAGTCTGCAGAGCAAAAAAATGCTCTCCTTGGAGTGGAAGTTGGGAGAAGTTGGCAGCCTCAGAAAAATACATATTTAAAGTACAGCATGTGGAATATGTTGTATATTTAATATCCAGAACTTCTGAGAAAGAGAGAACACGTTGAGTCTCTTCAGGACCTTACACCCAAATTGGGCCTAAAATACAAAATAATGACAATTCCTGTGCGTCATTAAACCCTCCAGAGCTTTACAAACAGGTAAGATCAAACTGAATTTTCATTTTAACAACCAGTTTTCCATCTCAGCCCATAACAAACCTTTTTATTCTTTTTATATATACTTTTTTCCTTTTTTTTTCTCGATCCCTTGACAAACCACGTGGGGATTTGAGCCCTGCAAATGGAGTTTGGATGGTTTTTTTCTCTGGCCACAGCTCCACCGGGTGTTGCAGCATGTCAAAAATAGTCTTGCCCCACATTTCTAAAAGTGAAAAAACTGCCTTTTTCCCCACCTGCCACTTCACTGCTGACAGATCAACACGTTTTCCTGCACAAACAGGTTCTGCCTGGGGTTACTCCACCCATCCCAAAGCCAGGAATTTTCACAGCTCTGTAAGGCAAACACAGACGGGGAAGAAAATCTCTATTCCTTGTGCTGCAAGAAATCCTCAGGTTGATATATTTAATGCAGTTTGGCCTGAAAATTCCTACATTGCTACTTATATGGATGATAAAATTCTCTGTGTTGTGTTAATTAGGGTTTCATGGAATGAAGTCATGCAACAACCTGGAAGAGCTGGTGGGAACATTTATCACCTGTGATCGATGTGCTGAGCAAGGCAGAGATTTCCTGGAGTTTCATGGCAGCATCTCTCTCTTTTTAAGGAGAAATATTATCTCAAACTACATATAGATCCAACCAGTTAATTCTGCCTCCAATGAGAGGCAGCAGCTCTTAAAAATTAATCCATCCAGCATTTTAATTTCGGCTGCAGATGCAAATGAGGCTTTAATTGCTCACCAGCTAAAGTGATCATTGAGATACCCATCAAAGTGGATGTACCAGGGAGGTACAAATGATTACACAGTAGATCTGGGCCTCGTTTCTGTTAACAGCAGATGAAATATTGTCCAACAAAGTCATTCCTTGCCCATTATTCCCCTGCAGGGCTCTGACTGAGTCCTGCTCATTAAGGCTCTTCCAATTAACTCTTTTGATTCCTGGTGCAGGAAATCCTGTGTGCTGGGTTTTCTGGTTGTAGGTAACCATCAAACCCCAAACAGATCTATTCTTCTTGGTTATAAAATCATGGAATGGTTTGGGTTTGAAGGGACTTTAAAGATCATCTCATTCCAACCCCCCTGCCACGGGCAGGGACACCATCCACTAGGTGAGATTGCTCAGAACTCCAGCCTGGATTACGGGGGTTGTATAATAAGACACAGCTCTGACTTAGCTTAAAACATATTCCCAAGAATATTTCCCAAGAAATATTCCCAAGAAAACATCCAGGGAGACCAAGGGGATTTAATGTGTGACAGAACAACATCCCCTGTGTGGTGGCCGTGGCCAGCAGAACTCATGGAATCAAATATCCCTCTCAGCCTTTGACCTCTATTTCCACTTGAAGCTCATCCAAGGGAGAAATTTCACGGTGAGAGGAGCACAGAGGCAACACAAGGACAGGGGAGAGCAGCCCAAAAACTCAATTATCTGCTTATTATCCCTGAGAGTTGATGAAGTTGTTACGATATCAACCCCAACATCGACCAGACTTTTTGAAGCTGCCAAAATTTGGAATGGGGGGGATGGGATGGGGTGGGGAGGGGGAAGCTGCTGCCCGGAGTTGAAAGCATATGGATTGCAGAGCTGACATAAATGAGCAGTGACAGCCTGCAGCCAGGTACTGCCTTTCATCACAGCTTTCAAAGCAATCAGCAAAGCGTGGCGAGGGAACGGCAAAGGCAAAGCCCAGGAGGGGTGAAATGGTTGTGTGGAAGTCACAGCTCAGTTCAGGAGCAGAGGAAAAAGTGGAATCCACTTTTGCTGACAAATATCAGAGATTTATTGCCGTTTTTCACCTCCCTTAATCAACCACGGGGCAAAGCTCTACAAAAGGGCTCAGGGGCAGTGCAGATCTCTCAGCATCACTTTGACACACACATTCTTCCAGGGCACAGTTCCTGGCTTCATGAGCACATAAAACAGAGGCTTCGCTGCCTGGATGAACTTCCCAGAAGTTTGGGAATTGCTGCAAGAAGTGGAGAATGGTATCTCACTCCTTTCTGGAGGAAGATACACTGGAGCATGTCCAGAGAAGGGCAAAGGATCTGGGAAGGGGCTGGAGCAGCGGGAGCTGCTGAGGGAGCTGGGGGGGCTCAGCCTGGAGAAAAGGAGGCTCAAGGGGGACCTTCTCACTCTCCACAACTCCCTGAAAAGAGGCTGTAACCACAGGGGATTTGGTCTCCTCTCTCAGAGAACAAGTGACAGGACAAGAGGAAACATCATCAAGTTGTGGCAGGAAAGGTTTAGGTTGGATATAAGGAAAAATTTCTTCACTGGGAAGGTTGCCAAGGTGGAATCACCATCCCTGGAAGTGTTCAAAAAACCTGTAGATGTGGCACTTGGGGACATTGTTTAATGGTGACCTTGGCAGTGCTGGGTTAATGGTTGGACTTGATGTTTTCAGAGGTCTTTTCCAACCTTAATAATTGTCTGATTTCAAGATTTTACCAATAATTTAGTTAAATTCCTGATCAAACCCTGTTTAATCCCAAGTAGTTCTCTTTCCCCACCACCAAGGGGCAGGAGCATTTCTAAAACTGGAAGGGAAATCAGGGAACTGGTGACAGAAAGGACGTTGAACTTTAAAATATCCAAGACAGAAATTTTGAACCAGAATAAAAACTAAGTTCCCTTATGTCAGATTCTGAGAAAAGCCAAGGAGATGAAACCCCTTCAGAAATCCTGTAGCATATCCTGGTTCATCAGCTCGTTTGGGGTGAAAAGCTGCACCCTCTGGGGCACAATTTTATAATATAAAGTATTTTGTTGTTTTTTCCCCAGAAAACTTAAAGTTTTGTAAACTTTTGTAACTCTGGTGTCTATTTTGGGCCTTCTCTGAGTTTTACCTTTAGCCTTTGGCTGGATTTAAAATCATTAAAAGGCCACTGACACCAAACTGCCGCCTTGATGAGCCGGTTCTAAAAGTCAGCGGAACAATCTGGGAATGACTCAGTCTGGGAATGACTCAGAGGGAAATGAGGTGCCCTGGAGACATCTCCTGTCCTCCAGGCACCAAACAAAAGGATCATCTGACTCATTTCACCTTAACCTGTGTCTCCTGCGCTCCTGGGCGTCCAAACTGGGATTTGGGAACCAGTTTTCCAACAAATCCCTCCATATTCCTCACAGGCATTACTGAGTAGATCTGTAATATTCCCATCAGTAGAGAAGGTGGGAATCCAGATGAAATAAGAGTTTTCTGGGATGCAATTTCACCCAGAAAAATCTCTGGTATTAGAAGCAATATTTGGTTCTGCCCAAATATCCCTCTAACCTCGGGGTGCTGGAGGGGTTTCCAGCAAATTCTTTTTCTACAGAATCCTTTGAACTAAGGAAATCAGAGCAAGGAAAGGCCATGGAAATTATTCCACTGGTTTTTCACTCTCCCTCCACCAAATATTAAGTCCTTTTTCTCCTGTGATCCAAACAGAAAGGGGGATTTATTAATATTACCCATCCACAAAGTTTTGGAGAAGAGAGTGGAGCTGGGGGTGAGATTTTGGGAGCAGTGAATGATTGGGGCAGATGAAGGTCTGAGCAGTGGGTGGAAAATGAATCATTCAAAGTCATGTTCATCCACAGTGACCTGGAGGAGTTGGGAGCCAACACTCCTGGCAGGAGTGTGGGTTGAATCTCAGAATTGGGATGGACAGTTCCGTGGCCAAAAAAGAAAAAGGATTTCTCTAAATTGTTTAGAAATAAAATGATTAAATCAGGTAGTTGACAGGTTTGTTTTGCACTGCTTTTGGGCGATAACAACCATGGCAAATTTTCCAGGCAGGAAGGTGCCAGAACCATTTGTATCTGGCTAAAAGACAAGCTCTTGTGTTGCAATCCTGTGTTTCAGTGTCACAGCAAGAGGTACCAAAACCAGATGAGATTCCAGAATGATTTGGGTTGGAAGGAACCTTAAAGATCATCTTGTTCCACGGGCAGGGACACCTTCCACTATTCCAGGTTGCTCCAAGTCCCGTCCAACCTGCCCTTGAACACTTCCAAGGATGGGGCAGCCACAGCTCCTCTGGGCAACCTGTGCTGGGGCCTCCCCACCCTCACAGGGAAGAATTTCACAGAATTCCAGATTCATTTGGTTTGGAAAAGACCTCCAAGGTCATCAAGTCCAACCTTTGCCGCACCCCCACCTTGTCCCCCAGCCCAGAGCACCGAGTGCCACGTCCAGGCCTTCCTTGGACACCTCCAGGGATGGGGACTCCAAACCTCCCTGGGCAGCCCCTTCTAACGCTTGGCAACCCTTTCCATGAAGAAATTCCTCCTGATGTCCAACCTGACCCTCCCCTGGCACAGCTTGAGGCTATTTCCTCTCCTCCTGTCCCTTGTTCCCTGGGAGTGATTCCGATCCCTCCCAGCTCCCCCCTCCTGTCAGGGAGTTGCAGAGAGTCAGAAGGTCCCCGCTGAGCCTTCTTTTCCCTTTTTCCTTTTCTCCTTTAGCCCAGAACTGTCCTCACAATAACTTAAGTATTTGATTTTCATGCTGCATTTATTTGTGTCCAGAGCATGGCCAAAGTATGGTCAGCACAGAACCTCAGCTTCCAAAATCTACCTGTGATTATCCACCAGCCAGTTCCTCCTACTCCCCTGGTTCTGCTCCCAAAGGTGGGATTATCTTCCCCCCTCTGACCCCACCAAGAGGAATGATGGCAGCAAAACCGATCCTGTCCCATTTTGCCAAGGCCTCTTTCCACATTTCCCAGAGAAAAACAAAACACCAATTAAAAAATATTTAAAGCCCTGTTAAGGGCAACTTCCCAGCTTGCTGAGGGATAAAATCCAACCCTGGATGTATCTCATGGCCTGTGAAATGTGCACCACTATCCAGCGGGCACTCAAGCTCCTGTTTGGAATGAATCCCCACCTGGTGCTGGAGATGATGGTGGTTAATTAACCCCCCTTCACATGAAGCAGAGCAGTTGTTGCAATTTTATGAGCCACAAACTGCACTGGTAAAGTAATCATTCTGCCTCTAAGGCTTGAGTTTATATCTTAATTGGAGGAAATTCAATAGAGAGGTGTGGTAGGATGGGTGGGAGAAGAGATGGGGGGGAAATAGAGGCCCATAAAATCTTCCACAAAATCCTTAGGGTGCCTGAGGTCCAAAATGCAACAGGAAGAGCAGAAATCCTCTAAAAGAAGGAGTAAAACTTAATGTCTAATGTACCATATATGGACTTTAAACAGTAAAAATTAATCTGGATATTCATTTATCTGCCTTCAAGGATTTAGGTGAGAATTGTGCTCACCATAAGCTGTTTCTCTGCACAGAGAAATGACCATCTAAGGATCTACTTTGTCTCCTAAAGTCCAAATCACTCCCTGGAGCTACTCCTGGTTATCAGCACAAGTAACCAGATCTTATTGGAATGCCCTGAAAAGGTGCATGAAATCCTAGAGGGTGAAACTGGTCTGGAAATTGAGGTGCAGATTTCTCATCACGTCGTTGCCCAAATGTTTTTCCATCTCTACCCTTCTGCTGTTCTGCCCCATCACGGCCCCTTGTCCATCTCACCCTCCCAAATGTCACCATAAATGTCTCACAGGTGGGTGCCAAGGGGATGGTGCCATGGCAGGTTCTCCAGAGTGAACTCTCTGCAGCGGGAGAAGAACCCTCATGTACAAATTCCAGGAGTTCTAAGCTGGTGCCACTGGATCCTCGAGTGGTTCAGGCAAGAAAACATTTCCAAAAATGTCAGATGAGGCTTGTGGAAGTGCAGAAATCAGGGAAAAATAGTCTTCTATTCAACTCAGCCTTACTGGACTGTCCTTCCATGTTTATCCCGTGCTCACCTGAAAATATTTTTGCTCATCTGGTACAAGTCAATCACACTTTGTGTCCCTGGTTCTACTTCACCAAAATATAAATTTCTCATGGGATTTGGCTCCTGATAAAAGATAAAGTTAAAGGTGAAAGTCAAAGATTTGTATTTAAGCAGCAACAGGTCCATGATGTGGATCTGGGCACCCAAATTGGTTACTGTGCAAAGGCAGAACTAGGCCTAAAAAGCCAAGAGTGGAGGGCAATAAAGGAATGGTGAGGGCAATAAAGGAATGGTCAGGACAAAAACAACACAAGGAAATGCTAGACAGAACAATTTGAGGAGCATTTGGTGTAAGATGCCAGTGAATAATCCAGAGATGGATTAATTGGTGTCCTCAAGGTGCCCCAAAACGACAAAGGGAAGGTCCTTCACAAATTCAAACATCAACAAAGAGAGGTTAAAATGCCCCTCACCACTGAAGGGAAATGTTCAAAAACAAAGCCAAAATTCAACATTTCTAATCCATGAGAAATTCCATTTTTCTTAGGAAGGAAAAATCATTTCAGAGGGAAAAGTAGAATTTTTCAGAGCTGCTGTCAGGAGGGACAACTCCATTTTCTGTCCCAGCCGACTCTTCCCTGATGAATTTTCAAACCTGAGCAAGACCTCCAATCTCTTCAGTGCTTCCCAGAGCCCTCATGTAAATTCCTTGGATATTAAGGGCCAAACTCTACAGCTTCCATCTTTAATTACAGTGTCAACAAATTGAAAGCCTCCAATGCAAGTACTCAAAGAGCAAGACTTTTCCAAGCAGTGAAAAGGCTTTATTTTTGCATTTATTTCACGGGAATTGTAACTGGGCCCTCATTCCAATCTCTGCTAAGTATTTCCTGCAGCCAGGATTTTGTTTGAACCTCTTGTAAAACCGAATTCACCCCAGGGTTTGTCTATTAATGTTGTTCAGGCCTCTCAAAGGGTGGCATTTCCCTTCAGAATGCTCTTGGCAACTTTATCGTCCCCTTAACAGAATATTTGAATGCCATGAAAAGGCAACATTCATTCAGGTTTACAGTGAGAGCTGAGAAGGGAAATGTTCATATGTGGCCTCCTACAAAGAAGAGCAGAACAAAAGAAATTGCTCTGTTTGACTTTGATTCAACCCTAAATCATAAATAAGCCACAAATAGGGATAGTCAAATATGGCTTTTTTTACCGGGCAGGACATGGAGAAGCTTTAAAAAATTCTTCTTCCAAAGTTTAGCAGGTGTTTTTTGTGCTTTCCTTTCATCCAATATTTAGATTTGTTGCCAGACCTGATGTAGAACAGGCCTCTCCCTTGAGTTAAAGAACTGAAACCTGAGCTCAAGGTTTGCAAGAGGATTTAACGGCACTAAAATTTGGGGGATCAAATATTTTTGATGTTGCCTGTTTTGGCCATATTCCCTTGGGCACAGCATGTCTTTATCCAGGACTTTAAATGAATATTTCATGCCTGGCTGACACATTTTCAGAGTTTTGCCCAAAAATCTTTCTCCTGTGTTGTTGTAAAGTACATGTTTGGGGGTTTTTGTGTCCTACATGGTGTCAGAAAGATACCAGGATTAACTTTCATGTTTTATTAAAACTGTCTCCTGGCACATGTCAGAGGGAAAATGTGATACAGGAAAAGAGGTGTTGATGGAGATTTGTGGGTTTTCTAGTTGGAATTTGTTGCTGTTGTTGTTCTGTAGGCTAAGACAGGCCTACTTGTTGGGGAGCGAAGAACTGAGTGGGAGGAATTTCAAAGATGGAGAGAAATCTACAGCCCCGAGTGACAACTTTTATACCGAATAAGACATCGAACACACTGGACTTTGCTTTACACCGGATATGACATTTATTACGGACTGGACAGTTATCCCCTGTTATTCCCCAGTTGTTGTTGTATTGATATATGGTTGTTTGTACCCCATTTGTACCCCAGTTGTCGTTTTAAATTTTTCACCCTCCATATTGTCTTCTCCCTTCCCTCAGAGTTTTCCCGCCTTTTCCCCTGTTTTCCCGCTCCTCTGCCTGCTATTGGCCAGAGTTTGCTGCAGTGCAGAGGTAGCTTCCATTGGCTCTTTCCCTAGTTACGCCCAAACTCCTCCCCTCCTTACCCGAACATCCAATCACCTTTCCCCCTAGAGTTGTCAATCCCAAGCTCCTCCCCAGTTCTGGATCCTTCCCTAGTCCAACCCTATATAAGTCCCTGAATCCCTTAATAAATCGGCATTGCACCCCGAGACCGTCTACTGTCCTTCGAACCCCTTTCGCAGTGCCCGATCCCGTTACCCTTCCCCCTCGGGTCGAGGCAAGTGGCGCCCAACGTGGGGCACAGTAGAGGTCTCTCATATTGAGAGAACTCCTGCGCCTTCATCTGGGCTCAAGGATCCTCAGGAGGGAGGATTCCTCCGCCGACCCTCCCCTGCACAGCGGACGACTACGGGCTTCTTCTGCTGCCGCGTGGGTCGCGCACCGGACAGGTGAGCTGCGGGGGACATTCCCTACACCTGCACCCAACATCTCCTGCACCCCACACCTTCCCCTGTAACTTCAAACAAAAAGGGAGAAATTACACCGGAGAGTGTCGAGATACCTATTTAACACCATGGGACTCACACTCTCCACCTCCCAAAAGTATGTTTACAGACGCCTCAAAGACTTTGTAATTGAGCACGGTCACCCTTTAGATAAAAAGTCAGCAAAAGCCCTCGCTAAATGGCTTGACCGCCACGGCCATCACGTCAATGATAACACCACGTTTGACAAGTGGCAAGCCATAGGTTTCGAACTCTGGCGAGAGAGCGGCAGGGGTGACCGGCTCGCGAAAGAGGCGCTTATAGCCTGGAGGCTTATTCTGATGGTGCTACAGCACCAGATGATGAATAAGAACGACAGCGGTAACACCAAAGAAGCTGTTTCCTCCAAGTTTACTGAAGATAAGAAATCGCACACGGACACGGAAAAAGACTCTAAATACACGGACACGGACACTTGCACCACAGATAAAGACACCGGGAGAGGGAAGCAGAACATCGGACATCACACTCAAGATGGCGGGAGGGATTCGGACAGTGATTCGCAAGATGGCGGGAGGGCAAGAAGAAGGGACTCGCGGCGTTTGCGAAATGGCGGCGAGGAGGCGGGGCCCCGGAGAGCGCGGGAAAGATCTAGGCGGGAAAAGCGGAGGCGGGCTCTTGTAGTTCCACCCACTGCGCCGTCTCCGCCCCCGTATCGGAGCCCCTCCCCGGACACGCCTCCTTCTACGCCATCTTCCGCCACTCCGGACTCCTCCCCTGACCGATCCCCCTCCCGGAAGTCACGGGGTGCAGTGGGCGGGGCCAGGGCGAAGGCCAAGAGGGACATCCGCCAAGATGGCCGCGCCCATAAGGCCCGAGCCACCGGGGCCTACTCCGCCCGCCGGCACTCCACCTCAGATTGTTACTGGCCACCATACTCTCCGGACGAAACACCGGACGCTCCAGATGTCTGGAGCGAGTTCCGGGAGGAAGCCGCATCCGCTAGGGATGCGGAATTCCTAAAAGCTTTCCCTGTGTATTATGAGGAGGGAAAGCCACCGGAGTGGCGCCCCATCTCATACCCCATGCTCAAAGATATCAAAAAAGCTATAGTGGAGTATGGGCTGGGTGCGCCTTTCACTATTGGACTGATGGAATCATTTTTTCTGGCTTATACACTTATACCTTTTGACATCCGGGGAGTGATGGGGGGGCTGCTCACGACGGTACAGGCCTCAGCATTCGAGTCGGAGTGGAAGAAATGTATTGTAACCTGGGTGAATGATAAGATGGAGAGGCGAGGTATTCCCCCGAGGCAGGCAGTAGACATGCTTTATGGCGAGGGTGACTACACGCGCAGAGGGGATCAAGCTCGATTGGACCCAAAATTATTAGATAAATCAAAAGAATTGGCTTTAGACGCTCTGAAGAAGGTGGCCGACGCGTATGTGCCGACCCCCTCCTTCACGATGATTGACCAAGGCGTCAAAGAATCTTTTATCGATTTCATAACCAGGCTAAAAGAGGCTATTGCCAGGCAGGTACCTCAAAAAGAGTGCCAAGAAATTTTATTTAAACAATTGGTTGTCGAAAAGGCCAACGAGGACTGCCAAAGAGCATTAAAGCTCTTGAAAAATCCCACTCTGCTTGAAATGATTGAAGCGTGTAAGAATATAGGGTCACACTCCCATAAAGCACGCCTAGTGGCTGCCGCTTGTTCAGGACCAAATCGTTGTTTTGAGTGCGGGGACAAAGGGCATTTCAAAAAACATTGCCCTAATCTATCACAATCGACACCTAACCTACCTAACACCCTCTGTCGTAGGTGCGGGAAGGGACGGCACTGGACCTCCAGTTGCCGGTCCCTGACCAACATTAATGGCGAACCTCTCCCATCACGTCGTTCACCCAGGCTACAAAAAAGAGTCACCTTTTCGTCTATGCCGGACCTCCGGTCGGGTGAGTGTGAGCTGTCGGGAAACGGGGAGCTGAGCGCTCGGGGGAGCGCGATGACATCAAATGCCCCCCAAGTGCGCTCCATCCTGCGCCAGTCATCGCGCCCAGCTACCCCGTGACTCAGCAGCCGCTCCCTGACCCGGTCCCCATAGCGAAACAGTGCATTCCACTCCCCTGGGTAATCCTGTCCGTCGTACATCCTTCCCTTCACTTAAGCTCGTATGAGCAGCTCGCCAGGGTCGAGCCGTCGACCGCAGTCGACCCTGATGCTACTTACCTAGTAACATCACATCTTTCGGCAGTGGATAAGGGAATTTTAGTGGTGCCTTCCCTCCTGACCGGACTTACGAGCAATAACATCGCTATTTGTCTTTATGTTCACACCCCCCCCGTGCAGCTAGAGGAACACTCTCCCGTGGCCAAGATGGTGTCCATGGATGACCTGCTGCGTGTGCTGTCTGTGGACGAGGAGCGAAGAAGAAAAGACAACAAAGAGGTGTTATGGTCAACTACAGTCAAGTCTTCTCGCCCTCTTCTAACATGTTTAATTTACTATTCACAGCCCAGACGCCCGCAGCGGGTCAAAGTGGAAGGCCTCTTGGACACGGGAGCTGATGTAACTATCATCGCCTCTAAAGACTGGCCGCACGGATGGCCCGCGACAACGGCCTATGTGCAAGTCAGCGGCGTGGGGGGAACACAATATCCGGTCCGGAGCAAGGAGGTACTGACTGTCTATGGGCCGGAGGGCAGACCAGCGTCCCTCCAACCTTACATATTAAACATTCCAATCACGCTGTGGGGACGGGACGCGATGGGGCAGTGGGAGCTCTCCTTGAGAACCCTGTCCCCAGACCAAAATTTTTAGGAGGGGTCACTGAAGTGAAGCAGCTCCCCAAACTGAGCTGGAAGACCGATGTGCCAGTTTGGGTGGATCAGTGGCCCCTACCATACAAAAAGCTGCAAATTCTTAACGATTTGGTAGATCAAGAATTGGCCAAAGGACACCTGGAGTCTTCCACCAGTCCCTGGAACACTCCAGTGTTTGTCATACAAAAAGCCTCAGGTGCCTGGAGATTTCTTCAGGACCTGAGAAAAGTAAATGAAGTCCTTGAACCAATGGGAGCCCTCCAGCAGGGAATGCCGTCACCATCCATGCTCCCTGCTGAATGGCCCCTAGTAGTTATTGATATCAAGGACTGCTTCTTTCAAATTTATTTAAATTCGGCTGATTCGGCGCGATTTGCTTTCTCAGTCCCAGCTATCAACGTTTGTGAACCCCATCGCAGGTTTCAGTGGAAGGTGCTTCCCCAGGGGATGAAAAATTCCCCAACCCTCTGCCAGATGTTCGTGGCAGAGGCGTTGCGTCCAATTCGGCAACAGTACCCACAATCAATCATCTTCCATTACATGGATGATGTTTTGATTTGTGCCAAATCCCAATTGGCTGTCAATGATACACTAAATTCAACCATCTCAGCGCTAAAAGAGAGCGGATTGGAAATATCCCCTGAAAAAGTTCAAAGGGAATCACCTTGGAGGTACCTTGGACTCAGAATCACAGAAAAAACGATTCGGCCTCAATCTGTTGAAATTAATAAAACAGTCCAAACGTTAAATGACCTCCAAAAACTACTGGGCGCGATCAATTGGATCCGGCCTGTGCTGGGGATCACAACCGGAGATTTGCACCCACTTTTTGAGCTGCTTCGCGGAGACGCTGACCTGTCCTCCCCCCGCCATCTAACACCAGAGGCAGTCAGTACCTTATCCATTGTCGAAAGAAAAATAACAGAGAGACAATCACATAGGAAGATGGAGGGACTGCCATCTTCCTTGATAATCCTAAGAGAACGGCGACAACCATATGGCCTTCTCGGCCAATTCACTGACGGTCACAGAGACTTCTGTCTGTGGGAGTGGATGTTCCTCCAGCACCAATTCGGAAAGACGATCACCACCGTCGCAGAAATGATTGGAAAGGTAATATTCAAAGGCCGCACTAGATGTTTGGAGCTCAGTGGTGAAGAACCAGATTTTATCTACCTCCCACTGACCTCCGAACATCTAGATCAACTGCTGCAAACCTCTATCGATTTCCAAATTGCCATCGAGGGATACCCGGGAGAAATTCGGATACACCTCCCGGCGTGCCCATTTATTCAGCGATTAATTCAAATTCCATTAAAGCTAAAAATCATACAATCGGACTTACCTATAAAAAATGCAAAAACAGTATTTACCGATGGCTCAGGGAGAACCGGCAATGCAGTAATAATTTGGCGCGAAAATAACAATTGGCAGTATGATATCCATAAAGTAGAAGGTTCTCCCCAAATCGTCGAGCTTTCAGCAGTTATGCGAGCCTTCCAAATTTTCTGTGGTGAACCAATCAACATTGTTTCCGATTCGGCATACGTTGTTGGTGTGGTCAAACGTATCGAAAATTCCTATCTGAAAGAAGTATCTAATCGGCATTTGTTTGAGTTGTTAACCAAATTATTATTTTTAATCCAAAACAGGCAATTCGGCTTCTTCGTTGTCCACACCAGGTCCCACACCACTTTACCCGGTCCTGTGGCGGAGGGAAACCAACTTGCCGACCATCTGGCAGGTATGGTAGTTACTCCCAATTTATACCAGCAAGCCAAAATATCCCACGAGTTCTTCCATCAGAATGCACGATCGCTAATGAAACAATTTGGCCTTAAATTATCTCAAGCCAGGGAAATTTTAAAAACGTGCCCTGATTGTCAGGTTATCACGCCTGTCGCCCCGGAGGGGACCAACCCAAGGGGGCTCTCAGCGCTAGAAATCTGGCAATCAGATGTAACACACATCCCTGAATTTGGAAAACTAAAATATGTACATGTATCCATCGATACTTTTTCAAAGATGGTCGTAGCCACCGCGCATACTGGTGAGAAGAGCCGTGATGTCAAGAGACACTTTCTGTCCGCATTCGCGAGGATGGGAGTCCCGAAACAGGTAAAAACAGACAACGGGCCCTCCTACGTGTCTGCGGACACGAAACGGTTCTTTGAGCAGTGGGGAGTACACCATACCACTGGGATCCCTCACAATCCCACGGGACAGGGTATAGTGGAGCGTGCCCACCAAAATATCAAAAATTTACTTAAAAAACAAAAGAGGGGGAGTATTGGCCTCTCCCCCCAAGAAAAACTAGATAAAATTATGTATGTTTTAAATTTTTTGAATTTGCTGGAAGAACAGGAAACTCACTCAGACAGAAGTCCAGCAGACCGTCACTTCGGATCAAGTGTAGTTAACTCGTCCTCCCAAAAAGCTAAGGTCATGTACCGGGACCCGCTGACAGAGACATGGGCGGGCCCTTTCCCCTTGATAACATGGGGGAAGGGCTACGCTTGTATTTCAGGCCCCGACGGACCAAAGTGGGTCCCGGCGAGGAGGATCAAAATCCACCGCGAGTGAGCTACGCCGACAACATGCATCCGTCGCGCTTCACCATCATCGTTAGCGCAGTCATCCTGGGACTCATCCCTCTCAGCGTCACATCACCTCTGCGAGAGTGGATGAGCCAACCGGGAGAAAATTTATGGGTAACGCTGGCTAAGGCTACTGGCACAGACACCTTATGCCTAGCCTTAGCCAGCGCCGGAAGTCCTTTTCGCACATGTTTAGTTGGAGTTCCCATTACCCCTGCGGAATGGAGCTCCTTTGTTGCCCAAACAAGAAATAAAGGGGCAGGCCCACTCAGTTCCCCCAACCTCGCCCAGACGATATCAGCCCTCACTTTTATTGACATTCCTTTTGAAGAAATTGATTTATTAGGTTCGCTCCCAACCACCGCGTGTGTTATATTTCATCGTTATACCCAGCCTGTTTTGTTTACCCCTCATAATGTGACAGCCAATAACCCCCTTTATCGCGACCCTACTTCGCCGTGGTGCAATGGGTCAATGGTAACAACCATCCCTACGGAGCATGTTCCTCGGAACATGAAGCTCCCAAAGGGATATTTCCTATTGTGCGGGGATCGGGCGTG
Source organism: Pseudopipra pipra (assembly GCF_036250125.1). NCBI lineage: Eukaryota > Metazoa > Chordata > Aves > Passeriformes > Pipridae > Pseudopipra > Pseudopipra pipra. The sequence continues at coordinate 1,786,800 of NC_087549.1, read as the reverse complement.
GCCGGGAATCAGGGCCTACCCCGAGGGAGGGCCCTGCACAATAGGAAAGTTGGCCCTGTTTAACCCGGCGAAGTTCCACCTGCAAGATCAATTCGTATTCCCCAAAAATCGAGTTAAAAAATCCCTTTCTTTTTCCATGGGAGCACCTCTTCGTTTCCCCGGGTCCAAATCTGTCGCCTCAAAAGTTAATTCTGAACCCCAAGTGATCAACGCACCAATTCGGCTCCAAAATTCCCTCCCTGCACCCCATGTGAATGTCGGAAAGCCACAATATTGGCCCACTCCTCTGCCCTTCCCAGAGGATTGTGATTCTAACATTCACATATGGTCCAGGGTGAAGAATTTCTGGGCGTCCTTCCCTATCCCTGGGATAGGGACAGCACACGCCCTCTCTTTGCTAACGCACCTTGGTTGTTGGCTCACCAAGGAGGCGAATGCGACCACCCAAGCAATTGAGGGTCTGCTAGCGGACACCCAGAAATTAAAGGAGGTAAGTTTACAGAATCGAGCCGCCATCGATTTCCTCCTCCTGGCGCACGGTCACGGGTGCCAGGAGTTTGAGGGCATGTGTTGCATGAATTTCTCGGACCATGCCGAGTCAATCCATCAAAGTATTGACCGATTGAAGGGCCTGGTCCGGGAAATTCAGCAAGACAAGGGCGGAGGACTCGATGACCTCTTTGATTGGCTACAGCTACCAAATTTACCTAGTTGGACCCGGAAATTAATTATTTTATGTCTTATTGCTCTTTTCGGTTTAACCTCGTTATGTGTTATTTTACCTTGTTTAATTGTGTTTCTGAGGAAAACACTGATATCGTCCGTGACCGCCAACATCGTTGCCGCAACCGCTCAAACAAACAAAGAAGGGGGAGATGTTGGGGAGCGAAGAACTGAGTGGGAGGAATTTCAAAGATGGAGAGAAATCTACAGCCCCGAGTGACAACTTTTATACCGAATAAGACATCGAACACACTGGACTTTGCTTTACACCGGATATGACATTTATTACGGACTGGACAGTTATCCCCTGTTATTCCCCAGTTGTTGTTGTATTGATACATGGTTGTTTGTACCCCATTTGTACCCCAGTTGTCGTTTTAAATTTTTCACCCTCCATATTGTCTTCTCCCTTCCCTCAGAGTTTTCCCGCCTTTTCCCCTGTTTTCCCGCTCCTCTGCCTGCTATTGGCCAGAGTTTGCTGCAGTGCAGAGGTAGCTTCCATTGGCTCTTTCCCTAGTTACGCCCAAACTCCTCCCCTCCTTACCCGAACATCCAATCACCTTTCCCCCTAGAGTTGTCAATCCCAAGCTCCTCCCCAGTTCTGGATCCTTCCCTAGTCCAACCCTATATAAGTCCCTGAATCCCTTAATAAATCGGCATTGCACCCCGAGACCGTCTACTGTCCTTCGAACCCCTTTCGCAGTGCCCGATCCCGTTACCCTTCCCCCTCGGGTCGAGGCACCTACTGGTGAAGATGGAACTCATCTCTTTCTAAATCACGTAGAAAATGAAGAATTCTGTCAATTCTAGGTTAATAATGTCAGTCATCAAAAATATAATTGAAAGTTCACCTCACTGAACTGGCAATGGATGGAATCTTATTGTCCTAAATCTGGAGAAGATGAGAAATGGAGGAGTGGCCTTCAGAGGAAGCAACAGACCTTCGAGAAAGATCAAAGAATCATGGAATGATTAAGGTTGGAAAGACCTTTGAGATCACCAAGATCAACCACCAGTGCAGCACCACCACCATGTCCACCTCTAAATCACATCCTCAGGGGCCACATCTACACACCTTTTAAATCCCTCCAGGGATGGGGATCCCACCACTGCCCTGGGCACCCGTTCCAGTGCTTGAGGACCCTTCAGTTGAAGAAATTCTTCCTGATATCAAAGTTAAACCTCCCTTGCTGCAGCCTGAGGCCATTTCTTCTCATCCTGTCCCTTGTTCCCCAGGAGCAGAGCTCAACCTCCTCCCAGCTCCCCCCTCCTATCAGGGAGTTGTGGACAGTGAGAAGGTCCCCCCTGAGCATCCTCCTCTCCAGGATGAGCCCCCCCAGCTCCCTCAGCTGCTCTTGGTGCTCCACACCCTTCCCAGCTCCATTTCCTTCCCTGGACACACTCCAGCCCCTCAATGTCTTTATTTTTATGAGGAGACCAAAACTGACCCCAGGATTTGAGGTGTGGCCTCACCAGTGCCCAGCACAGGGGGACAATCCCTGCCCTCATCCTGCTGGCATGGAGTGTGGCAATATCCATGGAATAGAGGCATCCCACCACAATCTTTGACAATTCTATCCATTACAGGGTGACAGCAGCTCCTTCCCAACCCACAACAGTCTTTTCCCCCTGCACCTGCCTTTCCTGATCTTTCACTTCCACATCCTCTCCATTCTTCCCAGTTCATTAATGGCTTTGTCAGGCAGGGTGATTCATCCCAGAGGAAGGAATCAGTCAGGGAATACAGAGATCAGAACAAAGTGCCAGCTATGTAGCACTGGATGAACAGTGAGTGGAACAAGAGCCGAGAAAAAAAATCAATAGGTTATTGAAATTGTAATTGGAGGGACTTATTTGTTTGTAATAATAATGGTATCAATCCAAAGGCCCAGCCTGAGGGAGGGGTATCAGACAGGAGGAAAAGAGGGAAAATCAATGATTGGTGTGCCTTGGTTCTCCAGTCAGACACGACTGAGGTTCAGTCATAATCCTTTCCTCATAAATTAGGGATTTTATCTCTTCCCAAGAGTGTGAGGGATGAACTGGGTGGAGAGAGAGTCACAGCAGTGATGGAGCAGGGATTTATGGATGAAATGGAGTAATATTGCCTGGTTTGGTAGGAAAAGGGAAGGAGGCTGCCTCTGCTAAAGGATAATGATCCCTTTGGGCCCTAAGGGGACATTTCCCTTCAGATTGTGGGGGGGTTGGCCATGAGCTGGTGTTGAACCATTCATGGCAGACAGAGGCAGAGGGGAGGCTGTGGGAATTCAGAGGTTATTCTACAGGCTGGGACAGAGTGGCTGGAGAGCAGCCAGGCAGGAAGAGACCTGGGAGTTTGGATGGACAAGAAGCTGAACAGGAGCCAGAGTGTGCCCAGGTGGCCAAGAAGGCCAATGGATCCTGACCTGGATCAGGAAGAGTGTGGCCAACAGGTCCAGGGCAGTGATTCTACCCCTGGACTCAGCGCTGGTGAGGCCTCACCTGGAGTGCTGTGTCCAGCTCTGGGCCCTCAGTTCAGGAAGGCCATGGAGGGGCTGGAGCAGGTGCAGAGAAGAGCAACGAGGCTGGGGAAGGGTCTGGAGCACAATTCCCATGAGGAGAGGCTGAGGGAGCTGGGGGGGCTCAGCCTGGAGAGGAGGAGGCTCAGGGGAGACCTCCTCACTCTCTGCAACTCCCTGACAGGAGGGGGGAGCCAGGTGGGAGTTGGTCTCTTCTCCCAGGCAGGGATCAGTGAGACAAGAGGGCTCGGTCTCCAGCTGTGCCAGGGGAGGTTTAGGTTGGACATTAAGAAGAAATTCTTTCCAGAGAGGGTAATCATCTTTTTTAGTTGCAAAAAACAACATCCCCAGGGCAAATTTCACCCCCAAATTTGTACTTTTCTAACTCCTTAATAAAGAAATTAGAAGGAAAAAAAGGTTCTTTTTTAATTGCTAAAATTTCACTCCTTGGAAAGCATCCCCAGGGAAGTGGTCCCAGCACCAAGTCTGCCAGAATTCGAGGAGAATTTGGATAATTCTCTCAGAAAATGGTGGGATATTGGGAGTTGTCCCCTGCAGGGTCAGGAGTCGGACTCGATGATCTCTGTGGGTCCCTTCCAACTCGGGATATTCTGAATTCCAAGGATTCTTTGGGGATAAAGGCATGTAAAGATGCTTCCAGCGCACGTGTTGTTGAGTGACATGACCCCCACACTCAATAACTGGCTCAGATGTTGATATCAGATCCACAGGTCAAAATATGGTCATTTATGGCGTCCAGTGCAATTTATAAAATCCATTTCCTTGCTCTAATTCACCAGACAGGGAGAGCTGCAGTTGAATTAATTATCTCCCTAAAATCAGGCAATTAGCAGCTCGTTTGTTTCAGGGTTAATCTCTCAGTCCTCGTTTGTTTTTTATGCCCAGCTCAGGGGTTTGTGTAGGACCTATTCAATTAATGACCTGCTCAGAGAGGAGGATGGTTCTTTAAATTTCCAGAAAAAAAAAAGTCTTTCAGGAAGGAAAAAAGGGAGAGAATCAGTTTGGGTTGGAAAGGACCTTAAAGATGGGCAGAGACACCTTCCACTAGACCAGGTTTTACCAAGCCCAGCCCAACCCGGCCTTGGATCCAGACACACTTAAGAACAGGATAATTTATCTTTTTTATAATAAAATCCCTTGCTTGGAGTTAGAAAAAGCTGATTCACCCTCCAATTTTATACTAATTCCATAAGAACCTTCTCCCCTCTCATGTATTTTTATCACATTTCATGATTTTATCGTGAATCTCACATTATTTACCACTTTTTTTCTTAAATTTCCACCTCCAGAATTTGAGATGAACGTTTGTTTAATGCCCACTGTGAGATTTCCTGTCTGTGTCTTGAAAATACAAGGCCTGCAAAGCTGGATGAGAGATAAAAAAATCACTCTGAGGCTATTCTGTTGTTATTACTTTTATTTATTTCTTCTCCACCGTGATTTTCCAGCCTGACCCAGGACTTAGGAGCGTTTTTCAGCTTGGGTGTGACAGCAGGTTGTGTTCAGGCTTCAGGGAGTTTAGAAAATCAGGTGGAGTTTAAACACCCCCTCATCCTCAGCAGGAAAGGAGAGGTGCTGAATAATAATAATAATAATAATAATAATAATAATCTGGGGAAAAAAATCCACACAGAGAGATGTTTTCCAGTGAGAAAAAGAGATTCCCAGTGATTCTGGGCAAACAAAATTTCCTTTGCTGGGTTCTGGTAAAAAAGAAATGTCAATTAAAGAGGGGGAAAAGAGGATTAAAAGACATAGGATTGGTATTTTGGGCTACAGTTCTCTCATGATGTTCCCTTTGTGGTAGATCTTTTCAGGAGAGCACAAACTTCCAGGACAGGGCAGATTCTCAAGGTAACTGCAATGTTTATTCTGCATTTTTGGGCATTTTTTAAAACAGGGCAAGGGATATGTCTGATCTGGGCACCAACTCAACTCCAAAAGTGTTGATTGAGAAAATCTTGAGAGGACAGGAACCAGTTAATCCTGGAATTTGAGATATTTGGGTTTTCAGGAGGGAATTCCTGACTCTGTCCTGGGTGGGAGTGGAAGGTTTAGACAAAATTTATTCAACAGTCCTGCCATTGAGTCCAGAGGGGCACAAAGGACTCCCTGGCTTTTTAAACTTCCTCTAAAAGAGGAGTTTGGGTGCAGCTGAACTCAATCTTAGCCTTGAATTATGTCAAGGGTTGAAATTTAAGGATTTATGGAGGTGTGACTGAACCACTTTTGTCCTGCAGGTTTTAATCAGAATATTTATATCAAATGAACCGTTTGTTATCACAAATGATCAGACAAAAGATCTTAATCAGAACTATTTGCTACACAATAGAAAAGCTAAAACTACCAGTGGTATAGCACAAGATAGGATAATACACTATATTAAAGCAATTCTTGAAGAAATCATATGAAAAGTGGCAAAAAGAAATAATTATTAAGTAAGAATTTGATGTAACTCACCCAGATTCTCAAGGTTGCTGCAATATTGTTATGACTCACCTCAGAAGGGGAGGGTAACCCAAGGTCTTGTTATTAATCCCTTGGGGTGGATTAGGGTGAAAGGACACTGGATGATGGGTGTTTGGAAATATATTTTTGTAGGGTTTATTTTAGAACAATTTGGTTTTAAAGGAAAACAGGTGTGGAGATATTTTGGGTGTTGTCTTCTACAGTAATCCAGCAACATAAAAATAACACTTCAGGAAATGAATAAGGGAAGGAAGAGACAGAAAGCAAAGATATATATGTTCATATATATTTTTTCTATATTCATATGTATATATATTTATGCTGGATCCAGCAATGAACATCTTCCTCCCAGGGCAAGGGATTTGTGTGACCTGGGCACCAACACAGCTCCAAACTATTGATAGGTAAAGTCCCAAGAGGAGAGAAATGAGTTAATCCTGAAGTTGATACTTAGCTCTTCAGAAGGGAATTCCTGATTGGACTGAAAGGAGTGGCAAAAATCCCAACACTTTTTGCAAGGCCATAAATTCCAACCTGGTTTTCAATCACGTCACGTGTGCGGGTTTGAATTTTTAATACCTAAAAGAGTGTGCACAGGAATGACAGTGGTGGGCACAGAGATATTTATGTGGGCATAAATAAATAGAAGGTTTATGCTGGTGCATATTAGAAAGACTTTTATACCAAAAACCAAGAGGTTTTTATACCTCTTAGAAAGATAAAAAATTGCATTTATTTCTTTTATTATTATTTTTATTCATTTTACTGCACAACAAACCTCAGGAACCACCCAGGATATCCTAATGCCATTATCTCTCCAAACACAATCCCAGGGCGGTTCTTTCTCCAGGATACAACTAATTTTAAAGCTTTATTTATATCTCATGGGAAACAAGAACTCTTAAAACAGAGCATGATCCAGATCTGTTCATCAGGAATCTGGTCTGGAAAGATCTGGCTCCTCTCTGAAGTGAGTGGAGGATATTTTGGTGCAGAAATGAAAATCTCATTTCTGAGAGGAAATGAGGACAAAATAACTTGAGGCTGAATGTGGGAACAGGCAGAAATCCTGACCAGCATTGATGAAACATCAGGAATATCCTCCCAATGAACCCCAGGCTCAAAGGCTGCAGGAGCTGTTGTTATTTTTCAGTTGTGCAAATGAGAGGAAAAAGCATTTCCAGCTAATGGCTCCATTCACACGAGGCCAAGTGTTCAACTCAGAGCTGCAGGAAGCAGAATCTGCAGAATATTTTTCTGGAATCCTTATTTATGTTGTTTCCCAGGGAAGGAGCCGTGATGGCACTCGGTTAATGGCAGTGATGACACTCAGTGCAGGTGTTTCTACTTAAATACTCATTAACACTCAAATTTTCCTCTTTTGGCATCAACAATATTTCTACCCTGTCATGGCATCTCCTCTGGGAGAGAAGGAATTGATTATTCCATTGTGGTTTCCAATCCCATTGAGGAGAAACTGGACTTTCCTGCTCTTTGGAACCTGAGATAAAAATGATGCTCCAGAACTGGAGGATCCTGAATTCCATTAATTATTTTCCAACCAGGGTTTCAAGTGAATAAAGACCATGGGATGTCTGCACAAAGCCTGACTGAGGAGAGACCTTCTGCCTCTCCTCGACTCCCTGGCAGGAGGTTGGATCCAGGTGGGAATCAGTTTATTCTCCCAAGTAACAAGAGACAAGACGAGAGAAAATGGCCTTAAGTTGTGTCTGGGGAGGTTTAGGTTGGATATTAGGGTTATTAGGTTGGATATTAGGGAAATTAGGTTGGTTATTAGGGAAAATTCATCATGGAAAGGGTTGTAAAGGATTGGAATGGGCTGCCCAGAGAAATGGTGGAGTCACCATCCCTGGAAGTGCTCAAAAAACCTGTGGATGTGGCACTTGAGGATTTGGATTAGTGGAGAACTGGGTGGTGGGTTGATGGTTGGACTTGATGATCTTCAAGAGCTTTTCCAGCCTTAAAGATCTGATGATTCTTCCCTTGGATGAGGTGAGGAACCAAAATCTGAGCAGAGGGTAAATCCTAGAACAGAAATGTTTCCTTTTCTGCAGGAGGAGATGATTTGAACACGAGATACCTGAGATGACTTTTCACAGTACCAGTGTCTCTTCCCAAACATGCCATGCCCATGGCAGGAGGTTGGAAAGAAAGAAAGAGAGAAGGAAAGAAAGAGAGAAAGAGAAAGAGAGAAAGAAAGAAAGAAAGAAAGAAGGAAAGAGGGAAGGAAGAAAGGAAGGAAAGAAAGAAAGAAAGAAAGGAAAGAAAGAAAGAAAGAAAGAAAGAAAGAAAGGAAAGAAAGAAAGAAAGAAAGATAAAGAAAAAAAAGAAAGAAAGAAAGAAAGAAAGAATGAGGTGGAGCTTGTATTTACTGCAATCCATCAGCTTCAAGTCCATGAAAGCAAATTCATCTTGAGCACGTTAAAATAACATTTCAGAGTGTTGGAAAATAGTATTTTCAACATGTTTCCAGTCTGTGTGTTTATTTGGACCCTTGTTCAGGGCTGCCCAGTCCCCAAAACAGCAGAGTCAACAACAGAACGATCCCACCCCTTGTTCCAATCCAGGATTTTCCTGCTCTTGTATCTGCTGGGGCACAGATTTTTCCCTAATTTGAGATTCCTGGTGACTCCTTTCCCTGCTCATTCCGCATTCAGCCGGAGTTGCTTCCTTTCAAAACTCATTAGTGGCATTTATCCTCATTTAAATGAGGAGAAGCCACATAGGTATGATCTACAGATGGCACATTGTCTGTGGAGAATCGTTAAAACTTGGAGGAGATAAAACAAAACAAAAAAAAAAAAAAACAAGAAAGATATTTTGCTGAGGAGATAAAAAACTCCCCCGGCAAATTATCTGTGGGAGAAAGGAAGGCAAAGTTCTGCTGGAAGGCAGGGCTGGCTCTTGGGAAGGAGTCAGGCAACCTCTGAAGGAGCACAGGGGGAATGTGGAGAGAGAATTTCACCTCTCAAAATGACAAGAAGAGGAAAAAGCCAAACTTTAAAGGGATTAAAAAGGTAGGAAGGCAAAAGTTGAGCTGAGGAGCCGGGGAACAGAAGGGCTGTGGGAAAGGAAGTGGTGCTCAAATAGCAAAGTTATTTCTAAATGTGGGATCTAAAAGTGTCCCCAGAGCTCAGATCCTGCAGTTCTGGCCACATCCTGGATCAATGTCCAAGCAAAGCCAGGAGATGCACCAGCACATTCCCTTCTTCAGGCAGGGCCAAGGATTCCAGATCATTCTCCAAGGAATGTTGTTCCATGACCAGAGACCTTCTAATTTTCAGCATGAATACATCCCTGACACATTTCTACCCATTTCTAGTGTCGTTTTTGCCTTTCACACTGATGTTATTTTGCTGTTTTGGGTGTTTAACCCCTGGCTCTCCCCAAAGTTTATGAAGTGAATTAGTGATTAATTCCCACCAGCGAAGAAGCACCGATGAGTTTCACTGCAAGATTACCCAGAACAACTTTTTCAGCCCTAAAATGTGGGTGTTTGTGCCCTGTGGGCTCCAGGGGAGCCATGGCAATATCCTGGCTGGAGATCAGCTCCCACAGGGGTCCTGAAAGGGCTCGAGAATCTCTCCAAGGGGCAGCCAAGAATGTCCTGTAACATCCATATCATTTGGGATTTCCCATTATCCGAATCATCCCACAGATTTTGGCCTGTTTTCCCATGGATATTTATTTTGCCCTTAGATTCAAGGCCACAAAATGTACCTGTGGTAGGTTGGAATCTCTAATTTGTACAACTTAAACACCCAACCCAAACCCAGAACTGCACCAGCTCTACTCAGAAGAAAATTCACTTTATTCCAGCTGAAAGCAGGACAACTTGCTCCCTGTGTGAATTTTCAGGGGGTTTGCCAGGAAGTCAATTTATTGAGTTAATTTGGGTCCAGTTGTGGCAAAACAAACTAATTTAATAGAATTTTAGAATCCAAGAGTCATAGAATGGTTTAGGTTGGAAGGGACCTTCAGGATCATCCAGTTCCAACCCCCTGCCATGGGCAGGGACACCTCCCACTAGACCAGGTTGCTCAAAACTCCATCAAAGTTGACCTTGAACACTTCCAAAGGGGGTAGTTTTAGGTGAGATATAAGAAATTCTTGACTCTGAGAGTGATGAAGCACTGGAAAAGCATTCCCAGAGAAGCTGTAGATTCCTCCTCAAGTAACTCAGAGACATTGAATCCCTGCCACCACTTTCCCCTGTGTTGAGTAGAACTTCTCAGTTTGGCAGCAGAGCTGAGGCTGCTGCAGCTTTTCCTCTAGAAATGGTCACTTTTCAAAGCCTTAAAAACATCCAGGAGCATTTACAGCAGCCTGGAATAAAACAGAAAATTACTGCTCACCTAATGGTGTCCTCCTGGGCAGAGAAGGCAAAGAAAAGCATCTTGCAGTTCAAAGGGATCTGTAAAATGAGTTCTTGAGCCAAACAATGGCTGTCCTCTGTCAGGAACTGATAAAACCCTTCTGTTCTCACCTCAGTGACTCGTTTAGAAAGACAAGGAGACACTGGAGAGGGTCCAGCAGAGGTCACAAAGATGATGAGGGGGCTGGAGCTTCTCTCTGATGAGGAGAGACTGCAGGAGATGGACCTGGTTAGGCTGGAGAAGATTGGGAGGGGATCTCATCAATCCACCCAAATATATCCAAGAGGTGGCAAGAGGATGGTGCCAGACCATTTTTGGTGGTGCTCAGGGGCAGGACAAGGAGTAATGGCCATAAACTAAAACACAAGAAGTTCCACCTCAACATGAGGAAGAAGTTCTCTCCATGGAGGGAGGCAGAGCACTGGGACAGCTGCCCAGGGAGGGGGTGGATTCTCCCTCTCTGGAGATATTCCAAACCCACCTGGACACATTCCTGTGTCACCTGCTCTGGGTGACCCTTCTTGGCAGAGGGGTTAGACTGGATGATCTCCAGAGGTCCCTTCCAACCCTAAATATCCTGAGATTCTGTGGTTCCAGTCAACCTGACAAATGCACTGGGTACTATTCAACTCCTCAGGGATTCTGCTTGTGTTTTAATTCCCAGGGTTTCCTGGGGAATCCTCCTCACACCAACCCCTGGATGCCAGCAATTCCTCGGTGTTCCTGTCTGCTCTCCATGATTTATTCCCTGTGATTTATATTCTCCCCCTGTTCAGCTGCAAGTCCCTGTTATCTTTACATTGTTTTCAGGAACACTTTTTCCATGCAGAATAAGCACAGGATCATCTTCCACTACAGTGGAATCATTCCAGCTGGACTCATTCCAGGCTGGATGGGGCTCTGAGCAACCTGGTCTAGTGGAAGGTGTCCCTAGTGGAAGTTGTGGAACAAGATGATCTTTAAGGTGTCTTCCAACCCAAACCATTCTATGTATCCATGATTCCAACATCAGACAAATCCCCATTCCCAACATCTGCCTGAGGAAGCTGGGAAGTGTTAGTAGGAGCTGCCCTCTCACCCTAATTTAAAGGAAACTGCAATATTTCTGTATTAATGGATGGATTTTTCCTGGTTCCAGGTGAGCAGTGGTGCAGGAACACCCAGCTGGAGCAGCAGGAATTACAGACTGAAGAGCTGTTGCATCCTGGTTATTCACTGTCCAGTGAACATTGTTAAGTATTTCCCAAATTCCTGCAGTGCATTAGTTGATTATTTTTAAGTCTCCCACATTTTTATAGGGATAAATGAGAAAACTGAGGCAGAGGGAGATTTAGAAAAGGCTTCAAAATGATACATGGAAAAATAAATAAAAAATCAATTGTTCTGACCCATTCTACTACTGCAGGAAAAAGAGCATTTTTCTGTTTGATTTTGTGAGCTTACAGATTCCTTCCCTTTCTCGTTCTGGGATTTCCATCAGGTTTTCCAGCTCTGTAATCCCTGACTGTGGCAGCTCCTACCTCAGCCATGAGGCTGCTTTGAAACCCAAGGGATGTTCCTGCTGCTGCTCCTCAGACTGATCATCCAGGCAGCCTCTTTACCTCATTCTGCTTCATTTGGCTACACGTTTTCCATCTATTTTCTCCAGACATACTTTAAACCCCCCCAGATTTTTGAGTAATCCTGCATCTCCAACAATTAGAACTTCTAAAATATCCGTATGGATCCCCTGGGGCTGGCAAAAAACAGGTATAAAACCCATCTGAACAGACACCAAAGCACATGGAGTGGCAGAGAAAGGAGGGTTTGTGTCCAGGGAAATCTGGTTATCATGGAAATTTTCATGACATGAAGAAAGGCCAAAGAGAAAGACAAGATCTCTCCACGCCTCGTGAGGTCATTTTTTTGCAGCAGAATTCTGAGAAAGAAGGTTTCTGTGCAGTGAAGTAATTTTACTCTCTTTTGTAACTAATAATCAGCTGTAACCAGCAATCAGCCTCCTCATCCTCTGCCACTCACTCTGCCCACATCCAGCTGGAACATTAACTCCAGCTTCCAGCTTTTTAGAGAGGTGAAAGCAGCCAGAGAGAATTTGGGAAGAAACTCTAGATGAGGTTTTATAATTAGGGAAGAGAAGTTCTCAGTGTTAGAAGCAGGATGCACCTTTCAAATCTGTTCATAATTAAGTTATTAAAGAATGAAATGTGTATTGTCATAGGAAAAGCTTCATCCAGCTGTTTGCAGAACCAGGCACTGGGAATTACCAGCCACAAACATTCAAAAATCGGGAGCTAAGGGCTAAAAATGACAGGAATTAAAAATGCAGTAGGAATTCATTTATTAAGGATTGTAGGAAATGCTGTTTTCATGGAATTCTGTGCCTGGAGGACACCAAGGGAAGGCCAGTCAAGCAGTTCTTCCTTCAGTCCCCAAATACTTTCATTTGGGGCTGTCACTGATGTGGCAAAAGGTCTGTCAGCAGAAATCACAGCCCTCGGGATACAATGGCAAAAGCCAGGCCTGTGATCCCACAAATTGCAATTAGATCCCCACCATGGAAGGATCTCAAAGCTAAAATATATCTTAGGTGCCATTTTTAGGAAAAATTAGTAACCAGTTCAACTTTTCCAGAGAATTCCTAAGCCTTTTAGAGCACCCAAGGTAACCTGAGAAGATATTCCAGTGGAGATTCAGAACGTGAGAGAATATTTTCCCTCAGAGATACAGATTTAGGAATCTCTTTTTAGGTAAAATCATATTGATAATTTGTGATTTAAAGGTTACAAATGGAATCACACAATGGTTTGGGTTGGAAGGGACCTTGAAGGTCAACTAGTTCCTCACCCTGCCATGGGCCAGGATGTCAGAGCCCCATCCAGCTCCAACATGGAATAATAATTGTGTTTCCTGCCTTGCTGCTGCAGGAACAAAGCAAGTTTAATCAAAGATTATGGCCACTTTTATTGAAAGTTCATTCAGGCTGTTTCCACTCAATTCCATCTGTAATTAGTGAGATAAGGGAGATGGGATTTGGCAGGGAGACACAAAATCTCAGTCCAATAACTCTGCCACTCAGGGGGAGGAGATGCCGTCACCTCCTTGGCTAAGAACTGAGTCTTACTGTGAGCCATTTTTAGACTTGGCTTTAAGGATTCCTCTGCTGTCCTAAAGCCACTGGGAGAGGCTGAAAGGCAGAATGTTCATTCCCCATCTCCAATCCAGCACTGCTGTGAGATTTTGATAAGGAAAATTGCTGGAGAGGAAATAAAACCATCCAGTTCTGCCTTTTTCCCGTTCCTCACGTCCAGGAGACACAATTTCATTTACAAACCAGGACTAAGCACTTCCAGATTTCCAACTAAACCTTTCCACTGCTGGGAACACTCAGGGTGGAGTCTCTTGAAAGGCTCCATCTTATGAAGCTTTCCCTTCTCCAATAAGATATTTATCCAGGCACTGTTTCCTCACTGGCTCAAAAGTCCTTTACGCTTCTGGGGCTGCAGAAGTCAACTGAGGCACCCAAGGACTGGACAGTGTAGTTTGGGGTGTTCAGTGGGGTTGGTGACAAGGTTGGCACTGGAAGGAAAGGGGTCTGATGGCCAGGGCTGTGTCTTGGGCACTGGGATGGTTCAAGCCCACCTGTCTTGTCCTGACAACTCAAAGGCAGTAACAAACCACAAATGCCACCAACATTTCCTGTGAGACACCACCTGGAGCACCAAATGCAGCTCTGGGGTCACCAGAGTGAGAAGGGTGTGGAGCTACTGGACAAGTCCAGAGGAGGCCACGAAGATGCTCCAAGGGCTGGAGCCCCTCAGCTCTGGAGCCAGGCTGGGAGAGCTGGGGGGGTTCACCTGGAGAAGGGAAGGCTCCAGGGAGACCTTGGAGCCCCTTCCGGGGCCAAAAAGGGCTCCAGGAGAGCTGGAGAGAGACTGGGGACAAGGGATGGAGGGACATGACAAGGGAGAATGGCTTCCCACTGCCAGAGGGCAGGGTTGGATGGGATATTGGGAAGGAATTCTTTGCTGTGAGGATGATGAGACCCTGGCACAGGTTGCCCAGAGAAGCTGTGGCTGCCCCTGGATCCCTGGAAGTGTCCAAGGCCAGGTTGGGTAGAGCAATCTGGGCTGGTGGAAGGTGTCCCTGCCCATGACAGGAGTTGGAACTGGATGATCTTTCATATCCCTTCCAAACCAAACCATACTTTGTTCCTATAATTCCATAATTCCCTGGTGGAGGCCACCACTGCACACTCTCAATTCTGGAGTAAAAATAATCTTCATCCCAAACCCTCACCACTGCCAAACCTTCCATGGGTGGAGGTGCTGGTCAGACAAACCTTCCCATCAGCCACGTGGTGTTAAAAACATCACCCAGGCCTGAAGAACCTTTGTTGGTGGTTGGGATCTGCTGTTGGTGGTGCCTACAGGCAACAACAAACCCAAAGATGGTCCAGGCCCCATCCATAGAAAAATATTTTCCGCCCTGGCAAAATGACAGCATTTAGGTGGATTTTTTTATCTGTGTTTTTTTTTGTGTGCAGTCCTTGAAAGAACTTTCTGGGCCTGTTCAGCTCTTCCCAGCAGCTGTATCAGGGCATAACCCTTTGGAATTTATCCTTTGTTTGCACAATGTCCCACCAGCACCTGAGCTGAGCAGGATGTCAGAGAGGTAACACAACACCACTCCCTGCTCTGCCTTGTCTCAGCCTCGTCTGAGCTGGCAAATTTGCAATAAAGCTGCTGGATTATCCGATTTTAAGTGTATTTGCAGAGGTACCTTCAGCTCAAAGATCTTGGCACAGCTCCTGAATCCAGGCTTCCTTGAGGAACATCAAATTATTGGCTAAGCATAAAAGCTGTTAAACCTTTCAGACCCTGTTTGGTTGTTGACTTGATGTTCTCCTGTGATTCGGTTTTTATGGGCAAATGCACAAGCAGAGTAAACTTCTGGTGATAATTCCAAGTGGGAAAACAGACTGAGATGGACTCGGAGTGTTTCATAAAAGGAAGTGTGTGGAAATGGGACATCATTTGCTGACTGCACAAGGAATTAAATACACAGAAAAGATGGAACTCTCTCCAACACCGATCACAATTATCCATTGTTTGATGAGTGTTTAGACTAAAAGCCTGTCTGAGGTTTTAACTGGAGTGCTGTGAGTGACAGTCAGGTAATGAAAGGCAGTGATTTAATATCCTCCAAGTTCCTGTTCCCAGAATGAGCCCAAAAGTGCTCTGTGTTTTTTACAGCCCCGAACAATGGAATCCAAAGTATTGGGTTACTCCTTTATTCCTCTCTCTTTCGTTCCTCTGCCTTAATGAACTCTGAAGTCATGATCAGGCTTGGCCAGGAAGGTAAATATTCATTTTAGGATATCGGAGAAAATCCTTTGTCTCTTGAAGGGCTCCATCTTATGAAGCTTTCCCCTCTCATAAAAGATATTTAATTTCATATATTTGTGAGGTCTCAATGTTTAAAGCAAAGCTACAAAGGCCTTCAGAGGAGATTTCATCCCTGTACCTTAAATGCCAAGTTTGGAAGATAAATCACTCTCTGGAAGTGCCTGTTTCTCTCCACCAGCTACAGGAGCCCTTATATGAATGAGTCATCTAATTTAGAGTTGTTAATTTAACTAAGGTGGTGTAATTTTTACAGCCCTGAACGATGGAATCCAAAATATTGAGTTACCCCTTTATTCCTCTCTCTTTCATTCCTCTACCTTAATGAACTCTGAAGTCATGACCAGGCTTGGCCAGGAAGGTAAATATTCATTTTAGGATATTAGAGCAAACTCTTTGTCTCTTGAAAGGTTCCATTTTATGAAGCTTTCCCCTCTCAAATAAATATTTAATTTCATATATTTGTGAGGTCTCAATGTTTAAAACAGAGCTACAAAATCCTTCAGAGGAGGATTCATCCCTGTACCTTAAATGCCAAGTTAATAAGATAAATCACCCTCTGGAAGTGCCTGTTTCTCCCCCCCAATTACAAGAGGGGACTAAAAGTTTATTTAGACCAAGCCATTTATTTAAAGTTGTTAATTTAACCAAGGTGATGTAATTTTTACTGCCCTGAACAACGGAATCCAAAATATTGAGTTTCCCTTTATTGGGTTGGAAGAGACCTTAAAGACCATCTCATTCCATCCCCTGCCATGGGCAGGGACACCTTCCACTGTCCCAAGTTGCTCCAAGCCCCATCCAACCTGACCCTGAACAATTCCAGGCACCTCCTTTGATTTAAACATGTGTAGAAAAATCCCCTATTTCTTCTGAAAATCTTCTCTTTCTATAAACTCCATCATTTTACCCACGTTTTAAACGTTTATCCTGTTTGATATTGGAGTTTTTCTAACCTTGTTTCCAGCCCTTGGCTGTTGTTCCACGTCTCTCTCTGCTGGATTAAAGGGCTGTTAGCAATTGTTTTGGTGGGGTTTTTTTGTTCCTTTTGAAAGGCTTTATTCACCTAATCAAATCACTCTCACTTATTTTGTTCAGCTAAACAGATGGAACAGGCTCTGCATAAAATCAGGAATAAACAGGAACGGCAACTTGAAAGCAAAGCAAATTTCCCTCAGTTTTGAGAGATCAGCTTTAGATGATATAAAGTTCTGCATTTTCTCCCTATTCTCCCAATAAATGGGGGTTCTGGAATAAAAATATGGGATTCTGGAAGGATCTGAGTGTTGGTGGGATGTCTTTCTACTTGTTTTCTTAAAGTTGCATTTGCTGGAAATGTATCAAGCAATAAGGAAAAATATTGGAAAAAAAATTTCTGGTGCAAATTTTTCACATCCCAGTCTAACAATTCATGTCATGGGTTTGTTAATGAAAACCAATAATAATAATAATAATGATAATAATAATAATAATGATAATAAACCAGGAACAACCAGTTGGTCCATGGGCTGTAGGACCATGACAGGAGGTGTGGAAGGAGTTGAATCCCAGGCTGAGATTTTCAGGTTTCATCAAGTGCAGGACAAGGAATGATTTATACACTGATAAAGCTCTTCCCAGGAAAAAATTCCCAAAGACAATTTAGGAACAGCTTGATTTCCTTGGTCTTTCTTCCCAAATTTCATCCTTCAAAGTTCCATCTTCAATAACTCTGTATCTCCGAATATTCCTTAAAAGTTTTGGTGGGGCAGTTCAGGGAAATAGAATTTTATATTTTTTTTCAGTAAAATTCCAATATTTAAAATTTCCAAACTTTTCTGAATGTCCAGAAGGAATTTTTTCCCCTTTGAAAATGCCATTGGAAAGAAACACATATTCACTTTATTGCAATGTAGGCAGTTCCAAAATAAAACCGAAATTATAGTTTCCTTTATTCTTAAGCACCATTCCATGGTTCTTCTACCAAGGTAGGGTACAAACTGGCCACAAGCTCCTAAAGAGCTTTAGAATATACATCAGGAACATTTTTTTTCATGGAAAGGGTTGTAAAGCCCTGGGACAGGATGTCCAGGGAAGTGATGGAATCACCATCCCTGGAAGTGTTCACCAAACATGTGGACGTGACACTTAAGAACACGGTTCAGTGGTGCTCCTGGGTTGATGGTTGGACTTGATGATCTTAAATGTCTTTTCCAAGCTTAAGGATGTCATGATAAAAAGGATATTTTCTGGGTTTTGGAAGCCACCTTCACATCTGCAGCATCCCTGTTCCATCCTGATGTTGCATCAGCAGCCCTGAAGCCAAATGGCTTTTCCCCGACCTGTGGACTTGTCCACGTGGATTCCTGCCTCTGAATTCCCAGGGTACTTCCTGCCAACTGAATTCCAAGGCAGAAGGATCCAGGAAAGGTCAGGCAGAGCCTCCTGGCACCTGAAACACATCCCTGGATATCCACATTTGCTCTGCCACCTCCTTGGAGTGCAGGGACTTGAGGAAGGAGCCAGAGGGGCCACATCCAGTGTTTTATGCCTGTCCCTGCTTATCCAGGTACATTCCAGGATTATGGAGCTCTCAATGATACATTGTGACGTCTATTAAGGGAACTGACATGTAATAAAAGAGTTTAAATATTTCAGCTGTAACAACCTTCTCCTTTCCCTTCTCTCCCTCCAGTCTCCCAATTACATTTCCCTGTGTTCCTCAGGAAGTTCAGTCTGCTTGTTACAGCTGGAGAATTCTTTTATCTCTCCAAAGCTCTCCATTGGATCTCTCTCCCTCTCTCTCTCTCTCTAACTCTTCCTCCTCAATCATTCTCACAAAGAATCTCTGTTTTATGACCAGTTCTGAGCTGGAGTTTCACCCACCAGACCCTGGAATTCCCAGCAAAGCCCTCTCTCAGTGTCAATCATTCCCCCTCGGAGAGCTGGGAGCCAGAACCAGGAATCAGAGAATAGTTCAGGCTGAAAAAGCCCTCTAAGATCGTGGAATTCAACTGTTCTCCCAGCACTGCCAAGACCACCACCAAACCAAGTCCCTGAGTGCCACATCCACATGGCTTTTAAATCCCTTCAGAGTAGTAATTCCACCACTACCCTGGGCTGCTGAGTCAGTGTGATAACCCTCTTGGGGGAAGGAATTTGTTCCATGTGTCCAATCTAAACCTATCCTGAGTCAATCTGAAGCTGTTTCCTCGTGTCCTGTCATTTGTTACCTGGAGAAGAGCTCGATCCCCATTTGGCCCCAGCCTGTCAGGGAGTTTTAGAGGGTGATAAAATCTCCCCTAAGCCTCTTTTCTCCAGGCTATGAATTCCCAGCTCTCTCAGCCATTCCCCACGAGACTTTTGCTCCAGACTCTTCATCAGCGTTGTTGCCCTTCTCTGGACATGCTCCAGAACCTCCATGTCTTGGATATTTTAGTGTCTTTTAGTGAAGTTGAATCATAGAATATCCTGACTGGGAAGGGACACTCAAGGGCCATCAGGTCCAATTCCTGGTCCTGCACAGGACAACCCCCAAAATCCCACCACATGCCTGAGAGCATTGTCCAAATGCTTCTTGAGCTCTGTCAGCCTTGGGAATGTGACCACTTCCCTGGAGACCCCATTCCAAAGCCCAACCACCAGCACTAAAATCTTGGACTTCACGTGTGGAAGTGGGGGCAGACTGACGGAAGGTGGCTTTGTAAAGTTCAATCCATCAATATTTGGGGAGGTGGTCACTTTGGATAGCCTTTGAGGGCTATTTATGGATGGATGGGTGGATGGGTGGGTGGATGGATGGATGGATGGGTGGATGGATGGATGGATGGATGGATGGATGGACGGATGGACTCTTTATTCTCAAGTCTGAGGTGTGCAAACAAATATCGACAATATTCCAGCCCTTGCCATTTCTTATGCCTGACCTGAGGGCAGTTAAGAAGAACATGCTGTCCCCTCCCAGGGAGTGTTGAGAAAAGCCAATCTCAAGAATTCTGCTTCTGACATTTGCATGCAGAGCACCTGGGCAGAGAACCAGGCTTGCTGAACCTCCTCAAGAAGTTTGAGGTGGCTCTATTAGCCGAGGAATCCAAGGCAAATGACCTTGGGCAGCAGCCAAGATCCCGGAGCATTCCCTGCCTTTGAAGATCCTTTCTCCTTGGGCTGCATTCCAGCTGTGATTCCAGCCTGTCACGATAAAACCTGAGCCACAATTAGGTCACCCCAAAGCCTTCCCTTCTCCAGGCTGAACAATCCCAACTCTCCCAGCCTTTCCTCCCAGCAGAGCTGCTCCAGCCCTCTGATCACCTTGGGGCCTCCTCTGGACTCGCTCCAACAGCTCCATGTCCTTCCTGTGCTGGAATCCCAGAACCACGTGGAATGTCATGTTGTGTTTGGGAATTGTTCCATCCCAATGGCCCAGGAAGGGGGAGGTCATTCCCACGAGTGCAGGTTTCATGGAGAACATCAGGACAGACACAGCAGCAAACATCTGCAGCTTGTTCTCACTGTCCCACACTGGAAAGAGATTCAGTCACGACTGCAAAAAGTATCAGGTAAAAAAAAAAATTTGACTGGAACTCTTGTCCTGAAAACATTGGATTGACAGGATCAATGCAGAGCAGGAAAGCTTTGAAATAGGGATGGTGAAGGGCTGCAAATTAACTCCATTTCTATGGGACGCAGAACAGGGGGGTAATTTTCTTACCTGTCAATCAGTGCAATCATCTGGAAGGCTTGAATAAAACCCCAAAAAACAACTATTCACAAAGATAGAAGACTCCAAATGGTCATTAAGTGACCTGTGTAGGTGCAAGGACAGGAGGAACCTCATGAGGGAAACTTTAAAACAAAGTGGTTTTGATGAGGAGGAGGTATTTGAAGTGAACCACATTTGTTTGTGTTTGGGGGCCTGCACAAGGCACACATGTTTTTGCAAATTGTCATTTTCCACTTAGCAACAGAAAAGGCTGGAAGAGAAAAGGCTGGAACGTTGTTTTGGTGCCAGGACTCCAGGCTGGTGATTTCTGACAGCTCAATGTTCATTTGGCTGAATCCCTGTAATTGGTGTTTAACAACCCAAATGGTTGTCCTGGGGGAGGAAGTCACCCCATTAACTCAGTGTTTTCCCAAATCACTTCTGCTCATTCGTTCAGGATATGGATTTTGCTCCAGCCCTTCTCCCAGAGCCCTCCAGGCATGTGGGTAAATCAGCTGAGCTTTTACAGAATCCTCCTTGCTTGGAAAACAACTCCCCAGTTACGTCCTCCCAGAGACAGGAACGTTCTTGCCATCAACGTGTTCTGCACCCAAATTTTGTCAGCAGCTGACAGAGAGCCCAAAACACCCTGCAATTAAAATCCTCTGCTTAAAATCTCTTAAAGAATTGCCCCCTTCACTGGAAAATTTGAAATAACAAGGCTGGGAACAGAAAAAGGACCCAAGGCACCTCTCTGACCCCCTCAGCATCAACCCACAAGGATCTACACTTCCCACTCGACCATCCCAGGTCTAGAAGATGATTTTTTTCTCTTTCCCACATCAAAACAGGAGTTTAAATTTCTTTTTTTTTTTTTTTTCCAAATGGAAACTTTCAAGTGCCTGAGTGTTTTAAACTCAAAGTTTAAAACCAAGGTAGAAAGCAGTGGGTTTAAATAGAGGCCAATTATTTATTACTCATTCCCCACTGGTGGGATCTTTATGGCTCAGTGGACTGTGCTGTCATATTAGTTCCTATTAGATTAGATATTAGGAATAAATTCTTCCCTGTGAGGGTGGGGAGGCCCAGGCACAGGTTGCCCAGAGAAGCTGTGGCTGCCCCTGGATCCCTGGAAGTGTCCCAGGCCAGGTTGGAGCAACCTGGGACAGTGGAAGGTGTCCCTGCCCATGGAAGGGATTTGGAGTGAGATGATCTTTAAGATCACTTCCAACCCAAACCATTCCATGATTCTGTGTTTTCTGCTCACACTGGGACTCAAAAATGCCTCCCAGTTCTTGCCACTGTCCTCACGATTTACTCCTCTGAGGTTTTAATCTGAATTTCCCTGTTTTCCTGGTAAACTGCTCAGCTCCATCAAGTTGACTCAGAGCTGCTGACAGGTGGGTTATTTTTTTAACAACTCCAGCTTTCTAAATGCCAACCCTTTCCACCAGAGACCCAAGAAACACGTTCTGGCAGGTAAATAGGCACTTGATTGACACTGTGATGTAATTTAAACATAGATATATTACTTTGTAAAGCCTGGATTGTGATTCTCCAAACTCTATATTTTTCCATGCAACTTTCTGCAAGTATCTTCATGCCACCAAGTCTTGACAGAAGGATTTGCTGAGAGATGCAGGAAAAGGTCTCACAGAGGAACTTCAAATTCACTTGCCAGGCCTGAAAAGTTCACTAAATAAATAATCTACCAATCTGGAAATGATTGTGTTTGATGGATTCTGTCATGAGCAGCTTGAAGACAACAGGTAAGGGTTCTGTTTCCTCCAGGGTGATGATGAGAGATCACCAGGAGGAAGAATCAGAAGGAACAAAACCAGCTGGTTTTTTATTTGTTTGGTTAAAGGTTAGACTTGGTCTTGGAGGTCTTTTCCAACCTTAGTGATTCTCTGATTCAAAGTGTAGTTAAGCTGTGCCAGGATATGATGGATGGAGTTCATGGAATAAATGGAGAGCTCCTGGAAGATAAATCCACCAAAGTCTGGTAGGACATAGACAACACCTCTGGAAGTCCCAAGGATAAAAATGACTGAACAGTTGGAGACCAGAGTGAAAAACAGTCCTCCTGTGCTTTCCCTGTATTTATTCTCTTCCCACGCCTGGACTCTTAGTTTTGGACACTTAGAGACAGGAGAGCAGCTCAGTGGCCCTTTAATTGACAAAATATTGTTGGTTTTATGCTTTGTAGTGTGTAAGGGACATAAATGAAGCTGCACAGAAACTGTGTGACAGAAGAGAAGCAAAGTGAAGAAGAGAAAGAGAGGGAAGAACACGAGCAGAAGATCCATCTGCACCAGAGAGGTCACCAAATTTCCTAGATGCTTGTTCATCCTGATTCTTCTACATACATGGGATGTTTGACTGTGGAACTGTATCCAGGTCACCAGCTCTGCCTGAGCAGGAGATGCTGAGACCCTGAAGTGTGACAGCTCATCATTCCCTTTACGCCTCCCTCCTCACGTGCCTCTTCCTCTGGATCTGCTATTCCCAGGCCTGAAGGAAACAACTGACTCCTGGAGGTCCACTTTGAACATGTCACTGCACTAACAGGAGCTACAGAGTCAATGGGAAGGAAACCCAGAGATCCATCTGCTCCCAAAACTCCTGCTGCCCCAAAGGAGCAGCAGGAGTTTTTCTCCAGCCGGGAAAAATTGACCTACAAGTCAGAAGACCAGCCTTTTATTCCCATTCCCAGGTTTATTGCTCTCAGCAGCTCTGCACAAATCCTGTCTTTCATCCACATCTCCATGTTTTACCTTCTCCATTACTCCTCTTCCCTGAATTTTCAGCCCTTCATGACCAGCTTTTTACCGGTCAGAGCATCCCCGGGAATGGGAAGGGTCAACCTGGTCTAGTGGGAGGTGTCCCTGCCCATGGCATGGGGATTGGGAGTTTTTAGGTTCATTCCATGATCTTTAAGGTCCATTCCAACCCCTTAACATTCTATGATTCTATTATTCTCCAGACCAGTTCCAACTTAGCCTGTTAAAGGAAAAAGAAGATTCCCACTGATGGGCCTACAGGAGAGCAATATTTAGGACACACTCCAACACTGGGAAGTGCTCAGGTGCTCAGCAGATGTCACAGGAGTCACATGGATCAGAGAACTCTCCTCCCAGGTCCTTGAAGGTGAACAGCTCACCCAGACTGGGGATGACTCCCCGTGTTCCTCCCGCGCTGGTGACACCTCCCATCAACCTGGAGTGGAAACCCTTTGTTGGCCAAGGCATCTGTTCTCGCTCCCCAAGAAGAAAGAGGAATTAAAAAATAACAAAACTAACACTCTCAGGCACCTGGTGGGATTTTTTTGGGCTGTGCTGTGCAGGGCCAGGAGTTGGACATGGATGATCTTTGCGGGTCCCTTCCAACTCAGGATATTTAATGATCCTATGATATTAAAATGTGAAGTTGCAAGTTCTTGCCCCCATCCCCCCCCTCTGGACTATCTCATGGCCACAGAAACTTTAACCTGGACACCTGGAGTGCTTCTACCCACGGTGATCCTGTGTTTGGGTTAATATGTGGGCACCACGTGGCTGCTGGGGCTGGGGGACAATGAGCTCTGCTGAAGAGGGTGGTGCTGCTGCCCAAGGTGACCCAGTGGCTTCAGGTTGAGGTTTCTGTTTCCCTGAGAAGGGAGGAGATCCCTTGTAATTACAGTCATAGCATCATGGAATCATTTAGATTCAAAAAGACCTCTAAGATCAGTGAGTCCAACCATTAAGGCCACCACCAACCCATGTCCCCAAGTGCCACATCTACACATCTTTTAAATCCCTCCAGGGATGGGGACTCCACCACTGCCTTGTTCCAGTGCCTGAAAACTCTTTTAGTGAAGAAATTTTTCCTAATATCAAACCTACATTTCCCCTGGTGTAACTTGAGGCCATTCCCTCTGTCCCATCACTTGTTTCCTGGGAGAAGAGACCGACTCCCATCAGGCTACAACCTCCTGCCAGGTTGTTCTAGAGCGTGAGAAGGTCTCTCCAAATTACCCCAGAGCATCTCCTTTCCCCATTGAAATCCTTTCTCATTCCTTTGGTTTTGCTGGATTTTGCTCCACCGGCCTCATTGATCTGCTGGAAATCCTGACATTGCAGCTCCATCTGGGTCCTCAAGAGCAGAAAGGAGCTGGAGACGGGACTAATCCTTCTGCCAGACGGCTGAACCATGGAAAAAGCAGTGGATAAGCTCTAGTTTGGAAAGATTTGCTCCAGGAACTTGGTGGCTGCTGCTCCAGGTCAGTGGCCAGGACACATGGTCTTCCCAGCACTAATGTAGCACGTGGTGTTGAGCGAGCTCCAGGATCAATTATCCTAGAAAATACAGGCCTGATAGGAATCTGAAATCATTGCCCCAGAAAATGCAACCCTGGTAGGAATTTGAAATCACTTTCAATTAGAGCAAGAAGGGGTTTTCCCTCATATTTGTTTAAAAATACATTCCCACATCAGCTTCCTAAAGAAGTGAAATTTTCTCCTATTTATCTGAGCCTTATATTTGTCCGTCATGACCTAAAATTCCTTGAAACTCAGTGAGCAGTTCCAAGTAAATTTGACAGCACTAGAGATGCTAAACACAGAAATCCCTGGATGTTTTAAAAGAGAAAAGGGACAACTAAATTTCAACACTCACAAAGCAAAATCTTTATTACCCATCAGAGAGTCCAGAAAAGAAATGAGCAAAGACATCTCAGCTTGAGCAGTTCTACAAAAACCGAGCTGGGGAAGGATCTGGAGAACCGGGAGCAGCTGGGAGGGCTTAGTCTGGAGAAAAGGAAGCTCAGGGGAGACCTTCTCACTCTCTGCAAATCCCTGAGAGGGGGTTGCACAAGTTGGGGTCTCTTCTCCAGGTAACAAGTGTCAGGATGAGAGGAAAAGGCCTCACGTTGCATCAGGGGAGGTTTAGTTTGGATATTAAGAAAACTCTATTCACCAAAATCCCTGGAACAGGCTTTTCCAACTTCAGCAACTCTGATTCTACCGCTTACAGTAATTTTTTCAACCTTTTGCCCTTTTTCATTTTCCTGGTTGGACCCTCGTGCCTTTGAAATTTCTATTTTAATTCCTGAATTCGTTTGAATCCGTGGATTTTTAGTTGGCTCCCTCTATCAGTGACCATCAGGCTGGCCAAGTGTTGACAGATCCCTCTATAAATGGAGCGTTTCTAACACTGCCAGAGGCACTTCAGCATTTTGATTCCCTTTCCACTCCTCTGTGTCACTTTAAAATGACACAAGTGGTGGCAGGTTCTTCTTTCTGAGCTGCCAAACAAGGCAGGGCTTGGAGGACCTTGGCAAGGGGCCTGCAGGGGCATTTCCAGATCTTTCTGCCCTCCTTTTGTGAATGAAACGTCCTCCAGTTGATATTTGGGGACCCAAAAGGCAGGATGGGAAAGGGGAGGGAGAAAAGGAGAAAAGGAAAAAGGAAAAGGAAAGGGGGGAGGAGAAGGAGAAGGAGAAGGAGAAGGAGAAGGAGAAGGAGAAGGAGAAGCAGAAGCAGAAGGAGAAGGAGAAGGAGAAGGAGAAGGAGAAGGAGAAGGAGAAGGAGAAGGAGAAGGAGAAGGAGAAGGAGAAGGAGAAGGAGAAGGAGAAGGAGAAGGAGAAGGAGAAGGAGAAGGAGAAGGAGAAGGAGAAGGAGAAGGAGAAGGAGAAGGAGAAGGAGAAGGAGAAGGAGAAGGAGAAGGAGAAGGAGAAGGAGAAGGAGAAGGAGGGGAAAGGGAAGGGGAAAGAACTGACAGTTGGAAAGGACTGACAATGACCATCCCATCCAATTGTCTGACCAATTCGGGGCTGCCCAAAATTTACCCAACTTGACCTCGACACTTCCAGGGATGGAATCTCCTGAATTGCAGGGATTCAATAACTTTTACTTTCAGCAAAGCTTTGCCAGTGGAAGGACCTGCCTCTTCAGCATCCAGACCATTGCCTTTGGCATCACAGCTCCAGGTTTCCTTTCAGAAATCCGGACAGAAGCAACTGTGCCACGGGTCAAATCCTTCAAGATTCCCTCCAGCACTCCTGAAAGTCCTCTTAGATAAACACAGTTGGCAAATCTCATCTCCATCTTTACATCCCAGCAACACAACAAAATCATCAGGAACAGCCATGGTTTGGCAGCAATAATTTCAGGATGACATCTGGCACCTCCTGCCTTTCATGTCCTTCACGTGGGAATGAAGAACTTCAGGGTGGTCATTCAGTGGCTGGCCAGCGTTAGAGATTCCTTGGACTTTGCTCCTAAACTCAGGGTGGAGACAGGGACTTATTTTCCATGGCTTTTGAAGGATACCTCCTACGAAGACCTGAGGCCAGGAATCTGCAATCATTTGTTTAAATAACCAGACATGACAAGAGTCTTTCAGAAAGTCCTCATTCCAGGTGCAGGACACTCCACCTTCTTTAAGATAGTTTTACTTTTGTAACACTGTCCTCGAGGTCATCCAGGAATTGTTTGATCCTGTGGATAAAATCCGCTCTCTCTTTTTATTCTGAGGATCAGAAGAGAAAAGTCTGAAATATTTATGACCTGCCTCTAGTCCTGCAGTTCCAGGACACAGAACCAGCTCTCCACAAGAGTAGTCAAAGTTCATCTTATTCCAGCACATATTTTTTGCTGCCAGTTTAATATCCAGAAGATTTACTGGCATCAACACTGGTTTGTATTATCCCAGAGTTCTGAGGTGCTTTCTGCCCTGATTTAGAAACTGGCAGTGATTAATTATACTCGAGAACCGTTGCAAGAATTCTATCCATCGATTATATTTAATATAAAAAAGAAACTTGAATCAGGTCTCTTTGAGTTTATCCAGTCCAGCTTCCCATGGATGCTGTTGCACCTTGGCTGGCTGAGCTAAACAGTCTGTTCCTGATGCAAAGCTTTACAGACTGTGATCAAAGGATTTCTTGACCTTCTCTCTGATAATCAGGCTCTGTTCATTCCATTTAAAGCCAAATCCAGTCCTTTAATGACTCTCATTGCCTTTCTCTGAACTGTCTCCAATTTATCAACTTCTTTCCCCTCTGCCATGGGCCATAATCTCAGCAGTGACAAAATCAGGATTAACCCAACCTTGGCCTAACTCAGGAGCCGTGTTTATGCCTCAAGGAATCCCATTAGCCCTTCTTGGCTTCTGCAGTGAAGTAGGAGCTCTTATTTGGCTGATTATCTGCCACGAGCCTTCCTCTGCTTTGTGCAAGCCCTATAAAAAAAAATCAATTCACTCTATATGGTAATTTGTAGGATGGATCAGCCCCTGATGGATGACTGAGCTGCTTTATTTGCTCTCAGACCTATGTAGAGTTTTGACCTCGTTGAAATACACACCATTTGTCTGATCACAGTTTACTAAATGATCCATGTGTCACCACACAGACAATCCCATCCTTCTTACTTAGTCCCCTGCAAGCCCAGTGACATCTATAAAATTTGAGAGTTATATTTTATTCCCGTCCACTGAGTCCGGGGGAAAATGTTGGATAGCGAGGGGCCAAAAACTGATCTTTTCAGAAGTCTATTATAAATAATTATTTGGGACTGGCCTGACAGATCCTACATTATCTTAGGGAAGAGTAGTTACACAGAGGATTTATTATTTCTTGACCTACAGAGGGAGAAAACAGCAAATCTGTTTTCCGCTGAGATGCTCCAAGGCAAAACAGGGAGAGGAAGAGTCTGTTTTCCTTTCAAATCCAGAGAGACACAAGCTGGTTAAAAAAGAGCTTCAAGCTGGTTAAATAAGAGCTTCAAATGCACCAAGACATCACCTTCACCAAGAAGATATAATGACACAGGAGTGTGGGTTGTAGACAACAGCCCTCTCGAGGAATGACAGGAGTGAGGTGGGAGATGCTTTCAAGGAATATCTGTTGGTCTTACCCCTCTTCCAGCTCAGATCTTCTCTTCTTCTGCTCCTTTTGCTCCCAGATCTGCTCCCCAAGGGCCAGGACACTGATGGAGAAGGGATTTCATGGAATCATGGAATATCCTGAGAGTGGAGGGACCATTAAGGTTTGTACAGAGCCAAGAGCTCCCCGTGTGAGGGGTCAACCAGTAAGATTAATAATGACCCTTTTATTCTCTTTATCAGTTTCAACCCAGATCTAGAAGGGAAAGCTGGGGGGAAAAAAAAATCAAACTTTGATATTATTCAGTTGCCATTGAATGTTCTTAAGTTCTACATATTTATACACAGAATCCCAGAATCATTGAGGTTGGAAAAGACCTCCAAGATCATCAAGTCCAACCTTTGACTCATCACCACCTTGTCAACCCGACCAGGCACCGAGTGCCACATCCAGGCCTTCCTTGGACACCTCCAGGGATGGGGACTCCAAACCTCCCAGGGCAGCCCCTTCCAATGCCTGAACACCCTTTCCATGGAGGAATTCCTCCTGACCTCCAGTCTGACCCTCCCCTGGCACAGTTTGAGGCCGTTTCCTCTTGTCCTCTCCCTTGTTTCCTGGGAGAAGAGTCCGCCCCCCACCTTGTTCCAACCTCCTTTCAGGGAGTTGTAAAGAGCAATAAAGTCTCCCCTGGGCCTGTCCAGGGAATGATGATGTTTTTGGGAAAAGGAGTGTCAGACAGAACCCCCCACACTACCAACAACTCCAGAGAGATGAGACAAATCCCATCTTAGATAACCCTGAGCCAGATATCAAGTCTACCTTTAAAAGCAAACTGAAGCCTAGGAAGAAGGAGGAACACAACTGAGACAGGAAGCAGCAGGAAATTATCCCACTTCTCCCAATTTTCCATTAATTGTGACATCATTTGGATGACCTGGGGGTCTACAACCCCTTTATTTATTGCAGCAGAGAGCTGTGAATCAGTGCCCTTATTGTTCTGGGTGCATAATAAGTATTTATAAATGAGTTTATATGATCAGCTAATAAAGAGATAGACCCTGCCATCAAGAAATTAATAACTAAGACCTACTTTAGTTAAAAGTATTATTAATCCAGCTGAGCAATATTTAAGGTACAATGTGCAGGAAAACACTCAGAATAGTTTATTAACCACTTGTTCTTGTTTTCTTCCTGTTTTTCAGGCATTATCTGTATGGATAAAAGTAATTCCCCAGAGGTACAACCACATCCACATGAAAAGTGCTGCCACTTCATCCCGGTAGAGTGCCAAGGCCTTTTCCAGAGTTCAGACCTCAAGCCACCCTGTTGCTGTGGGGTTTTGAAAACCTGGTACAAAATTCATCCTTTTACATTTGAAAACAAGCAGCAAAGTTCATTCAGAGCATTCAGAGTCTGCACTTCCAAGCTAATTTATATAGAATTAGGATGTCAATTTAAAGCAGAAAAAAAGAAAACACTGTTAATTTTGTTAATTAAGACACTTTGTGGCTGCTGCTGTTCCAGAGTAAACAAGGCGTGTGACAAAGGAGGCTCTGAAGTGGATTTAACTCACTTGAAACAACTTTAATGCATATTCAGAGGAGAAATTGGTGAAGATGATCAACTCAGTGGCCTTCTAGGATGGAGTGACATCAGTGGACAAGGGAAGGGTCACAGATCTCATTCATCTGGACTTCTGTAAAACCTTTGACGTGGTCCCTCACAACA
This sequence comes from Pseudopipra pipra, assembly GCF_036250125.1. Lineage (NCBI taxonomy): Eukaryota > Metazoa > Chordata > Aves > Passeriformes > Pipridae > Pseudopipra > Pseudopipra pipra. The sequence goes on along the minus strand of NC_087549.1, from coordinate 1,757,017 downwards.
TCCTTCTCTCTAAACTGGAGAGAGATGGATTTGAGGGATGCATTTGGTGGATGAGGAATTGGTTGGATGGCCACGTCCAGAGGGTGGTGGTCAAGGTCTCAGAGTCCTGATGGACATCAGTGAGCAGTGGTGTCCCTCAGGGGTCTGCCTTGGGACCGCTGTGATTTAATATCTTCCTTAACGACACAGAGGAAGGGGTCGAGGGCACCCTCAGCACATCTGAGATGGCACCAAGCTGAGGGTGCTGTGACACACCTGAAGGATGGGGACATCCACAGGGACCTGGACAAGCTCCAGAAGCGGCCCTTGGGAATCTCATGAGGTTTAAAAGACCAAGTGCTGGTGCTGCATCTGGGTCAGGGCAACCCCCGAGATGAATCCAGGCTGGGGATGAGCAGATGGAGCAGCCCCGGGGAGAAGGATTTGGCAATGAGAGGCCAGACATGAGCTGGACTTGCAGCCCAGAAAGCCAAATATGTCCTGGGCTGCATCAACAGAAATGTGACGGAGAGATCAAGGGAGGGGATTCTGCAAAACATGGAGCTGTTGGAGCAATTCCAGGGGAGGCACCAGGATGATCAGAGGGATGGAGCAGCTCTGCTGAGAGGAAAGGCTGGGAGAGCTGGGATTGTTCAGCCTGGAGAGGAGAAGCTTTGGGGTGACCTGAATGTGGCCTGCCAGGATCTGAAGGAGCTACAGAAAAGGTGGAGAGAGACTGTTTACAAGTGACAGGACAAGGGGGAATGGTTCAAACTGACAGAGAGTAGGGTCAGATGGGATATTGGGAAGGAATTCTTCCCTGGGAGGGTGGTGAGGCCCTGGCACAGGTTGCCCAGAGAAGCTGTGGCTGACCCATCCTTGGAAGTGTCCAAGGCCAACTTGGATGGGACTTGGAGCAACCTGGAATAATGGAAGGTGTCCCTACCCACAGCAGCGGGTTGGAACTGGATGATCTTTAAACTCCCTTCCAATCCAAACCATTCCATGATTCCTCAGTCATGACTTCAATCCATGATTTCAATCTCTTTGAAATTCAAGCCATTCCAAAGGGATGAGTATTTAACTTTTTTAACTGTCCCTCTCGATGGATCATGAGGATGAGGGGTCTCCAGACTCATCGTGCTCAGTGGAAAGTCCTCTCCAAAGATTTTTTCGTCTTTCAGAGCATTTTTTTCCCCTCTCACCAAACTGGAAATAATTGCCTGTGATATCCAGATTAGTCCGTGCAATTTTTATCAGGAACATTTGTAATTTAAATTGGATCTACAAAAGGAGAGGGATCAACAAAAAAAAATATGTTCATTTCATGCTCATTATGTATCTCAGCGAGACTGATGACATTTTAATATTAACATGGTTATGGTTTCCATAGAAAAAAATTAAGTCTACTTAATATTCCAGACTCTGCTGATTGGGACATAGTTATTCTTGACAATGCAAAATCAATTGCTATTCTAATTAAAGAGAATAGCAGAGAAATAAACAAACCAATAACAAAATAAATATACTCCATACATTAAATAGAAGCCTCTGTTTGCTCCTCCTGAAAGCTCATCTCTTTTTGGAGTGTTTTTTTTCCCAGTTACCTGGTTTGGGCTTTGACCTTGAGCTTGAAAAGCAAATGTGTCTCAAAAAGTCAAGGAAACACAAACGAAAAACCAGTTCCCAAATGTATCTTAAAAACTTCTGGGAATGGGTACAACTGGAATTGGGATTTGACCTCCCTCTTGCAGAGAGACACCCCTTGACTCTGTTAATCACAATGGTTTTCATGAGAAAGTCCTAAAGTTATTCTTGGTTGCATTGTCTTGCAAAGGAAAAGTCACACGGAATTCCCTTTTCCCAACCTCGGTTATAAATTAGATTTTCAAACGAATTTTTTCTGGTTTTCCCCCTTTTATTTTCTTTTTGCGTCCCTTTAGTCGGGAACAAAACGAAGAGAAAATGAGGGAGGGAAGATAAAAGAGGGGAAAACATATTTTAATTGAGGATTTTTAAATGGGGAAATAATTCCCATTGATAAAAAGAGAATTGTTATTAAATCCCCATTTTCTGAGCACTACCCAGTCTCCAGCTGACTGGAAACAAGATCCAGCCAAGTCTGGATGGGAATTCTGAAGCAAGGAAGGTGAAGGCTCTTCAGAGGGATCTTGGCAGTGCTGGGTTAATGGTTGGACTCCATGATCCTAAAGGTCTTTTCCAACCTAAATAATCTGATTATTTTCTAATTTTTTCTGCAATGGAAACCCTGTCTGAGTTTTCCCTCTCCCCAAGCAATTTAAGATGGTGTAGACGAGTATTGCTACTAAGAAAGAGATATCTACCACTTGGTTGCTCTTCTCCAGATATTCCCAGGAGATCAAGACCATTCCAAGCAGTGGAAAAGGTGTGGAGGAAAGGAAGAACGAAAGGAAAATAGAACTGTCAGAGAAATATCAGGCTGGAAAAGGGTTATTAACAAATTCACCCAAAGATCAGCCCTGGGATTGATTTTACTTGATTTTATTTCATTAATCATTGTGGTGCAAAAAAAGCAGGTGAGGCTTTATTTTAATCCACAATTTCGCAAGGAATTTTCCTGGAAAGAAGAATCGGGCTGCCACAAATGGAGAAATAAATGACCTTGGAGATAAAAGCATTGAAAATGAGGTGGAATTCAACAACATGAGCTCCAAGGAACAGTAGGAAGAACATGTGATTGAGGGAGGGGGTTTTCCAGCTGGAATCATAGAATGACAGAATCAACCAGGTTGGAAAAGGCCTCTGAGATCATTAAGTCCAACCCTTGATCCAACCCCGCCGTGGTTCCCAGACCACGGCACTGATGCCACATCCAGTCTCACCTTAAACACCTCCAGGGATGGAGAATCCACCCCCTCCCTGGGCAGCCCATTCCAATGCCTGATCACTCTCTCTGGAAAGAATTTCTTCCTAATATCCAACCTAAACCTCCCCTGGCACAGCTGGAGACCAAGCCCTCTTGTCCTACTGCTGGTTCCTGGGAGCAGAGACCGACCCCTCCCAGCTCCCCCCTCCTGTCAGGGAGTTGCAGAGAGTGAGGAGGTCTCCCCTGAGCCTCCTCCTCTCCAGGCTGAACAACCCCAGCTCCCTCAGCCTCTCCTCATGGCAATTGTGATCCAGTCCCTTCCCCAGCCTCGTTGCTCTTCTCTGCACCTGCTCCAGCCCCTCCATGGCCTTCCTGAGCTGAGGGCCCAGAACTGGACACAGCACTCGAGGTGAGGCCTCACCAGCGCTGAGTCTGGGGGGGAATCCCTTCCCTGCTCCTGCTACCACCCTGTTCCTGATCCAGGCCAGGATCCATTGGCCTTCTTGCCCACCTGGGCACACTTTGTCTCCTGTTCAGCTTCCTGTCCATCCAAATTCTCAGGTCCCATCCTCCCTGGCTGCTCTCCAGCCACTCTGTCCCAGCCCATGGGGCTGCCGGGGGTTGTTGTGGCCAAAGTGCAGGACCCGGCCCTTGGCCTTGTTGAACTTCATCCTGTTGGACTCAGCCCATGGATCCAGCTTGTCCAGGTCGCTCTGCAGAGCCCTCCTGCCTTCCAGCAGATCAACACTCCCCCCCGGCCTGGTGTCATCTCAATCCCCTCATCCAGGTCATCAATAAAGACATTAAACAGGACTGGGCCCAGCACTGATCCCTGGGGACACCACTGGTGACCAGCCACCAGCTGGCAGAGGCGAAGAAAGCTGTGAGGATGTGAATCAAACTCAGTGGGTGAGACCTCTGCTGCTGAACATTTGCTGTCTGTAACACAGGTAATCACAGGCTAATCACCCCAAAATCACCTGAGAGTCAATAAAGATTGACTTCTTGTATCCACAGAGTCAATAACGTGAATTATCTGACAAAATGCTGGTGTCTTCTTCTAGCTGAGAGGAATAATTGGCACCTTAAACAACACTGAATTTATTGACTCACTTTCTCTTGAGTCCAGGGAGTCTGGTGGAACTGGTGCCAAGATAGATTCCTCCACTCCACTTACTCACAGTTACCCCCACTCGTGTGATAAATGCTGCCCTGTCAAGTATTCATTGATATTTTTGAAGGAAGTAAAGGATGAATTATATTATTCAATTCCCAAGCACAGCTTTATGTGGAACATCATGTGCAGTTGCAATCACAAGGGATAAATCCCACCATGAACTGGTGCTACCAAAAAAAAATAATGAGGGGTTTGGGGACAGGAGAACCTCTGTGACCTGATGAGGTGACTCTGTGAGACAAGTTCATGCAGCTCAACAAAGGAATGGCTGGGCATGGATTGTCTGCTACCTATAAATACACTTCAGGAGGGAATGGCCAAGGAATGAGAATTATTTGGACTAAGGGACATCACTGGCAAAAGAACAAGCAGAGCTAAATCGGCTGTGAACAAATTCAGGAGGGAAAAGAGGAGATTGCAGCTGATTAGAAGAACCTTCCATGGGGAGGAACAGAATTAAATACTTTTTGTCACAGAGGACATTGATTAAAAAAAGGATTTGGGATCATGGTGGCTGTTGCCAGCAGGGCACCAGCTGCACTGTGCCAGCGCTATTTTGAGGTTCTCACACTTTCCTGGGACATCTTTTGTGCCTCAAGTGCCACAAAGATGAGCAGAGGGCTCCTCTTCTTATGAGGGAAGGCTGAGGGAATTTGGGTTGTTCAGCCTGGAGAAGAGGAGGCTCCAGGAAGACCTTGTGACATCTTCCAGTACATAAAGGGGCTCCAGGAGAGCTGGAGAGGGGCTTTGGACAAGGTGTGGAATAACAGGACAAGAGGGATGGCTTCACACTGCCAGAGGGAAGGGTTAGATGGGATACTGGGAAAAATTCTTCCCTGGGAGGGTGGGGAGTGGTTGGAATAGAATTCCTGGAAAAGCTGTGGCTGCCCCATCCCTGGAAGTGTCCAAGGCCAGGCTGGAGCAATCCAGTCTAGTGGAAGGTGCCCCTGTCCACGGCAGGGGGTTGGAATTCCGTAATCTTTCAGGTCCCTTCCAACCCAAACCATTTTATGGTTCTGTGATTCGCAACCAATCTCTTTTCCCTCCAAATTTCCCTTTCCCAGTGGTTTCCTGAGCTTCCCACAGCCCAACCCAGCGAAGGAGAAAATTACCTCAACAAACACGGGCAGATTTAACCAGCTGCTCATCTGACTTTATTATTGTACTGAATTGCCCCAAAGTTCCCTGCTCAGCCTTCCCTTTGGCTGCCACTCAGCCAAGGGGCCAAAAGAGACCAAACCCACCAGCTGATCAAAGAATAAATCCCTTCTGACACAATCAGCGTCTCTTGCTAATTGTTCCTGGCTGGTTCTGACCAGCAATTAGTCTTAATAGCCCAGCTAAGTTAGGTCTGCTGATGTGATCTCACCATCAATCACATTAATGACCCATCTGCTGGGGAGCCAAGATAAAAGTGTCATCCAGACAGACCTCAGCCCGTGTTGTGACTGTCAACTCACGGCCCTGCTGCTGTTTGCTGAGTTCAGAGGCAGTCGATTCACATCTGAGTTTTATTTTCAGCCAAGTTTACACCCGTCCTGTCCCAATTTAAGCTCTTGCCACCAGCATTTAAACCGGTCCTGTTGAAAGCAGGAATGAGAAACCTCCAGGTGGCAGGTCAGACCACTGAGGGGCTGAATTGTCCCTGGAAAGCTCTCAACATTCCTTGATGGAAGCACAGCAGCCACATGATGCAGGTGCTTTATTTCAGTGCTTAAAACCAGGTGGGTTTAAGCTGGGCCTCTGTGCATTGGGAGCATGAGAAGAGCTGAATTTGTCACTGTCGCAGTTATAAAAGTCTGTTTGCTCGAAATATTTTTCTGGCCCTCCCACAGAAACTACACCATACTTTCCATTTTTTAGAATATTTAGCCTCAATTAGAGCAATACAAATGTTATTAAACTTTGTTGAAGCCTCAAAATACTATTTCATGGGAAATATCAATGATTTAAAACAAGTGTTGAAAAAATTAAAATAGAAATAAATAGGTATTAAAATATATTGTGCAAAACAGGGTTTCTGAGGAAGGCCCAGAATTCTATCTCCTGTTTTAAGTTCTGATCATTGCTGGTGCATGATGTGGCTCTTATTTCATGGTAGCAATAGAATCATGGAATGGTTTGGGTTGGAAGGGACCTTCAAGATCATCTCATTCCACCCTCCTGCCACTATCCTGGGTTGCTCCAAGCCCCATCCAACCTGGTCTTGATAATTAATGTCCTGTCTAGATTTTTAATGAGATTATTCATCCCCAAGTCTCCAAACTTGTTAAAAGTTGGCCCAATTATCAGACAGGGAAAATAAGACACAAATGATTTGGTAACTAAGAGCTTAGTGATAAATCCTCCCCAAATCCTCTTCAAATCCTCCCCTCCCCCCCTAAACCCCTCTTTGGATTCAGGTACCTCCTTTTCCTCCTAGGCCACCTTTTCTCCCAGCTAATGGGATGCTAATCCCTCTCTCCATCGATGAACATGACAAAACTCAGGGAATCATGGAGTTATTTAGGTTGGAAAACTCCAAAGAATCCCCCAGCTGGGAACTAAACCATGTCCTCAAGTGCCACATCCACACCCCTCCAGGGTTTTCCATCACTGTGGGAATTACTGCAGCAGGTTTGGTTGGCATCAAAAGCTCGAGCAAAACCAGGTTTGGATATTAAAACACTCCTCTGGGACAGCCAGGAATATGGCAAATGAGCTTAAAAATTATCTAATCACCCTGTAAGGGGCTCCAGGTTTGTGTTGTGACACAGATCAGAAAAGCAGGTACTTTATCCCAAGATATTTTATCCCTCAGATGGGATCCTTTCCTCTAAATCACTGGGTTAGGCAGAGGGTGTTGGACTAGAGAAATTCCCTGTCAAAAATTACCATTTCAAAAATTACCATTTCAAAAATTGCCATTTCAGAGATTGCTCGAAGTGAAAAGGATGAAAGAATTAGAGGAAGCCCCCAGACAGCTGCTGACCAAAGAGCCACAGAGCAAACAGGACACGGTTATTAGGAGGAAAACTCTGAGGAGGGAAGGGGGATTAGGGCTGTTTCAGGTGTTGGGAGTTAATGAATTCCCCCCAAAACCAGGCAAAAGCCGCTCTCATCCAGCTTTATCGATTTCCCACCACACCAACTTCCCATTAAGCAGGAGAAGGTCACAGCAGAGTCAGGAATAATGACAATATAATTGCTGTCAGTGTGTGAGCGTGGAATTTTTGCTGGTGCTTTAAAGCTGGCTCTTTGATACAGAGGTAGAAGCAAATAATTCAGTTTTGCTTCGCTTTTCCACCTCAGCTTCATTCAGCTTCAGTTCTCAACGGGGTTTTTAAAGGGAGAGATGTTTTTCCTTTGCCACAAGGACACACACTTGGGATCCAGCATGTGGGAAAAGCTGGGAGTTCCTCTGCCAGCACAATGGGGTTAAAATAAAGCATAGAAAATGAACTCTTATCCCTTGCTCTTTCCTGGTGGGGCACAGACACCTTTGCCAGATGGCTGATGTGGGGTCAAATCCTATCCTCACAACAAGGGTTAAACACTGGGCATATATTTTAGTAATAAATTAACACATTATTAAATTAATAAATTAATAAATTGTTAAATTAATAAATTAAACAGCCCTGTGAGGGGTTCCAGGTGCTGATTTGGATGCCACTGTGCTGCTAGAACAGCTCATGCCAAAAACTTATTCCCCTGGGCTCTTCCCGAGGGCCAGGAATTAGTACAGGTCAGAGATCATTCCCAGAAGGGAGTATTGAGGAGAAAACCTCCTTTGGGAAAGCAGGAGAGCTAAATAATAGGAAATATGCCAGTCTGTGCCAGCTGGAATTTGTCCCAGGGAATTCTCCTTTAGCAATTTTCGTTTCCTTACATTGGTTGGGTCCCTCTCTCTCTCCAGTGCCTTCACCCTCCTGGGTCTGGCTGGGAACTGTCTGATCCCTCTGCTTTCCCACTCTCATTCCATAGTGCAGTGGTGCCTGTGTTCTCCCTATTTCCATTAACAAAATTGTCCTATAAGAATTTTCCTGTCCTACACTCCACTGACTGAGAAGGGAACAGGAATTCCAGCTGGGCTGAGCTGCTTGGGGAGAGAAACCTGGATTTCAGGCAGGGATATTTATTAATCCATAATGAATTCCTACTCCTGGATGGTGAGATGACTTTCTCTTCTCCCTGATTAAGAGAATCATAGAGTCATGGAATGGTTTGAGTTGGAAGGGACCTGAAAGATCATCTCATTCCAACCCCCTGCCATGGGTAGGGACACCTCCCACTATCCCAGGTTGCTCCAAGCCTCATCCAACCTGGCCTTGGACACTTTCAGGGATGGGGCAGCCACAGCTTCTCTGGGAATTCTATTCCAGGAGCTCACCACCCTTATAACACAGAATTTCTTCCTAATATTCAATCTAAATCTACTCTCTTCCAGCTTAAGGCCACTGCCCCTTATCCTTTATTTTCAAATTAAAATTGCAAAGGCTCTCCCACTTTTGTCAACACCGTGCTTTGCTGGAGAGCTTTATGACCAGAAAAATTGCTGAAATATGAATTATACCTGTTGAATTATGCACATACACCTGTGCCCGGAGTCGTGGCAGGTGTGAAAGGGGCTGCAAACCTTGCTGAGGTTTTACTGACACACATTTTCATATTCTGATCACGAGCCAGGTGTGCCCAGGTGGTCAAGAAGGCCAAGGGCATCCTGGCTTGTAACAAAAATAGAGTGACAACAGGACCAGGGCAGGGATTGTCCCCCTGTGCTGGGCACTGGTGAAGCCACACTTCAAATCCTGGGATCAGTTTTGGGCCTCTCATGAAAAGATGGACACTGAGGGGCTGGAGTGTGTCCAGAGAAGGGAATGGAGATGGGGAAGGGTCTGGAGAACCAGGAGCAGCTGAGGGAGCTGGGGGGGCCCAGCCTGGAGAAAAGGAGGCTCACGAGGGACCTTCTGGCTCTTCAACTCCCTGACAGGAGGGAGGAGCTGGAGGGGTTGGGCTCTTCTAGGGAACGAGGGACAGGAGGAGAGGAAACAGCCTCAAGCTGTGCCAGGGGAGGTTTAACTTGGACATCAGGAGGAATTTCTTCATGGAAATGGTTGTCAAGCACTGGAAAGGGCTGTCAGGGAGGTTTGGAATCCCCATCCCTGGAGGTGTCCAAGGAAGGCCTGCACATGGCACTCAGTGCCCTGGGCTGGGGGACAAGGTGGGAATCGGGCACAGGTTGGACTCGTGGTCTTGGACATCTTTTCCAACCTCAGTGATTCTGGGATTCTGGGATTTTGTGATTCTATGATTCTGTGATATCCTGGGCGGCTCTGAAATAACTTTAACAGCATCTGAATGTTTTTTTGGAGTAGAGTCTATTTAGCAGAGAGAAAATCCATTCTCTCCTCTCGAGCTTTTCATAGCGAAGGTGACGCGGAGCCAAATTGAAGCAGCTTTAGAATGTCCTGCCTGCACGTCTCGTCCCTTCCTGGGCGTTTTAAACCACATTTGTCGTCGTGGTATCTGAGCTGAGTATCTCAATTGGCTTCAAAGCCCAAGCCAAGCATTAATTCCGAGCTTTAATGCATTTTTCCATGTGCTGCAACATCAAAATGAACTTAAAACATCCTTTCTGGGCTGATGCAGTTGCTGGCTGCTCCCACTGGAGCATTTGCTCCTTGTGGGGATGTACTCACTGCATTGGAGTGCATCTGCTTGGGCTGGAAGTCAGAGTGGACTGGGATATTTTTGAAGGAGAATTACTGGAAAGCCAGGGATTTTTATATTGATGAAAAGAAACCAGACATTTGAATGGGTTTGGGGTTTAATTTTTATGGATTTAGTTATTGTTTGCCCATGTGAGATCATGGAATGTCTTGGGCTGGAAGGGGGCAGCCTGTGGTGAAATCTGTGGATCCGTGGATAGAGGAGCAGGAGAAGGTTTGTTGGCAGAACTTGTGGCTCCATCCAGACCCATGTTGGAGCAGCCTGTTCCTAAAGGACTGACCCCATGGAAGGGACCCACAATGGAGGAGTTCCTGAAGGACTCACCCCATAGAAAAGGATCCCACTCTGGAGCAACCTGTTCCTGAAGGACTGACCCCATGGAAAAGGACCCACACTGAAGTGGGTCAATCACAGGATTGACCCCATGGAAAGGGATCCCATATTGGAGCAGTTCCTGAAGAAATGATCCCATGGAAAGGGATCCCACACTGGAGCAGTTCCAGAAGGGTTGACCCAATGGAAACGGATTCCACATTGGAGCAGTTCCTGAAGGATCGATCCTATGGAAAGGGATCCCACTCTGGAGCAGTTCCTGAAGGATTGACCCCCTGGAAAGGGATCCCACGTTGGAGCAGTTCCTGAAGAACTGATTCCATGGAAAGGGATCCCACATTGGAGTAATTCCTGATGGATGGACCCTATGGAAAGGGAACCCACATTGGAGCAGTTCCTAAAGGACTGATCCCATGGAAAGGGATCCACACTGGAGCAGTTCCTGAAGAAATGATCCCATGGAAAGGGATCCCACACTGGAGCAGTTCCAGAAGGATTGATCCCATGGAAAGGGATCTCATATTGGAGCAGTTCCTAAAGGACTGACCCCATGGAAAAGGATCCCACGTTGGAGCAGTTCCTGAAGGATTGACCCCATGGAAAAGGATCACACACTGGAGCAGCCTGTTCCTGAAGGACTGAATCCATGGAAGGGACCCACACTGGATCAGTTTGTGAAGAACTGTGGGAAGGACCTACCTTGGAGAAGTTCATGGGAACTGTCTCCCATGGGAAGGACCCCACTCTGGATCAAGGGAAGAGTGTGAAGAGTCCAACCCTGAGGAGGAAGGAGCAGCAGAGACACCATGTGATGAACTCCCCTAATTCCCATTCCCTGTTCCCTTGTCCACTCAGGGGGAGGAGGAAGAGAAACTGGGAGTCAAGTTATGCTTGGGAAGAAGGGAGGTTTAGTTTTATTTCTCATTACCCTACTCTGATTTCCACAGAATTAAGGAATATTCTGAGCTGGAAGGACCCACAAGGACCATCCAAGTCCAACTCCTGGCCCTGCACAGGACAATCCCAAAATTCCCACCGTGTCCCTGAGAGCATTTTCCAAATGGTTTTGTTTGGCAATAAATTAAATTAATCTCCCAGAGTTGGGTTTGCCCATGGCAACAACCGGTGAGAGATCTTTCACTGTCCTTATCTCAACCCACAAGCCTTTTATTATATTTTATTGTATTTTATTATATTTTTAGATATTTATTATATTTTTATTATATTTTCTCTCCACTGTCCAGCTGAGGAGGGGAGTGATGGAGCATCTTGGCGGGCACCTGACATCCTGTCGGAGTCAACCCACCCCAAATGTTTAGATGATCTGGGTGTTTTTAAAAAGGAAGGGAAGGCTGAAAGTGGCCAAAAGAGTCTGACTGTTCAAGTTCTTCCTTCAGGCCCTTTTCACTCTCCAGTGCTCTAAAGAAGGAAAGATTTTTCTCCTTGGAAAACCCTTTTTAACCATGAACCCTGAACCTCAACCTGCAGCAGGAGCTGGACTTCAATGATCCTTGTGAGTCCCTTCCAACTCAGGATCTTCTATGATTCCATGAACCTCCCATTCATCTCTTGACCTGGAATGAAAGGGAAAGTAGACTGTGACCAAAACAGGGTCATCCTACCCCGAATTAACTTCACATTTTAGGAAAAGAGGAGTCCCAGAGCTTCTGATTCCACTGGTGCTCCATGGAAGTTCCTCAGATATCCTTTGGATCCATCCAAACAACACAGGGAAGTAAAGGTAGTTTCCTCCTAGGTGGGTAACCAGTGAAAATACCCATCACAAACCACCAAAAAAGCAAATTTAGCAAAAAAAGAAGGGACAATGTGAAGGGCAGTGCTGAACTCAACAACAAGAGATTGAGATGCATCCCTTCACTTCTGTCTTTTTTTTCCATGGAAAACACAATTGCTAGGAGCCAATGAGCCTTGGAGGCATTTCTGCATCTCTGGGAGATCTGACTCTCAGGTTCTGGGAATATTTGCTGCTCTTTCGGTAGGTGATGATTTTGCCAAGAAAAAGAAAAGCACCAGAAAAAAAGAGAAAATCCTCCTTGTGTTACCAAGATGAACCAATCACTTTTAGGGATCCTGTTTCAGGAAGAAGAGGAGAAAATCCTCCCTGTGCTGCCAAGATGATCCAATCACTTTTAGGGATCCTGTTTCAGGAGGGACCTTGAGCACAGAGTTTCTACAACAAACCAGCTGATCCTTCCACCAGTTTGGGGGATTTTTTTTGCTGAGAGTGGGATTTCTGCCTTTCAGTGAGCCCTTGGTGGGGTTTCAGGTCTGGAAAGCGGGTGAAAGAATGTTTTTCTGGAAACCCAGTGCCTTTCTCTTCCCTCAGATTCCCTTTGCACAGCTCTGGACTTGCTGTGTTAATCAATGTGTGTAATTGGGCTTTCTGAACACAGCAAAACCCAACGAGAAGCAGGAAATGCTTGAAAGTTCAAAGCTTCCCTTTAATTCAACCAATTTTTCTACCTATTCAGCCTTGTTTTGCTCCATTGGTCGGTTCCTGAGCAAAAGGATAAGGCTCTTTATTCCAACCTCATCTCTACCTTGCCCCCAGGGCAGCTCCAACCCCCTCCTTTTAATTATCACTCAGGAAAGCATCGAGCCCACGGTTACATGAGTCACAAATTATATCTCCCAGCAGTGCATAATGCTCCTTTTCACACCTCCAGAGGGATGAGTCATTAAAAATAGGAGGCAAAAAAAAAAAAAAGGATATTCAACCTTCCCCGTCCGTAGAAACACAAGGAAAAACTTCCAAGCAGAATTTCCTGATGGCCAGATCACTTTGAAATGGTTTGACTGGGATGGAGTTAACGCTGAGTTTTAGGGTTGTGCTGGGAACAGTGTTGATGATAAAGGGATTTTTTTAGGTTTTTCCTATGAGTTTATTTATAAAGCAACATGTTTTCCCATTTTTACCTTTCCAGTTCTCTCCCCCATCCCACTGGGTGGGAGTGAATGCGGGGCTGAGTTGCCGGTTGGGGTTTAAACCACGACGAATGGACAAAACCCGAAGTTTTCATCAGGTGAGTTTTGGCTCAGGAAGTGCCACAGCAAAGGAACTCTTGAGTTCCCAGCGCAGCTCTTCCCAGCTGTTTTTTAATGGAAAACAGCAGGAAAAGTCAATCTTGCAACAAGGGGAGAGAAGGAAGAGCTGGAGTTCTCCCACTTGGCCAAAGACAGGACAAGGGGAAAGGGCCTCAAGTTGCTCCAAGGGAGGTTCCAGTTGGGTAACAGGGAAAATTTCTTCACTGAAAGAGTGGCTGAGCATTGGAACAGGCTCCTCAGGGAAGGGGTGGAGTCACCATCCCTGGAAGTGTTCAAAAAATGAGATGTGGCACTTCATGATATGGTTTAGTGGCCGTGGTGTTGTTCAGTCAAAGGTTGGACTTGATGGTCTTGGAGAGCTTTTCCAACTGTAATGATTCTATATAAACATGGAATCAGTTCCCAGTGCTTGTGAAGATTGATCAGGGAGGGGAGAAAGCCACAGAATGAGTATTTGAGGTTGGGAATGAATGGAAAGCCAAAATTTACTGCTTGGATGGGGATCTCAGCCACTGAAGGCATCTGGTCTCTCCATCACAGGTGGGCACAGGGTGAGTAGAAGGAAATCTCTGGTCCATCTCCTCAATCTCCTTCTCAAATCAGATTTTAAGGAAAATGAGGTTTTTAAAGTCTTACCCATCTTGATGTACGTCAGTCATCCTGTATATCCAGGAGATCCCCAAGGCCAGGTTGGACAGGGCTTGGAGCACCCTGGGATAGTGGAAGGTGTCCCTGCCCATGGTGGGGGGTTGGAACAGAATGAGCTTTTAGGTCCCTTCCCAACCCAAACCATTCCATGATTCTGTGATTCCATGAATAACTGGCCAATCTAACAGGCTCACAGGACTGCTGGGTGATGTTTCCATGGGAAAATCAAAAGGTGACCGGATCCCAACTGGAGGCAGCTCCGTTCCCCACCATTGACCATTCCCAAAAAACCACTCCCTTCCTCCCCTTTTGCAACATTCCCTTTCCTTTTTCCTTCTTGGCTTTTGAAAACAAGCCACTTCACATTTTTGGGCTGAGGGATTTCCAGGAGCTGTTGGATTTGAGAAGTGCAGAAAAGAGATGGGAACAATTAAAAAAAAAAAAAACAATGTCTAGAGAGAAAATAACCCAACAAAATCTGCTTTGAGAAGCTTTGAGGGTCTGTATTTCCTCCTGTCCATGATTGTCCACACTTGTCATGTCCTTGTCTTGGAGAATCTTAATTCTTAATAAAACACCAGGAGTATAATAATAATAGCAATAATAACAATAATAACAATAATAACAATAATAATAATAATAGCTATAATAATTATTATAAATAATAAATTTATAATAAATAATATTTATACTATTATTTTATAATATATTTATAATATATTTATAATATTATTATATAATAGAAATAAAAATCAATAATACATAATAAATAATGAATGTAATTAAATATTATTATAAATATTATAATTATAATATTATAATAATTTCAATACTATAATGTATAAAAATATATATTAATTAAATAAAAATTAATTATATATTATATACAATTAATTATATAAAATATATATTATAAAAATATATATAAAATATGTATAAAGGTATATATTAATTATAATATTATGGTATTTTAATAATTATAATATTATAATAGTTATTATAATTATAATAATTATTATGATAATGTTGATTTATTAACATTTATAATTCATTTAAATTATAATTTCTAATAATAATTTATTATTATTATTTTTATAAATCACTGTTAATTAAATAGCAGCATGCAGAAATCTTCTTAAGGGGATTATCCATGATGGAACCTTGGGATTAGCAGAGTCTGTGCTCCGAGACCACCAAAGGGCAGGGTGGCTGTGCAGAAATTCAGAATTAAGGGCGTTATTGAATCAGCAAGGCTTTCATTTTGCAGATTAAGAAAGAGGATGCTCAGACATTGATTTGTCCCCCCAAAATAGAAAAGCCACCAGGGTTAGTGGCTGCTTAGAGAGAATAAAAGGCTAAAAAAAATCAGTTTGATATTTTGACTCATCCTGTCTTTCTTACAGCTTCACATGCGGGTCCTTCTACTTCGGATTTCCCAGTGGAAAATGGGAATAAGAACATCTCCCAGATCTGTATCCCAGGGGATCCCATTCCTTTGGGTTGAGTGAGTTTCTCTCTGTATATATAGATTTAAAACATGCTGGGTATCGTTGTATTTAGTGCTCTCACACCCTCCTGGGCATTGAGAACACTGACAATATCTCCTATAATCCTTTACTTTCTTATTTTCTCCCCTGGGAAAAATCATCTTCCTTGAAAAAAAAAAAAAAGGATGTAAATTGGAGTGTTGGTTTGGTTAGATTTTAATTTTTATGTGTATTTATTCCTGTGGTAGACAAAGGAAATTAAAAGTGCACGTTATGATTGTGGAAGGGAAAGTGTTGGTTAAATAATTAGGAGAGGGGAAAGGAAAAAACATAAAATATAAAAAACATATTATTATATATAAATATATTATTATAATATATAGTTAGTATATATTACATATTATATGTTACATGTTATATATTACATATAAGTATATTTTTATATATAAATATATTATTATAATATATATAGTTATTATATATTACATATTATATGTTACATGTTTTATATTACATATAAATATATTATTATATGTCAATATATCATTATATAGATATTATTATATATAATTATTATATGTATTATGTATTATATATTACATATAAATATATTATTATGTATCTATATATTATAGATAAATATAATATTACATATAAATATACTATGACATATAAATATATTCATTATTATTACGTAATATATATGTATAGATATTATAAATTATATATAAATATAGTATTACATTTAAATATATTAGTTCATATAAATATATTATATATCAATATAATCATTATTATTATGTAATATATATGTATAGATACTATAAATTATATATAAGTATATTATAACATATAAATATATTATTATATAAAAATATATTATGAATTATATATAAATATAGTATTACATTTAAATATAGTATTACATTTAAATATAGTATTGTATGTAAATATATTATATATAAATATATTCATTATTATTATGTAAAAAATATATATGTGTATATATATATTTAAACTAAATAAGGAAAGCACAACACTTTTAGGAAGCTGAAATTAAGGAATTGGATTTAATATCATGCCTGGAGCTAAAATTCAAAATGCAAACCTTGTCTGAGGGTTTCTCCTCTGACTTTCTGTTTTCCAGAGACCAGGGATGAAATGGGAGGCCCAGACAGCTCCAAACAGCAACAGGGATGAAAAGGAGGGAGAAGGGAGAAGAAAGATGGAAAATGGGGCTGGAATTAGAGGGAAAGTCAATAAATCCAGTGTTGATATTTAAAAAAAGGGCTCCTCTCTTGACCAACCAAAAGGGCTCGTGGGCTTTTCTTTTGCTGCTTCTTTGGTAGCCAAAGGGGAACAGAGGGGAAAAAAAATAAAAATAAAAAATAAGAAATAAAAATAGAAAATAAAATTAAAATAAAAAAATAAAAATAAAAATAAAAATAAAAATAAAAATAAAAATAAAAATAAAAATAAAAATAAAAATAAAAATAAAAATAAAAATAAAAATAAAAATAAAAAATAAAAATAAAATAAAAATAAAAATAAAAAAAAATAAAAATTAAAAATAAAAAATAAAATAAAAATAAAAAATAAAGAGCATTTTCTGCTGTTTAATGAAATCTTGCAGCATGATTAACAACAAGTTGGAAAGGGGAAAGCTCCAAGAAGGACTTTCTTAAATATTTCCTTTAAATATTCTCTAGAAATTATAGGAATATATAGGTTTGTAAAACACATGTGAATTTTCCACAGACACTTGGGAATTACCACTGAGCAAAGTTCTGGAGGAAAATTCCCAAAGGTGGAGCTTGAATCTTGTTCATTTATTTGCTCAAAAGAGAGGCATTCCACCTTTTGATACACTCAAAGTTCCCTTTTAGAACTGCTTATTTATTTTATAAAATCAGAGTGGATTTGACATCTCGATACAACAGAAATTTCCTTTTATAACTATTTATTTTATAAAAACAGAGCAAGATTTCACATTTTAATACACTGAAAATTCCCTTTGTAGAAACCGTGTTATTTTTTATGTTCTATCCTGCTTTTCACTGACCCCCTTTTTATGGAAATAAAGTTCCACTCCAACCAAAGAGCCAATAAACTGGTATAAACTGGTTTACAACACCCACATACTTTATATTCCTGTATAACCACACTGATTAAAAGCTCCTGGGATTTTTTTTTCCCCTCTAAATTTTGTCTTTGAAGTGTGAGGAGCACAATTCGTGGCCGCTGTGCCACCACGCAAGCAATTAAAATAACATTTTATTGTTATTATAAATCAACATTTATTGTGATCTGGCCTCGTGGCCTTGGAATTCCCTGGGGAAAAAAACAAGTCTCACTGATTTCAGTGGATTTTAGCTCAGTTTGATGCTTAATTCAGAGCTTGTGGGTGTGTTTTCCATAAGGAAAGGTACTGGCTCTTTTTAATTCCTGGAAATTAGGTTTGAACTGATCAATCTTTTATTTTCTTCCAGTTAATTCACTCTCCTATTTCTCACTTTTACCATCCCAAACCCTGAATTTTTGAGGGACAATTGTTGCTGTTTCCTTGCAGCCCAACATCCAACTAATTGTTTATGAACCTGAGCCTTGGGATATCCTTAAAAACTGGGATCCACACCTGAAATCAGAGAAAGGAACTGTAAGAAAGGCAAAAAGCAGAGTTGTTGCACTGAAAATACCTCAGGAAGTCAGTGAGTGTTTGATTTAAGACTCCTGGATTTATACCCAGGGCTGTTCCCTTTTGCTTTCCTTCAGGAGAGGAATATTTCTTTACATCTATATGGATTATATATAAATATAAACCAGCTCTGCTGTGCAGACAGGGAGGTCATGAAGCTGCTGAGCTGCTGTTGAAGACCAGTCAAGGTTGGAGAGACACAAGGGCTTGGAGCAACCTTGGCTAGTGGAAGGTGTCCCTGCCCACAGCAGGATGTTGGAACTGGATGATCTCCAAGATCCCTTCCAACCCAAACCACTCCATGATTCCATAACCCTTAGGGTTGAAAGTTCCTGCTCAAACCCCTTCTCTACCGGCAAGACTTTTTAGATCAGCACCAAAAAAGCCTGAAGAAACTTTTCCTCTCCCCTTCCCCCCCCCAGGCCTCAGTTCAGCTCAAGTTCCTGGCTTTTATACGTATTTTTCAAATTAAAATCTGTGCCTTGAAAAGCGCATCATTCTCTTTGCTACGAAAGAAAACACTTTTCTGAGGGATATTTGCTTGAAACCAGCCATTAAAAAAAAAAAAAAAAACAAGCAGGAAAGGAAACAATGAGCACCATTAGAGAGCTTTTTCATGGCTCAAAATTCCACCCTGGAATTAGAGCAGAGACTGGATTTTCTCTCAGGTCTTTTCGATGTTGGCAGGGAGCCAAGCCCAGGTTGGAGTTAAGCTCTTCCTTGGTCTTTTCGCTGAAGTTGTTCTCAATTTTTTTTTCCTGATTTATTTCTGGCCAGAGGAGATGGAAGGGGGTGTTTTGCAGGTGTGAGTGTTGCCCAGCACGTCATAAAACCTATTCATCACCACAGTGAATATTTACACATTTCTGTGCAGAGCACAACAGGCAGAAACCTTGCAGAGTCCTGCAGGAAACATTTCTCTTCTTTTCTTCTTGAGAGACAGGTTTTCTTTCCCCAGAGAAGGAACTTGAACCCCCCCAGCTGGGATTTTCCCCCAGAGGTTTTATTGTGAGTTAAAAACAGTGATTAAACACAACTGCATTAAAATATGGAGCTGCCATCATTAGGGAAACAGGTAAGAAATGTGTTCCTGTGGTGACACAGGGAGAGCTGGAAATAAAAAATCAACCAGCCTTTGTTTCCTTCACAAAACAGATGGGAAGGAAAAAAACACCTTCTTAGTTTTAAAAGGTGGTTTTTTCTCCTTGTTGGCCACGTCACCCTTGACTTGAGCACAAGGAGAATTTTCCAGACACCCCAGGGATGGCCCAGGGGACTTTTTGCCTGGAAAGCAGCAGAATTTCTTTGTTGGCTCGAACTGACTTTGTAAAAATCATGAATGGAGAGATGGATAAAGAGAGTCCACCTGAAGAGATATTTCCATCTGCAAATTAATTACCTCTAGGCAGAAGTAATTATCTTGCAATACTTTGTTTGCAGTGGGAAGCAGTGAATCCTTCAGGCAAAACTGGTTTTGTGGATGTTATTCCAGCAGGGAACAGCTGTCCTGCTTCCCACTCCCATGGCCCTCAAGGGACAAAGCAAGCAGCCAAAACTGGGGTAATTTGAGTGTTCCAAAAGCCAGAAGAGCTGGAAGGAAAAAAAAAAATCAGAGCAGGGAAAGAAGGAAAAACCATCCAGAGTTGAGACTGGTTACATGATTTATATGGAGGGAACCAGAGAGGATTTTTTTTATTCTTAAAATAAAATTGTGGTGTGTAAGGAGAAAATCAGCATCCGGAGAAACTGGCTTCCAAAGGGACAACTTGCTAGTGATTAATTGATGCATAAAAGAGTGAGATTTCCTCACCAGGGATAATATCAGGCAAATCTTGCCTCTGGGAAAGCCACAGCTCCTACAGCCACTGCCTCTCCACAGGCCACTTGTCCCAGATGGAATCTCAGGGTTTGATCCCTAATAAAAGTAGTTCCTGACTAGGAACCCTCACAGGAAAAGGGGGAATTGTTTTATATTAAAAGAGGGAAAATTTAGATTAGATGTTGGAAGGAATTCTTTACCCAGAGGGTGGGGAGGCCCTGGCACAGGTTGCCCAGAGAAGCTGTGGCTGCCCCATCCCTGGAATGTTCAAGGCCAGGTTGGACAGGGCTTGGAGCAACCTGGGCTGGTGGAAGGTGTCCCTGCCCATGGCAGGGGGTTGGAATGAGATGATCTTTCAAGTCCCTTCCAACCCAAACCATTCCATGAGTCCATGATTCTGTGATCTCAGGAACAGCAGCTTCTTTACCAGGACTTCTTCATCCTCAACAAACCCCTCTTTCCCATTTTTGGGAGGGTATTTGACCCCAGAAAGCTGATTTGTGAGTTAAAACCCCAGTAACAGCCATGAGCACTCCAGAAATGTTTCCAGAGAGATCCATGAGCCTCCAGAGAGAGAACCTGCAAACACCAGGTCATGTTCCACATCCACTGAAACTTAAATTTCCAACCTAAGTGTAGTTTCCGAAGTTCCAACCTGTCTTTTCTTTCTTTCATCAAAATGAGACTGAAATAAAGAATGATTAATCACAAATAACCTCAATTTTTGACACAATTACTTCACTGAGACCCTGAGTAAAATTAGAGAAGTTTTAGAACTTGGTCAAAAAAAGGGGATGTGATCACATCTGCCAATGGAATCACATTCCTCTGGGATGGAACAGGATTCTTTGTTGGTAATTTGATAATATTCGGTGGCTCCAATAAGGCCAGAGGCTGATAAAGAGATTTACTGGGTCTGGGCAGCACAGTGGCTTATAAGAAATTCATATCTCAACAATTTATATCTCAACAATTTATATCTCAACAACTTATATCTCAATGATTTATATCTCAACAATTTCAATCTCGCAGTTCCAAGAGCTGAGAAATACAGGGAAAGACTCTCTTTCCAGTGACACATTCCAAGTCCTGTGGATTGAGATCTCCAGCCCTCCAGGAATGCCCAGTTTGTTCCTTGTTCTGCAGTTTCCAAGATTTTGAACCACTTCTCCTGATAAAATCAAGGAAACTGCTGCTTTGAAGACTAAAATGGAAACCACCCAGAACATGCCAAGGATGGAAGTGGTAAAATGATGCCAGGCTGGGAAATGTGAAAACTGACTTCATCCTTCATTTCTACATATTCCTTGCCTGTAAAAATAACTTTAGGATGAGCAGGACATGTCTTGTCATGGAACTGTGACTCAGCTCCCTGAAGTTCCTGCTGCATCCATGGAAATACAGCTCTGGGAAGTGGGATTTTAGAGAGTCTTGGGCAAAAAGCTTGTAGGAAAGGCAAGATATGAAGGGAAAAGCAACAGTGATGAATCGAAATTCCAGTGGTGGACATGAGGTGCTGTTGAGAGCCCTTGGAATGTCTCCAATTGGCTCATTTAATCCTAGAGATGCTGCAAAGGAGGTGGAGACCGATGGAGGACAAGGGGTAAAACTGAAATAGTCTGATGAGATTTAAATTAAAACCATAAATACATTCCAGCCTCTCCTTCAGTTGTTGCTTCAGGGATGCTGCTGATTTACAGCATATTTTGGAGGCTCCACTCACACTTCTGAAATATAGAAAATATTGAAGGAAGAACTTCAGAAGTCCTTGAGGGACTGATGTGTCCAAGTTTCCATGAACCAGGAGGAAAACAGAAAATGAAGACCCGGGTGGTGGCTTTGCAATCTCAAAAAAAAAAATAAAAAAATGAAAATTTCTGGTTGTTTTCAAAGCAGGGAAGTTGTGACATCAGCGAAGGAATTCCATCTCCATGAAGAGCCACCCAGCAGGGACACAGGGGGAAGATTCTGCCTGGGACAGAGGGAAATGCAGAAGGATAAGGGAGGAAAGAACATCTGTTAGAGCTGGTGAGGCCCTGGCACAGCTGGCCCAGAGAAACTGTGGACTCCCCATCCCTGGAAATGTTCCAGACCAGGTTGGATGGGACTTGGAGCAACCTGGGCTAGTGGGAGGTGTCCCTGCCCATGGCAGGGGGTTGGAATGAGATGATCTTTAAGGTCCTTCCCAACCCAAACTGTTCTGTGCCAGAAATACAGTGGGATAGGAAAAAATATGAATTTCCAGCACCTAAAAACATCCCCTGATTTTTTTTAATTTACTTTTGTAGACCAAACCAGTGTGAAACAGGTCGTGGTTTAACAGCAGCTCTGCTTATAAAGGGGGAGGAGATGATTTCTGGGATGAAACGTGTTGCAAACATTAAAGTGCACGTCCTGCATCCCAAACACCCGGAGATGAGGTTTCCCAGCCTGTTCCAGGCTGATTTGCATATTAGTTAACAATTTATTCAACTGCCATCAGTGAAATATTAACTATTTAAAAATGAGACTGCAATTCCCTCTTGGCAGTGCTGAATAGGCTGCAAAGGCTCCCAGATCTGATCTTATGTGACTGTAACAGCTTCATTCGAGTGGAATTGTGGAATTAATCCATGGGAAGGTCAAGACCCCATCCCAGCAAGGCAGTTCCCACTTGATGCCACTGATGCCACTGAGAATCCTGGAAAACTTCCATAAGTTTTTCTAATGCACAATAAGAATCTGGGATCATCTGAGGAAAGTTATTTGGATATTTTTCACACACCACAGGGGCACTGAAGGTTTTATTCCCTCAGTGAAGGTGTGTGGAGCCAGAGTTTGGAACAATAAAAGAGTGTGCAAGGCCTTGAATTCAGTCAGGACAGATCGAGAAGCTGGGATGGAGTTTGGATGAAGAATGGGAATATTAACAAGGCATTGAAAAATTATGCAGAAGATGGAGCAGAGTAGGAGATATTTCCCTCAGAGGTCTCCACACCACCCAGAAAGGGAGGAATAGAGTGAAAATAGTGATGGGACATGAAAATTCCAAGCTCTCTCTGCCACCAACCAAACTGGCACAGCTGCATCTCCTGGCCAAATGTCCAGCTCACAGGTTATCCATCCAAAGTGTCCACTCTGATATTTGGCTTGTCCATCGTGGCAAAGTTTGAGTCAGGGCCTGAAAAACCTCCTCCCTGCAACCAACAGACCCTGCAGGGCTCAAGAAGCACTTGGATGATTTCAGTTGTTTCCATGATTTCAGGCACACGGTGTCATTCCTGGGATTGTCCTGTGCCAACAGTTGGACTCAGATGATGCCCTGTGGGTCCTTTCCAGTTCGGGATATTCTGTGATTCTATGAAACCATCATCAAAGCCAGAGTAGAGCTGTCACTTTGCACGTGTAAATTTAGGTCTCCTTGTCACAAGAAAGCTGGGATAAAATCAGAAATGGCTTGTTCTGGTTCATTAGCTGTGCCTGGGGATCTCCAGGCATAGGGAACATCCTTCACTCATGAGAGAGGGGAGGGGCAGGGACATGAGCTGGGCATTTTTTTTCCCGTCTCTGCCTGCAGTGGAGTCACCAAAGTGGCCCCTGAGTGCCCTGCAAGTGTCAATGAATCTCCTCACATCTCCTGGCTCTATTTACTGTGCATGGTTTATTTAACACAACCCAGGCCATGGGAACCTGAGAGGAATCCAAAGCCCCATTTGTACAGTGGCACAGTCACTTCTGCTCCTCTTGGGCACAGTTGGAGACACGAGAATTACCCATTTCAGTGCAATAAAATCAAAGCCATGTAAGCTATTACTTGCTATTAAAGCTTCATGCAACGTGCAGCAGGAGGGAAAGCGAGAGTTCTGCTCTTCCCTTTTCCAAATCAAGAGATGTGTTTGAAGTTCTCTGAAGAGTTCCAGCGAAAATCCCAAGGAAAGTAGGTCAGGGGGAACTCTGGGGGACGACAAAAGGCCTCTTATGTAAGGTGGAGTTTCCCACTTGCTTCCTGGTAAACGCTGAATTATTTCCCAGCTGGTTGGCACTTGGTGTGGGATGGTTTCAGCTGCATCACCATCACCAACACACAATCAAACTGATTGGGGAACAGCAGAACAGGGTGATTTGCAGGAGCTAAAGAAAGCCCATGGGAATTTGGGAATCATTTACCTCCCCCAGCTCTCATCAGGGGACAAACTGCAGCACAAGGACTCCACAACTCACTTAAGGAAGGGTGTAGACAGGCAGGGTTGGTCTCTTCTCCCACTAACAAGTGATAGAACAAGAGGAAATGGTCTCAAGTTGTGCCGGGGGAGGTTTGGGTTGGATATCAGGAAAAGATTTCTCCACAGAAAAAGTTATCAAGTGTTGGCACAGGCTGCCCAGGGAAGTGGTGGAGTCCCCATCCCTGGAGGGATTTCAAAAGCCTGTGGATGTGACAGCTGGGGACGTGGTTTAGTGGTGGCCTTGGTAGTGCTGGGTTAGTGGTTGGACTCGATGACCTCAGAGGGCTTCTCCAACCACGATGATTCCGTGACAAGGTCCTGTGGTGTGAACCCTCTGAAACCTTCTCCCACTTATCCCTGGGGTTTTGTTCCACAGGGATCTCTGTCTCTCACCATAGCTTCTCAACCTCCTCCACCCTTTTCCTCCGAAATATCCTTGCCTTTCACCCTGTCAGCTCCTTGTTATCCCTCCTTACTCCGGCTGTTCACAGCTCCCACCCTGTGAGGGTGAGGCCAACCCATCACCACCATGAGCTCAGGGAGGATTTGGTCTCCTCAACCAAGTCTCAGCTCCTGCTGCATCGCACTGTGGGCTCAGACACCAGAGCCTGGGTGCTCCAAGAGTATCTGAGGAGCAAATCATCTACTTGGCCCTACTTGACCCTTGAGACCTTCCTTCTTAGGTCAAGGTGCACAATCAGAGAATGGTTTGGGTTGGAAGGGACCTTTAAGATCATCCAGTTCCACCCCCTGCCATGGGCAGGGGCACCTTCCACTAGCCCAGGTTACTCAGAGCTCCATCCAACCTGGCCTTGGACACTTCCAGGGATGGGGCAGCCACAGCTTCTCTGGGCAACCTGGGCCTCCCCACCCTCCCAGGGAAGAATTTCTTTCTGATATCCCACCTAAACTTTCAGTCTGAAGTCATTCTCCCTTTTCCTGTCACTCCAGGCACTTGGAAATAGTCTCTCTCCATCTTTCTTGTAGCTTCTTTCTGAGGAGGACACAGTTAGGCCACCTCAAAGCCTTCTCCTCTCCAGGCTGAACAATCCCAACTCTCCCAGCCTTTCCTCCCAGCAGAGCTGTTCCATCCCTCTCATCACCTTGGGGCCTCCTCTGGAATTGCTCCAACAGCTCCATGTCCTTCCTGTGCTGAGGTCCCAGGGCTGGAGGCAGCTCTGCAGGGGGGGTCTCACCTGAGGGGACAGAGGGGCAGAATCCCCTCCCTTACCCTGCTGCTCATGTTGTTTTGAATGCAGCCCAGGACATATTTGGCTTTCTTGGCTGCAAGTCCAGCTCATGTCCGGCCTCTCATTCCCAAATCCTTCTCCCCAGGGCTGCTCCATCTGTTCATCCCCAGCCTGGATTGATCCCAGGGGTTGCCCCAACCCAGGTGCAGCTCCAGCACTTGGACTTGTTAAACCTCACGAGATTCCCATTCCTTGAGCTTGTCCAGGTCCCTGTGGATGTTCCCATCCTTCAGGTGTGTCACAGCACCCTCAGCCTGGTGTCATTTCAAACTTGCTGAGGGTGCCCTCGATCCCTGTCCTGTTCCAGGTGTCTCTTCCCACACCACAGAAACCCTCCCACCTCCTTCAGAAGGACACTTTTTAAAGTGAACTAAAAAGTAGCTTTGAACTGAAACAAATTGACATAAACAAAACATTTCCATTCTCAGCCTGGTTTTTTTTTTTGTTTGTTTGTTTGTTTGTTTTAAGAATTCAACTTTCCCTGAGCAATTAAGGAAACTTTTCCCCCCCAAGGAGGAAAGAGCTTTTCATGGCATTTTTATGTAACCGAAGGGGGCCATTGTTGTCCTTCCTCGACTTTCTCCACAATGAAGTTAATTATAAAGATCTGGGCTGTTATAAATAAATCTATAAGGATCTGGATTTTTCTAAATCCGTGTATATGTTCCTTCCATTATATCCTGGATAAAGCTGGGAGTGGTGGTGGCATAATACATAGAACGGGATGAGTTAAATGTCAGCACAGAGTGGGCGAGTTTGGTGTTAATCCAGACATTCTTGCAGGGGAGAAAATTTCAAGAATTCACCGATGAATAAAAGGCAAATGGCTTCAAATAATGTTTTTTCTTTTTAGAAACTTCTCCTCCTGAAGACTTTGATCTTCACAGGTAGCCTCAACTTCCCAGATTCAGTTTTTTGCCAAGGAACTGCCATTTTTAGGGATGGTTTACCCATCTTTTTCTGGTTGGATTCCACATCTGCTCTTGGCAAGAAGAATTTTTGCTGGAATATTCCTGCTAAATAAGCCTTAAATGATTTCAGCTCCGTGTCAGAATAACATCACTGCTTTCAACAGAGTTTCAAGGACCTCAAAAGAGAGAAAACACAGCAAGTCAATCCAGGAATGACGATTTTAGGTCTTCGGTCTTCCCAGTCTTTGAGGTTTTATGTTAAATATCTTCATTTTTTTAGACTTTTTTAGTTCCTTCTGCAGGTTTAAGTGGTGACTTTTTCTGTGTTTTTCAGCCCTCTCAAATTCACCAAGACCTTTTCAAGCAGAAAAGGGCTTTTTCTTGGAATAACTGTTGGGATTAAGGGAGGTGAGTGTGCTTCCACTGAGAGACCTCCCTGATTTCTACTCCTTGGCAGCTCCAAGATCAAACTGTGCTGTGGCACTCAGGAAAACGCAAGAAGAAAAGGTCAAGGAGGCTAATTTGTAATTAAAGGGATGTAATTAAAGGGATGAGTCATTCCAGCAGTGAGCTGTGAACCTCAGCTCATCTCTTATCTGCGTGCACACACCGGGGGCTGCTGGAAGCAGGGGGATGGAGACTTCCTTCCTGTGAATGTTAAACATCTGTCTGTCCCTTGCTAGGAGAAAAAAAACCAGACTTTTTAGAGTTCACAGCTGCCAAAGAGGCCTCACAGACTGCCCCTATAAACCAGTTCCATCCATACTCTTTCCTCCTTCCCTGTATAATCCCTTCTCTGTGTTGTGTTTCTTCTGGGAGTCATTTACCAAAAAAGCCCCAAAAAACCACAAAGGTGTGGGATTTTCCTGACAAGGATGCACCTGGAAAGCTGCTGGGAGAGGTGCTCTGGAAAGTTCTCTGAGCAGAAAGGGAGTTATTGCAGAGGAGAAAGGAAAAGCAGCAATGAGGACCTGGGAGGAGGATCACGAACCTTGGGACATGTGACCATTGGGATGGAACCATCATGGAATGGGTTGGGTTGGAGGGGAACTGAAAGATCATCTTGTTCCAATCCAGGGACACCTTTCACTAGCCCAGGTTGCTCCAAGCCCTGTCCAACTTGACCTTGAACCCCCTTCCAGGGATGGGGCAGCCACAGCTTCTCTGGGAATTCTATTCCAGCCCTCACAGGGAAGAGTTTTTTCCTAATATTTAATCTAAACCTCCTATCTTTGAGTTCAAAGTCATTCCCCACGTCCTGTCACTCCATGTCTTTGTCCAAACTCCCCCTCCAGCTTTCAAGAAGTTCATCTGCTGATGGTTCCAGCAAGAAGGAGGAATCCTGGAACTCAGATGACAGATTTCCCCTCTTGGCCTGTCATTCTCATTTAAAAAGAGCAGATTCCTGGGTGTTGCCTGATCCCCTGCTGTGGGGCTGTGCTTTCCTGAGTTAGTTCTGGAGGAGCTGCTCAGCCACATCAACCTGCCTTTCCTCTTCCTGAGCTCCAGGACTAACATCATCCAACCAATTTAGGGCTAGCTCATCTAATTAGAAAGGAAAGAGCTATTCCACTCAGGGCAGTGCACACCAGCCTATATATAAACACAGAGATGTGTCTGGGAAAGGAAGCAGCTCTTATTCCTAATTAACTGCTGGCTCTCCTGGCTGGGCTCCAGGTTCAGCTGGCAGATAGTGATGAGCCATCTCCTCTCTCCTGCCTTTATTGATGACCTATCCAAGAGCTTACTCCGTGTGCTCCAGGGTCTCCTGGAGCCCATGGGCAGCCCTTGGACTGGGTTTGTCGTTAAATCCTGAATATCTGACTCCTGGCTCAGTAATGTCCAGGGTGTTGGAGGCCTCTGGTGCAATTAAGGGGCAGCAGATTTCTCTGGAACAGCTAAATCCAGACTGACTCGTGTTGGAGGCTCAGGAAAGTGGGATGAAAGGAGGGCTGCAAAGCCCCAGGTGGGCACATCCACATCTCCACTCTAAATGGGCACATCCACATCACCAGCCTAACTGAGGATATCCACTTCTCCATCCTAAATGGGCACATCCACATCTCCACCCTAAGGGAGTACATCCACATTTCCATCCTAAGGGAGCACATCCACATTTCCATCCTAAGGGAGCACATCCACATCTCCATCCTAAATGGGCACATCCACATCTCCATCCTAAGGAGGCACATCCACATCTCAGCCCTAAATGGGCACATCCACATCACCAGCCTAACTGGGGATATCCACTTCTCCATCCTAAATGGGCACATCCACATCTCCACCCTATAAATGGGCACATCCACATCTCCACCCTAAGGGAACGCATCCACATCTCCACCCTAATTGGGGACATCCACATCTCCACCCTGAGCTCCATGATAAGAGGACAAGAAGAAAGCCCTTTCTCCCTCTTTATTATCTCCTTGGTTTCTCCCCTCCAAATAATAGTGATTTCTTCCCCTGGGCTGCCTGGAAATGCTCCCTGACCTATTTCCAGTGGGGGGTTGGAACCAAAAGATCCTTCCAGTCCAAACCATTCCGTGGTTCCGTGGTTCTGTGCCATCATCACCCAGCAAGGAAGGGACAGCAGGATCTGTTGTGCAGGGAATGTTGGTCCTACAAGGAGATGAGAGCGCTGGGCAGAATCCCAGAATCCCACTGGGAAGAATGGGAAGGAATAAAAAAATATAAAAAGGAGCCTCAGGTTTGGACCCTCATCCGCAGCTGAGGGAATGTCCAACCATTCCGTGTAAGTGTGAGTTGGGAAACTGGTCCCACTCCAGAATCCCCAGACTGAAGGAGCTGTGCTAGGGAACAACATTCCTGCTGCAGCTCCTGAAATCCTCTCCTCCATCCCCTGCCAACAGCTCCTTTTCCCTTCCCTTGTGTGACTGTGCTACAATTATCATAGGGAAACCCCAGGATCCATGGATTGAGCTCCAAGACTCCCAGTTTTACTCTCAGTTTTGCCAGCGGGGCGACCTCAGGCAAATTTTTTGCTGCTCTGCTCCTCAATTTCCCAGTTTTTATCCAGGAGAATATTCCCACTGGATTTGCTTCTCTTCTGCCTCTCTGCCCCACAGGGCAATGATTTTGTCACTTCCCAGCCCTTTCCACACACCTGCTCCCTCCTCAAGTGCAAGATGTTTTTCCTCTCCCAATTATCCCTCCTTCCTCCCAAATTATCTCCCCAATTAACACCTCAAAGACGACTTGAAGCCATTTTGCTCTCAGCTGTTCTTCTGTTCAAGGCTCCTGCTGCCATTTCAGACCCGAGAGCTCCACACTTCTCCAGCTGCATCTCATAAACAGTATTCCTTCCTTGGGAGCACTGAAATCCTTTGGGATAAGCTGCTGAGGAATGTTAAATAAGACCAGCTCTGATGACGTGACCCCGTAATTAATATTCCCAGAAGCACATTTTTCAGAGGGATCACTGAGGTCACAGAGAATGAGAGAGGGTCTAAAACCACTTGTCCCTTCTCAATCCTTCCTCTTCTTCTCTGGGTATTCCATATCCTGGCTGTGGGAAAGATATTCCAGAATGCTTCCTGGAAGTATGGGGGGGTTTTCCACTTTTTATTCATTCTCTCCACCTTTCTCTGGTGGGTTTGGGTGAGTCTGGGATGGTCCCCATCATGTATTTTGTTCAAATTCCAGGGGTATTCCAGGAGAAATGCACTTTTAACAATGCTGAATAATCCACCTGAATTATTCCCAAATATTCCTATTTGAAAATCTTTCTGTTGTCATGTTTTTACCCTTTTTCACAGAATCATCACAGGATGGTTTGGGTTGGAAGAGACCTTAAAGATGATCCAGTTCCATCCCCCTGCCATGGGCAGGGACACCTTCCACTAGCCCAGGTTGCTCCAAGCCCCATCCTTGAGCACTTCCAGGGATGGAGGCAGCCACAACTTCTCTGTGCAATCTGTGCCAGGGCTTCACCATCATTTAAAAGATCTTTTCCCACCCAAACCATTTCATGATTTAAAGAAAAACAACCCCCAAACAAAATAAACCCCACTAGAGACAAAATCTATTGCCAGGACACGATATGTAAAGCAATAGATAGAGCCAGGAGACAAGATATAGAACCCTGCTAAAGGAAGTTTAGCCACTCATATTCATTAAAAAAAAAAAAAAAAGAGGGGGAGAATCTAGGAATCCAAATCCCTTTCTGAATTCCTTACTTAAAATAACAGCAAGTTTCCTCCTTGTTTCCATTTTTTTCCTTCACAAAAGAGGGAAAGCAGAGGCTTCACAAGCCTTTATGATGAATTGAATGCAGTTAGAGCAGGAAAGGTATTTACAAGTTGGGCTTAATAGAAAGGTTTATCAAAGGCAGTGTAATTACCAGACAGTTTGGGTGCCTGAAAACAGAGTTGTTGTTAAAAAAATAACATGGAGGAAAAAGCCAGAGGAGGAAATAAAAGAGGAATTTAGGGGGATGTGTAAAAACCAGTGGCTTTCAAACCAAAGCGTTGTCTCAGCTCTCTTTACAAGGAGCAATAAGTGTATTATGACAGGATAGGAAAGCAAGAAATATCTGTATTAGTGGGAATAAATAACAGCTATAAAAGGTCTGGAGGGGTGGAAAGGGGTCCCTGTCCAGTGTTTGAGGGGGCATTTATTAAGAAATATGAGTTGCATCCTCAGCCAAGACAAAAGGGACTCACACATTTAAGGTGAAGTCTTGTCCTTCAGTGTTTTGTCAGTTGGTAATTAAAACTTTTAAAAATTGGGGTAACAGAGCAGTTCTGGGGGCTGTTTTATCAGAGAGATCAGTTGCAGGTGATCATGGAATCATGAATGATTTGAGTTGGAAAAGACCTTAAAAATCATCTCATTCCAACCCCCTGCCATGGGCATGGACACCTTCCATAGACCAGGTTGTTCCAAGCCTCGTCCAACGTGGCCTTGGACACTTCCAGGGATGGGGCAGCCACAGCTTCTCTGGGAAAACCATTCCAGCCCCTCACAACTCTCCCAGGGAAGAATTTCTTCCCAATATCCCATCTAAACCTGCTCTCAGTGTGTCCCTCCAGCCTTGATTGGTCTTCAACAGCAGCTCAGCAGCTTCATGACCTCCCTGTCTGAGGTGGTTTATGTTTATATATAATCCATATAGGTGTAAAGAAATATTCCTCTCCTGGAGGAAAGCAAATGGGAACAGCCCTGGGTGTAAATCCAGGAGCCTTAAATCAGATGCTCACTGATTCCTGAGGTACCTTCAGTTTGGGTTGGAAAGGACCTAAAAGACCACCCAGTCCAACCCTCCTGCCATGGCCAGAGACCCTTTCCACTATCCCAGGTTGTTCCAAGCCCTGTCCAACCTGGCCTTGGACACTTCCAGGGATGGGGCAGCCACAGCTTCTCTGGAAATTCCATCCCAACCCCTCACCACCACCCCAGGGAAGAATTCCTTCCTCATATCCCATCTAAATCCACCCTCCTTCAGCTCAAAGCCATTCCCTCCTTGTCCTATCAAAAGTAGGACACATTTGATGTACATTTAATGAGGAGGAGCATTAAATCAACATGGGATTTGACCAAACTCAAGGGCAGACCCTAAAGCTCCTCCAACCCTAAATCCCATCATGGTCATCACAGATATGGCACATTTTGAGCTGCAAACCCTCCCATTTCACCCCTTGAAGGGTAAAATTTCAGCACAAAGGGGAAAATTCTCCTTTTTCTGTATATTTTTCCCCCTGGCTGAGGGGCAGAGCTGGCAGGGAACAACAGGGATTATATTTCTGATATGCTCAATCATTCAACCAATGCAGTTGTGCTGCACAAATGAACCAGGAGTGTCTTGCCATGGGTTTCTCTTTGCAACTGGGGGTCCACCTGTGCAGCTTAAAGTCATTAAAAAGCAAATTAAGAATTGCAGGCACCTGATTTTGAAATTTCTTACAGAAAACACGAATTGCAAACAGATCAAAACAAGGCCAGGCAAAGTTGGGTGGAAAAATACTCTAAATACTCCAGACTTCCTCGTAGCATTATTTGAATGCTTTAATTTTATACTTAAAGTTAGTTATTAGTTATTAGCTATTAATGAACAGCTTAATTTTTATTATTGGTTTTTAGATATTAATTAGTTTAATTTTGTCAACATTATAAAAGGCTGAAGTGTTGAAATTCTCGTGGGTTTTACAAGAAACACTAACAGGGGGCAGATGTTTTGAGTTAAATCACGTTAAAGTTGCTGGTGTTGATTTAGAAGGAAATGGGAGTCTGTGTGTCCCCAGACATGGGGGTTTGAGCATCTTTTCTTCTGTAATCCCAAAAATAAAGTTCTATTATTACAAATATGCTCAATTTATAATCTTATTTCCAGGCAAACTCTATCAAGAAGTTCGTCTGATTTGTAGGTTCAGAGGTTGTCTAAACCAGCCTGATTTTGTGCCGTCTCTGACAGGGCTGTTCAGATTCTTTCTACCCATTTCTTTTGACCCTTCTTCCCATTTCTTTTGATCCTTCTTCCCTTGATCTCTCTTGGCTGATTATCTTCAGTTAAAAACCTTCACTTGGATAACTCAACAAAACTTCGTCTGTCCTGCTTCATCCCCATCAGCATCATTTTATAACTCGTTATTTAATGGCTTCAAACTGGAGGAGAGCAGGTTTAGGTTGGATATTGGAAAGAAATTCTTCCCTGTGAGGGTGGTGAGGCCCTGGAATTGATTTCCCAGAGGATGTCCCATCCTGGGAAGTGTTCCAGGCCAGGTTGGACAGGGCTTGGAGCAACCTGGTCTATGGAAGGTGTCCCTGCCCTTTGTCTCAGTGGCAAAAACAGTAATTAAAAAATAGACCCAAACCCAATCAAACAAAGAAAAAACACATTCAAAGATATTTAATTGCTTAAGAGGAGCTTTTCCAAGCACATGTTTGACACTTTGGAAGTTTTAAAAAGGTTGCCATGGCTTCAGAAATAAATAGCCAGAGGGAAAGAGCAGAACTGCCTGAATTCCTGCAGGATTTATGTTCACCCCTCTGGCCCTGTGCTGACAGCAATTCCTCACCTTTAGCAACAACCTCTCTGCCAAAAAGGCTTCCAGCTTTGAGGTGAAGACCTCAGAGAGGAGATGGACCTGTTGGAGATGATCCAGGGAGAAGTAAAACCCAGCAGGACTAGAAAATGTGACCATGGAGGAAAGAGCAAAACACTGAGGCTGTTTAGTCTTGGAAAGCACCGACGTGAGGCTGAAAATGGGCCAAGGTTTGGCAGGTGATGATTTAACACCAAAAACCACAAAAGGCTGAGAAACGGTGGGAGAAATCCATAAAGACGAGTCTTTCCTGGGAAAGCAGGGTGGTCTGGATGCCACAAAGCCACAGGTAGCCAAAATTAGGGAGATGTTGTGGAAGAAAACAGCCTTTTTCTGGCTTATCATCATAGAATCTTAGAATGGTTTGGGCTGGAAGGGACCTGAAAGATCATCTCGTTCCAACTCCTGCCATGGGCAGGAACACCTCCCACTATCCCAGCTTGCTCCAAACCCCATCCAACCTGGCCTTGGATACTTTCTGGGTTGGAATTTGGATGAAAAGTTTCCCTTTCCCTGTGCAGCCACCAAGGGCCAATGTCAGAAGGGTCACATGAGCCAGATGGACACTTGGGTCCGACTGAGAATGACTGTTCTCCCCTTCCCAAGCAACAGGAGCCCCACGGCTTCCCCAGGTACTTCTCTCTAATCAGTCCTGCTGCTAAAAATAACTTCTGCTTATCCCTGCTCAAATCATTCCAGTAATTAATAGAAAATTAATTCAAGGCAGGCTGTGATGCCCCTGAGAACAAACGACCTTGCTTTGTGAAGGGAAGACAAATTAGCCAAGGTCCATCCAATGTGATCCATCAAAATGGGAGGAACAGGCTGTCCCTGAACCCCTGCTTTTATTTATCCACACAGGTTTGTGGCCACAAGGGAAGAACACATTTCCTATTCCCTCTTTATCTATTCCCTGGCCAGCAATTATATCATCCTCCATATTTTCTGGGAATTCTTGACATTTTCTTCAATGGTTTTATCGTTATATTGTTGTTGTTCATCTCTAGATGTTTTTCCTACAGTTCTATAAGTCTCCACCTGGTCTGTGGAAGTGTGGCCTGTGCAGTTCCATTCCTGTCCATCCCTCTATCCATCTGCCCATGGATCTGACTGGTCATCACCCTGCCCAGGTCCAACAATTAGAAACTTCTCAAAGGTCTGGACATACTCTCGGGTTTGTGAAAATTGGTCAGACTGAGGAGAAACACCAAAATGAATGGTCCCACCAAAGGCTGTCAGCTCCTCAGCTACTCTTGGAGGGAGCATCCAGCTGGAGAGCAGGAAAATCCATTCCCTACTGATGCCTTTTGCTCAGCCAAAGAGGAAGGAATCATGGGAGGGAGCCCAAAGGCAGGTGATGATGCAGGAACAGGGAGCTGGGAGCTCAGAGTACTGAGGGGACAGAGGAAAGGGAAATTAAGATTTATTAGTTCAGAAAATTTCAGGATTTCGAGTTGAGGGAGGTGATTCTCCCCTTCTGCTCCAATCTTGTGAGATCCCACCTGGAGCTTTGTGTCCACCTCTAAGTTCCACAACATCAGAAGGATGTGGAGATGTTGGAGTGAGTCCAGAGGAGGCCACGGAGATGCTCCAAGGGCTGAAGCCCCTCTGCTCTGGAGCCAGGCTGGGAGAGCTGGGGGGTTCATCTGGAGAAGGGAAGGCTCCAGGGAGACCTGAGAGCCCCTTCCAGGACCTAAAGGGGCTCCAGGAGAGCTGGAGAGGGACTTGGGACAAGGGATGGAGGGACAGACAAAGGTTTCCCACTGCCAGAGGGCAGGGATAGATGGGATATTGGGAAGGAATTCTTGGCTGGGAGGGTGGTGAGGGGTTGGAATGGAATTTCCAGAGAAGCTGTGGCTGCTCCATCCCTGGAAGTGTTCCAGGTCAGGCTGGACAGGGCTTGGAGCAACCTGGTCTAGTGGAAGGTGTTCCTGCCCATGTCAGGAGTTGGAACTGGATGATCTTTCAGGTCCCTTCCAACCCAAACCATCCAATGAGTCCGTGAAAGGTCCCCTCTGGCCGTGCTCAGGTTCAGACTCCGCAAATCCGTCTCCTCCGTTCGCATCCTGTCAGGTCTCCGTTGAATCCCAGGCACATTCCTGCCTCTCCTTTGGCATCCCAGTTTTCACTGGAGAGCAGGAGGAGGCAGCTGTTCGGTGCTGTGCTCAGGGCAGGGCTGTGGGATCCATTCCACACAATCTGTGCTCGGGTTCTGGGCCACCTCTGGAAAGGTCATGGCCAAGCAGGAGGAACAGCCTGGAAAGGTAAGGCAGGGAAAGGGATCTCTGACTCCTGCCTGGGGAGGGGAGAAGGATGATTTCACTCCAGTGACAAAAGCAACAGTGTGACTGCTGGGAACAGCTTTAAATCCCACCACAGCAACCTTTTTTTTCTCTTTTATGTGGCCATTTGTTGATTAGAATCTGACAAGGCAGATTTAGGGGTGGGTGTCCAAGTTCCTGTTGTAACCAATAAAGACTGA
Source organism: Pseudopipra pipra (assembly GCF_036250125.1). Lineage (NCBI taxonomy): Eukaryota > Metazoa > Chordata > Aves > Passeriformes > Pipridae > Pseudopipra > Pseudopipra pipra. The sequence continues at coordinate 1,721,350 of NC_087549.1, read as the reverse complement.
GCCAACAAATGGAACTGTGGGGAAGACAATTTGTTTAACCAAACTCAGGTGGCTTTAGGATAAAATTTAGGAAGAAATTCTTCACAGAGAGAGGGATCAGCCCTTGGAATGGGTTCCCCGGGGGGGGTGGAGTCCCCGTCCCTGGGGGTGCTGAAGCAGAGCCTGGATGTGGCATCAGTGCCATGGGCTGGATGCCAAGGTGGAGTTGGGACAAAGATTGGACTCAGTGATCTCAGAGGTCTTTTCTGGGATTCTGGGATAAGTCAGACAACACCCCAAGCTCTCCTGACCAAATGTCCCCTGGGCACAGGGTGGTCTGGCCAGATACAACACCCCAGTTGCATCAGGTGAGCTTTTTTTAGTGCTTGACATGGGAAGAACTTCAGAGTCAATGAATTAGAGTGTAATGATAACTATTCTTTAATCTATATTGATTAATTTTTTTATTTTAATGCTGCCAGGACAGGAGGGTAACACTTGGAGTTAGAAATAATTTCGTTCCCTTTGGTGCTGCTCCCCAGAGGGCCTCCTGGGCAGGACTTAAAATAAGACATAAAGGCAGAACAAAGTCCTCTCTTAAGAGAAATTATATACACAATATTTATCATAGAATCATGGAATGATTTGGGTTGGAAGGGACCTGAAAGATCCTTTATTCCACCTTCTATTATCCCAGGTTGCTCCAAGCCCTGTCCAACCTGGTCTTGGACACTTCCAGGGATGGAACATCCACATCTTCTCTGGGCAACCTGTGCCAGGGCCTCCCCATCCTCCCAGGGAAGGATTCCTTCCTTAAATCCAATCTAAATCTCCCCTCTTTTTCCTTAAAGCCATTCCCCCTTGCCCTGTCAAATTAGCAAGTTCATAACGACTTCAAGAAACTTGATTTTTCAAACTGATCTTCCAGCTAAGCAGTTAAAACAGGAGGAAACGACAGATATTAATCAGAATTCCCATTATCTCTCCTGGTTTGTCCCACTCATCTTCTGCTGTCCTAAGCATTGGAGCATTTGATAAAGCAGCCAGGGAGGGGAAAAAAGAAAACCAACAAAAACTTTTTTAATGAAACGGTTTTTGTAAGATTTTTGCCAATTCATCAAAACCAAATTGCTTCACGACACCGCATCTCTCCGGCCCAATTAGTTTCTAATTAGTTAATGCAGAGTGGAACAGTTCTAAGCAGAGGCACAAAGACAAGTGAGGTCTGAATTCCAGTCCCTGGGAATAGAGCAGCTGCTCAAGCAAAAGGAAACATGACTTAAAAAAGACTGATCCTGTATCTCCTGCATCTTAATTTCACGTCCTGGCCGGTGGAGACTCATCAGTTCAGATTGATCTTGTTCTCTCTACCTGGGTTTGATTCCCAAAATCCATCCTGGACTTCAAATGGCTTTATTATTTCTGCAGAGCGTTTCTTTGTGCACAAAATCCTATTTGCCAATACTTTGTCAACAAATTCAGAAGCCAGTCACAGAAGAGCCCTGTCAAGTGGTTTTTTAACCCTCAAGGAAATGCTTTCCCCTTTGGTAAGATCAGGAGCTGAGCTCCTGGGCCAAAGTTTCTTCCCTAAGTTTTGTTAAAGCAGGAGAAGCACAACCACCCCTGGGTATTGACCTCAAACAAAGGGCAAAAAGGACAAATAAAGGAGAGTTTTTGAGCTTTGGATGAAGGGCAGACAACTCAGGAGGACTACGAGGATGTCATGAGGTCATGCAAGGAGAAAATTAGAAGGTCCAAAGCCCTCCTAAGGTGGGAATCGTTCTCTTCTCCCGGATAATAAGTGATAGGACAAGAGGAAACAGCCTCAAGTCGAACCAAGGGAGGTTTAGTTTGGATATGAGGGAAAATTTCATCACAAAAAGGGTTGTTAAGCTTTGGGACAAGTCTGTCCAGGGCAGTGAAGGGATTTAAAAACCATGTGGATGTGGCACTTGGGGACATGTTTAATTGTGGCCTTGGCAGTGCTGGACTGAATGATCTTAGAAGGCTTTTCCAACTTTAATGATTCCATGATTCTCTGGGAAAGGAGGGACCATCCGTGGCCATGAGTTGATGCAGCCATGGCCACATGAGGAGCAGTGGTCCCTGCTTGTCCTTGGTATGTCCAGGGACCAGATCCACCCTTTTCTACCCCTGGAAGTGTCCAAGGCCAGGCTGGATGGGGCTTGGAGCAACCTGGGATAGTGTGGAGTGTCCCTACCCACACCAGGGGGGTGGAACTGGATGACCTTGAAGGTCCTTTCCAACCCAAACCATTCCATGATTCTTTGATCCCGTGGTTCCACCTGCAGCAGCTGGACTGGAAATCTCAAGTTCTTCCCCACCAGCATCCTGTGGGTTCCTATAAGGCCCAGAAAAATGAAATAATTTTCCTGATGGAAGGAAAAGATCACAGAACAGGGAGCAGCAAGGGGGGTTGAGGGGCCTGCTTTGAGATGTGATGTTGCCCTGTTGTGTGAAGGGTCTGGAGCACAATTCCCATGAGAAGAGGCTGAGGGAGCTGGGGGGGCTCAGCCTGGAGAGGAGGAGGCTCAGGGGAGACCTCCTCATTCTCTGCAACTCCCTGCCAGGAGGGGGGAGCCAAGGGGGGGTCGGGCTCTGCTCCCAGGAACCAGCAGTAGGACACGAGGGCACAGCCCTGAGCTGTGCCAGGGGAGGCTTAGGTTGAACATTGGGAAGAAATTCTTTCCAGAGAGGTGGATCAGCCCTTGGAATGGGCTGCCCAGGGAGGGGGTGGAGTCCCCATCCCTGGGGATGTTGAAGCAGAGACTGGACGTGGCACTTGGTGCCATGGGCTGGGTGCCAAGGTGGGGTTGGGACACAGGTTGGACTCGATGATCTCGGGGGTCTTTTCCAGCCCTGTTGAATCTGGGATTCTGGGGTTTTCTGTCTGTATTTCAAACCCCCTTTTGCAACATCTGCACAGGGGAAGCTGCAACTCCTGGAATGTGAGGGGGTCAGGAAGGGTTTTATGAGGGCACAGCAAGCACAAAACCTCTTTTGTGGTCAATCCCAGGCTGCTCTCCCCACTCTCCACCCCATTCCAAAGCGTAGGTGAAGGAAAATGCCCTCCTTTTCCCCAGCAAACAACTCTGGGATGCGCGCGGCGTCGGCAGCCGGGGCTGGCAGGGATCCCACCCCTCGAGTCTCTTACAAGCAGAAGAGCTCAGCAATTAGCAAAATAACAAAAAAAAAAAAAAAAAAAAAAAAAAGAATGTCAAATGCATTTTTGATGCTCTGAAGTCGCCCGGATTTTTTAAACAAACAGTCTGGGCTGCTCCCACACTCCGGGAGGGCTTCGTGCAATGTGGCAACAGCACCATCCTATGGAGATCTCCAACCTCTGCAGCCTCGGGATCGCCTCCGTGGAATCTTTGCTCTGCTAGCAAGATTAGCGCCGTGGTGGGATTCGTTTTGCAGCAATGCATTGATTTCACGGTTGTCAGCAGGAATGGGGGTGATGTGAAGGTGAATTTTTTTTCTCCAGGGCTGGCGAGGCTGGTTCCCGCCATCAGAAATCCCGAATGGGAATAGCTGGATGTCTGAGTCTGTGCCTGGATCCTTGTGGAAATACTCAAGGTCAAACAGTGCTTTTTGCTTGTTTAACTTTTCTATAACCCCTGGTTGCACCTGTGAGCACCCACAGATCCCCAAAACTTCCCTGGTGATGCAGGAATCCCGAGCCATCAGAGGAAGAAGAGGCACAAAGAAAGAAAGGCACGAGGCGAAAGTCCCTCAGCAGCCCATGGCAGAGCTCCAAACACCTCTCTCTATCTTCTCAATGTTCTATTCTGGACTCAGGAATTTCTGCCTTGTCTCCATGTGCTCTGCAGCTTCTCTGAACAGCAAACCTGGACACAAATCTTTGTAGTCCAAACCAGACCGGGACATGGAACGGTTTTAAGCATCTCCAGATGTAGCAGCTGGAGCTTCTCTTTGCTCCCAAGGAAGCCCTGGAGCTGCAGGAATCGTGTTTCCAGCTGCTGGACCAGCCTCATCCATGGACACAGGAGAGTAGAAAACAGCTGGAAGCTGGATGAGAAAGACTTTAGGCTGAGATAGGGGACATGCCACGGCCTTTTTATGGAATCACAGAATGGTTTGGGTGGGAAGGGACCTCGAAGATCATCCCCTGCCATGGGGGTTTTGCCTTTTCAGGATGTTCTGAAGAACCTGTGCGGAGTTACAGCGGAATCTTCCCGGTTTTTCCACTCCTGGCTGGTGTTCGGTGCATGTCCAGTGAGCTGATGGTGCCTGAAAACCTCCTCAGCCTGAGGGAATGTGAGATGGCAGACAAGGGATTTTAGTGACCAATTTTAGGCCTGGAAATGGGAATTCCTAATGGCTGCACAGCCACATTCCTGGGAACACTGCCTCAGGAACATCCAGCTGTCCCACATCAGGATGGGTGGGGAATAAACGAGGCCGAGTCACTCAGTGGGAGTAAAACAAATCCCATCAGGATGTGTGGAAGGAGGGAAGTGTGGATCCTAAATGAGGCATGGGATTGGATGGGTGGGAACACGGAGAGATGAAGGAGAAACATGGATGGAGAGATAAGGAGAAAGAAAGATTTTAAAATGAGTAGATATATAGAGATGTTCACAGAGGTGGGTGGATGGATGGAGGGATGGATGGATGGATGGATGGATGGATGGATGGATGGATGGATGGATGGATGGATGGATGGATGGATATGTAGGAGTCAGGAGGAGCCAGAGTAACTGGTCCAGTACTCCCTTTTTTTACTTTGTACCCAATCACAGGCAGGTTTTGTTCTCCATGTGGCCAAAGGAAGCTGAAGAGAGACTTTTCACAAGGGCCTGGAGTGACAGAACACAGGGAATGGCTTCAACTTGAAAGAGGTTAAGTTTAGGTGGAATATCAGGAAGAAATTCTTCCCTGAGAGGGTGAGGAAGACCCTGGCACAGGTTGCCCAGAGAAGCTGTGGCTGCCCCATCCCTGGAAGTGTCCAAGGCCAGGTTGGATGGAACTTGGAGCAACCTGGGCTAGTGGAAGGTGTCCCTGCCCGTGGCAGGGGGGTTGGAATGAGATGATCTTTAAGGTCCTTCTCAATCCAAAGCATTCCATGTTTCTAAGATCTCTGTCATCTTCCAGGCTTTCCTACAGCCTCTGGAAATAACTTAACCAAGTGGTTGCCACAGCCCAGGAATTTGGAGCAACTTCCTTTTGCCTTTGGAGATCCCCAGTTTCTCTGTCCAGATTTCCCAGGCACTTATTGCCCTTCTTATCCTCAAATTTCCAGCTCAATCCATGACACCGTGCTTTGTACCACGATCCATCATCATCTTCCCAGCCTGACACCAGGGATAGAGCAAATAATCCAATCCTGTTTCCCTCCTTCCCAAACAGGGAGCTCCAGACCAGGATCCATCAGGAATCTGCAGTGACAACATAAGATAGCTTTAAAAAAAGCCCCAAACCCGAGTGATTGGTTGACATCATTGGGTTCCTATGGGAAATGGATGATCTTTTCCACAAAAGTGGAGGAACTGGGGGTTTTATGACCTCGGGAAAATCAAACAACAGGATATACACACACAGTCCTATGGATAACTGTCTGTTAATGCCTGTGGAATTATAACGGGACACGTTTGCCATCTTCAGGAGTCGGGGAGGAACTGCACTTGAACGTTCCAAAAAACAGGGAGAATCAACAATTTCTATCAGGATGCAGGAATTCCTGGGATGTCCCACAGCAGGACTGGAGGATGGACAAGCTCTTGGCTCAGAGTTTCTCTTTCACAGCGCCACAAGTTGTGGTCTTTGCTGGAAACCCTTTCAATGTTGAAAAAAAAAGAACAAAAATAATAGTTCTGGGAGAGTTTGAGTGGTAGAAAATGGAGCTGCTGAAGATGAAAAGAGCTCTCCAACTTCCTTATCCATGAGGTTTTTTTGAAGGAAAAAAATATTTAATGAATTAATGGATTTGATGGGGAGGTTTTGTTTTCCCCCTTGCCCTGTTCTTCTTCCCTAATAAAGAATCAAACCCTACAGGGACAACCATAAGGGATTAAAAAGAGAAAAATAACCTTAAATATCTCTGAATAAGGGACACCAGCCTGAGAACGTGTTGCCTTATTTTTTATCCCTAAAATTGGCTATAAATGAGGTGCTCTGCAAAAATCTGATGGAGTAGAAGTCAACAGACACAGAAAGAAGGTTTGGGGCTGGTTTTTCAGGTATTTTTTACACAGAAGAGTCCAAGTGGAAGTATTTAAGATCTCCATAGGAGAAGTGGGAATTGTAAAATCATGTCCAGCACTGTATTCTCCACTGGCGTAAATCAGGGCAGAGGTTTTAGTCCAGCTGACCCTCCCTCACTCATCTCAAGCTGCTGATCAAGGACAACCTGAAATTTGGGAAGTGTCCCGAGAGCTGAACTGCACAAGAGCAACTCCCTGAAGGAAATTACTACAAAGCACTAATTCCTGAGATTTCAGGGGGAAAAATAACAAAATTAAGGATGGAATTTAGAAAAAAAAGAGCCCGTTTTCTTTTGTCCTGAGAAGTGGTCACAGGATGAGAGGAATGGGAGAGGACTCCGGACAACCCACCCGAGCAAACATTCCCTCGAGGCTGGAATGTGGCTCAACTCACCCTCTCTGTGAAGAGAAGTGGCATTTTTGTGACAAGCCTGGGTCGTTGACATTACATGTGATGTGAGTCAAGTGTCTAAAACATGCCCAACCTGTGCCAAGCAGAGGGACTGGCACACAAAGAGATCTGTGTCACAGCTAAAAACGTGACCGAAACCAGCAGAAAGTCCCTCTGGTTTCAACACCCATAAAAATTAATAAAATTTAATAAAATTAATAAAAATAATAAAACTGATAAATATTAATAAAAAATAATAAAATTAATAAAAATGGAAAATCGACAAAAATAACCAAATTAATAAATTAATGAAAATTAATGTAATTAATAAAATTTATAAAATTCAAAATCAACAAAATTAATAAAGGTAATAAAAATTAATAAAATTAATAAAAATTAACAAAAGTAATAAAAATTAACAAAAGTAATAAAAATTAACAAAAGTAATAAAATCAATAAAAATTAACAGAAGCAATAACATTAACAAAAATGAAAAATCAACATTAATAAAATTAATATGAATTAATAAATTAATAAAAATTAACAAAATTAATAAAAGTAATAAAAATTAAAAATCACCAAAATTAATAATATTAAGAAAAATTAATAAATTTAATTAAAAGTAACAAAATTAATAAAATTAATAAAAATTAAAAATTAAGAAAATTAGGGAAAATATTAAAATTAATAACAATTCATAAAATTTTAAAAACTAATAAAAATTAAGAACCGTCCAATGCTTTTTACCAGAATATGGACAATACATAGGAACCTTGAAAAGGTCCTGGAACAACCTGAAAAAAACCAATGAACTTCCATTTCTCCACATACCTCGCCAGCACATACCTTGTTATCACATGAGTATCACTCACTCACACGGAGATAAATAGCTGGAGTTGTTTATTAAAAGAACGTTTTGTCCTTGATTTAAACACAATAGCTCCACTCAGGGTGGCCGTGGGGGTGGAGAGCCTTGTTCACGGGCTGCCACTGCAGCCTCACTGGCTCGGGAGAAACTCAGAAGGCCGTCCTTGTTCCCAAGAATTTGGGGCTTTTTTCCACTTGTGTGACCACTTTGCCCGAGGGGAGGAGGGGGTGGAAGGGCGGAGAGGAACGGCTGGGAGCCGGGAGAGGGGCAGGGAGGAGGTAGGAGAGGCACCTTGACACAAATCTCAGTCCCGCAAAGCTGCCCCTCCCTTGGTCCTGCGAGCGCAGAGCTCCTGTGCCCACAAAAGATGCCCTTCTGGGCATGCCCAACCTGTGCCTGCCAAGGTATTTAAGCTGCCCCACGAGGGCCCAGCCCCTGCCCAGCCCCACCGAGGTCATTCCAAGATGAAGGTTTTCCTCGTGCTCCTGCTGGGAGCCCTCCTGTGCGTGGACTCAGGTAAGGCACCTGCCCTGCATCCCCTGCCAGAGGATCTCCAGCCAGCAGGCAAAGCTTGTCCTGGGGTTTGGAACAGAGGGAGGGAATGTTGGCACCTCGTCATCCCGAGGAAATTTGCTTTTTGATGGGGAAAAAATGCACAGCCCCACCTCGGTGATGGTGCCATCCAGGAGGGATAAATCCTCTATAAACCTGAATTCATTGAAATCCAAGTTATTTAAACCAAATTATATTATTATGAAAGGAAGGGAGGGGTTAAGAGGGGATGGGAGGATTATTTTTGTGCTTCTCAGGCTTTCTAAATTGCAACATCTCTGCAAAGGTGAGTTTCCTTCCAACTTCATTTCTGCCTCTTCATTTCAAAAGCAGCCCCTGATGCTGCTGGTCAGGATTTTAGGAGGACGAGAAAAAGGAGAATGTCCTGGGGTGTTATTTAATAGACTGGATGGGTGGGATTTGGACACTGTCAGGGGAAAAAAAAAAAGGGTTTAAAGCAGAGTTTTCTTATTATCAGAGAAGAGGAGAAGCAGGTTTGAGCAGAAATGTTCCTCAGTCAGCAGAAGATGCTGAAGGAATAAGCTGAGAAGGGTCTTGCAGAACTTCCCTTCTTCCAACTTCCATCAGAGTGCTCAAGATTTGACTTTCAATGCATTAAAAGTCACATCAATGTGAGAGCAAAGTGCAGCACTCCCACAAATTGGGGTTTGGCTCCTTATTTCTACACCAGAACAGCTTGGACAGAGGGGGACCAAGTGCCTCAAACCATTTCTTGTTTCTGCTCTAAAAAACTCTGATTTCCAATTGAGGCTTTTCTGTAAATACTGGAAATCCTCTTCCTAAATTAGGATTTTAGGCATTAGGGTAATGATTTGGGGGATTCACAATACAAGCTTGGTACTCATGGGGCTAAAGTCCATTTATCTATATAAAGTCCATAAATATATTAATATATGAGTGAATATATATAAAGTCTATATATCTATATAAAGTCCATAAATATATATATAAAAAGATCCATATATATATATAAAGTCCACATATATGTATATATATTTTAAAAGTCCATATATATGTATATATATTTAAAAAGTCCATATGTATAAAGTCCATATATATATATATATATATATATGTATATATATATATATATATATATAAAAACTATCACACTTGCAAGGCTCCAGTGCCACCCTGGGGCACAAAGAGATAATAAGAATAAAATTAATAAAAATCAATAAAAACAATGAAATTTCATAAAAATGACAGAATTTTAAAAATTAATACAAATTTAGAAATGAATAAAAATTAAGATTTCACTCAATAAAAATTGATTTCACTCCTCTGGGGACTGTTTTTCCTCAGAACTTCTCCTGCCTTTGCTTGGCATGCACAACAGCACAGCGGGTGTTTACACGGATTTTCATCCCCCATGGATGTGTCCGTGAGGGGGTGGGAAAATGGGATTCGGTGGGAGGAGAAGGCTGAGTTTGCACTTTGGTTTCTAAGGGGAGGTGCTGGAAAATACACGTCACAAATTGGTCAAACTGAGAAAAGGGTTGAAAGGGATCTTTCGATTTGAAATCTGAAATATCTTCAGCACCTGCAAAACGTGACTCTCACCTCAAGCAGGTGAGTTATTCCCCACAAAAAAAAAATGGAAAAAGCCATTTTTTTCCCTAAAAGTGCCATCATCCTTTGAGGATCCATAGGAATGGTCCTGTTTCCCAGTGCAAGCAAGTGGGTTCCCTGGAAAGCCTCAGATGAGTCATGAGTGGTGTAGAATAATTTCCTCACCTCCAGTTCTGTGTCCTGCTCTGGTGTCCTCACAGGACCTGTTGGAGCAAGTTCAGAGGAGGCCACGGAGACACTCCAAGGGCTGGAGCTCCTCTACTCTGGAGCCAGGCTGGGAGAGTTGGGGGTGTTCACCCAGAGAAAAGAAGGCTCCAGGGAGACCTGAGAGCCCCTTCCAGGGTCTAAAGGGGCTCCAAGAGAGCTGGAGACAAAGTTTTTCGGAGGGTCTGATGCAGTAGGACAAGGAGTAATTGTTTAAAACTGAAAGATTTAGGTCTCCTGTCATGAAGACATTTTTGACCATGAGGGTGGTAAAACACTGGATCAGGTTGCCCAGAGATGTCCAGATCCCCCATCCCTTGAGATATTCAAGGATGAGGCTCTGAGCAAGCTTGTCTAGTGGAAGGTGTCCCTGCCCACAGCACGGTTGGAACTGGATGACCTTGAAGGTCCCTTCCGACCCAAACTTTTCCTGTAATTCTACAATTTTATGATTCCGTTATTTGACTTCTGACCCCTCTTGGTCTCTTGCAGGTTTATCTCTGCGGTGTTACAGCTGCAAGAACCAGCTCAGCAACTCCAAGTGTCTGACCGAGGCGACATGCACTAGTGACAAGAACACATGCAAGACAGATGTGATCCGTAAGGAAAAGGGGGGGGAGGGAAATGTCCTAGCTGGAATTTTGCAGCCAAACTTGTTCCCAACCTCAGGTGTCCAGTCCAGCCTCATCTAGTCCAGATACATCAGGGGTGATCAAGGATCAAAGCTCAGAGCGCAAATGTCTCTCACCTGTTGCAAAATCAGGTTTAATTCTCTTTCATAACACCCAAAATCATTTGCTTACGAGGGCAATAATCAAGTTTATGGCTTTGAAATACTTGCAAATACGAATTAAAATGTGAGGGGCTGAGTCTGGTGAAACCTCGTTGTGAAGTCAGGAGGAGCTTCACTTGAGAGCTGATTTTCAGTGATTTCAAGGAAATTGAGAGAATTCCTCCTCCATCCAGCTCTGCATGGAGTCATCCATGTGTCTTTATGATTTTATTCTCCCATTCCCGATCTGGTTTGCCCTCATCAGATCTGTGCTGACAGCTCAGCTGTTCTTAGATCCTGGGACATCAATGAGATGTTCAAACTCCTCTCTGTCAGGCAGTAGATGTAACACCTCCACTAGGAATTATCCTGGTTGGAAATGTGCAAATCCATGATATTCCCAGGCAGGAGAGGTAACAAGCTGTATAACACACTTGGCCCCATTTATAGCCTATGGTAAAAACTCAGTGCCTGGAATAGATTGCACAGGATGAGGAGATCTCATGGAGATCAAAACCTGCTGGAAAACAGCAGAAACTGGCCAAAAAATTGGGCTGTGCCTCTCAGGAACAAATCAAAAAACAATTCTGCCATCTGAAATGGATATGTGTGGGATGTGTGGGATAGGGATTAACATTGACAGAGGGTAGGGTTGGATGGGACATTGGGAAGAAATTCCAACCTGGGAGGGTGGCAAAGTGCTGGAATAGAATTCCCAGGGAAGCTGTGGCTGCCCCACCCCTGAAAGTGTTCAAGGCCAAGTTGGATGGGGTTTGGAGCAACCTGGGTTAGTGGAAGGTGTCCCTGCCCATGGCAGGGGGTTGGAATGAGATGACCTTTCAGGTCCCTTCCAATCCAAACCATGCTGTGATTCTCTGACTTTTTTCTCAAGAAATGAGCTCAGATAAGAATTATTACTCAGTTCTGAGAGGCTTGGCTTGCACTGAGTCCTTGTAGTGATGGTCCTGCTTTCCTCCCAGGGGTTGTAGGGCTCTTCAGCATCATCAACAAGGGCTGTGAGTCATCCTGTGAAACCTCCTACCAGGACTTCAACGTGGGCAACAGGAACGTCTCCTGCTGCAGCAGCGACCTCTGCAACACCAATGCCGCGGGCTCCGTGAGGTCCAGCTATGGCATGGCAGGAGGGGTAGCAGCTGGTGTGATCTGGATCTTCCTCAACAACAAGTTGTGAGGAGCCAAGAGGCCTCCCATGACCACAGAAAGTGTCAGAGCACCCATCTAACAACAGGAATTGTAACCAGGAGCAATGAGGTGTGTTGGGCACCCAGCACGCTTGGAGCTGATGGCTCTCTTTGCCAGATGACAGCTTCTTCTTCATCTTTATTGCAAAGCTGTAGCGCTACCAGATCAGAAAATACATGTTCACGCTGCCTGCAAAACACCTAAAATAAACTTACGTACAAATCAAGCATCAGAGTGTGGCCTGTTAATCACTCAGCCCCCTGTTTCTGCCCCAGCAGCCACTGCAGGGGGTGTTGTGTGTCTGGTTCAACCTCGGTCCTCGCTGGGTTGTGTGAGCTGATCTCCTTGTGTGACCAGGAATCCCACCTAGAGGATGAGGGAAAGGCTGTGGATGCATCTGCCTGGGTTTCAGGAAAGCCTTTGTTGCTGTTTCCATGGCATTCTCCTGGAAATGGCTTGGACAAGGTGAACTCTTGGCTGGGTTAAGGACTGGCTGGCTGGAGGCCCAGAGAGTGGTGGGGAGGGAATGGTGCCACACCCAGCTGGTGTCTGGCCACTGGTGGTGTCCCCAAGGGATCACTCTTGGGGCCAGTCCTGTTCAGTAATGAGTTTATTGATAATCTGGGTGAGGGGATCAAAGGCATCCCCAGTAACTTCACTGGTGAAGCCATACATCAAGTCCAGCATCCAGTTTTGGGCCCCTCGTGACAAGAAAGACATTGAGGAGCTGGAGCATGTGCAGGGAAGGGAACAGGGCTGGGGAAGGTCTAGAGAGTAAGTCCAGCTGAGGGAGTTGGGGGGGATCAACCTGAAGAAAAGGAGACTCAGGATGGACCTTTTTGCTCTCTACAACTCCCTGACAGGAGTTTGTAGCCAGGTTGGGGTTGAGCTCTGCTCCCGAGGAACAAGGGACAGGATGAGAGGAAATGTCAAGTTGCACCAGGGGAGGTTCAGGTTGGACATCAGGAGGAAATTCTTCATGGAAAGGGTAGTCAGGTATTGGAAGGGGCTGCCCAGGGAATTTTGGAATCCCCATCCCTGAAGGTGTCCAGGGAAGGACTGGACATGGCACTCAGTGCCTTGGGCTGGGAGACAAGTTGGGGATCATCCACAGGGTGGACTTGATGGTCTTGGAGCTCTTTTCCAACTTCAGTGATTCTGGGATTCTGTAGGTTCTGAGAGGTTCCATGGCACAGCAAAATAGAGGTGGCAGCTGTGCCTCCAAAGCTCGAGAGTCTCTGGCTTATGACAAACTCTGGAGGGCACATCCCACAAGCAAACCTGGGGAGGGCCATCACACCTGAAGGGGGACTTGCTGGTGACCTACAGACCCTGGGACCCTGCACCATGTGAGGCAACAGCAGAACTCACCTTCCCTGCTACTTGTTCCCACAGCCATTCCCACTCCTTCCCAAAGCTGTAGCATGCTTGGGATGGTGGGCAGGACTGCACATTCAGGTGCCTGGAGCACCATGGCAGGCAACAACCACTGGAGTGAAGTAGAAAGGTGTCCTGGTATCCTGGTATCCATGGTATCCTGGTCAACCAAATCAATTCTGGGATTGCCAGTCTCCATCCTGGCCCTAGTGGCATCCTCTGAAAGACCTTGTTCCCCATGGGCAGGTTCCTCCTTGATCCATTTTCCCCCTCCTTGATGGAGCACCCACCTGGTGGGACACCCCCAGTTCCACCCCGGGTGAGACACAGTCAGTGAGGGAGGGGGAGGAGGCAAGTTTGGGGAAAACACGGAGGAAAACAAGAGTGGGGGATGTAGGGAAAAGCAGGGAGCTGATTCCTCTCTTCCTGAGGTGCCCTCAAGACAGGATTAGGAGTGCTGAACAGGAAGATGAGACTGGTGTTTCCAGAAGATTTGTTGAGGTCATGAGATACCCACACAGCCTTTATTCCCTTCCCTATAATAGGTATGTTTCACATTCACCCATGATAATGGTTTTAGCTGAAAGAGGGTGGATTTAGACTGGATATTAGGATGGAATTCTTCCCTGGGAAAGTGGTGAGGCCTTGGCACAGGTTGCCCAGAGAAACTTTGGCTACCCCATCCCTGGAAGTGTCCAAGGCCAGGTTGGATGGGGCTTGGAGCAGCCTGGGATAGTGGAAGGTGTCCCTGCCCACAGCAGTGAGTTGGAACAAGATGATTTTAAGTTCCCTTTCAACCCAAATCATCCTGTAATTCCAAAATTCCGTGATATTTCCCCATTCGTGGGACCTCTTGTTTGTCTGTCTCTACCTGTCACATGTAGATTCAGTTCACATCTGATGAAGTGGCTTAGAACAACCTCTGGCACTGATACAAACACCATGTTTTGCCCACTTTTCCTGGTGCAAGGAATGTGCCAACACTCCAGCTTCAAATATGTGGAAAACCACTTCAAGCCCTCTTGGATCCTGGTACCAATGAGGTGTCTGAGAGCAAGGCAAACTCTCATATACTCTTACAGATTTTCTACATAGTTATAAAGTCTAAATTATGCTTTGCCTTCTCCAGGTGGTTTATTTTATGGATATAAACCTCTATTTTCCCACCTTTCACCGGGAGGTCCTTTGACAAAAGCAGCAGGGAAAGTACAAAGAGACCTGAAAGAAACTCTCAAGTAGGTTTTTTGAGTGAAACAAATGTGAAAAGATTTGAGAAACAAGGTAGAAAACATTCTGGTTAAGGCCAGTGCATCAAAAGGGCTTTCTTATAAAATTCCACAAAAGAAGGCAAGGAAGAGTGTGGAGACGGACTTGGGTGGGAGCAACAAGACCCATGAAGTCAAGGAGCTGGGAAGTCAGGGCAGCACTGGGAGGAGAATTAAGAGGGGAGGGAGATGGGCCAAGAGGCCCATTTTCCTTTCTCACACCTTAAGAACTGTTGGAACTTCAAAGAATGTGCAGAGCCACCTTTCAATAAAAAGAAACATCTCCCTGGTGGAGACGAGTCACCTGGGGGACCCAAAACCATGGGACTAGGGCCAGCATCCCATTTGGGATGAAGGCAGTGGGATGGCAGAAGATAATGACACTGCCTGCTGTTGTGAAAGAGGTAAATCCTTGGGATGCAAGGCATTAACAAGCTGCTAATTGTAGGAAGCAGGGAAGGGGTTTCCCCCGAAGGAAAATCCAGGATGAACCACCTTGTTTATAGGAGTCGCATCTGGTTATTGGTGGTGGGAGGATACGGGATGAGCTGGGAGATTTATTCCAGCTTTTCCAAAGAGCTGAGTCAGAGAGTTGAAAAGGGGCTCATCCAGCTGCACACCTCCCAACCAGGCTCTTCTCTGCATGGATGACCAGCTCCATGAAATTCCCATTCCAGGGAATCACCTCCTTGCACTGTAAGAATGTCCCTGACACACTATTGAAACAATTCCCAGGCAGGCCTGTCCACATCCAGTGGCCCTTTCCCAACAAGAAATTTGGCCACAATGATCCTTTCTGGAGACTGGGAGTTAAATGCCAAAGCATGTTAGCCAGAGCCAGAGCCACTGGAGTCCCCAGGGATGCTGGATGAGCTTCTCCCAACTTCTGGAGAGGTCAAACACATCCATGGAATCATAAAACAGTTTGGGTTGCAAAGGACCTTAAAGGTCATCCAGTTCCAACCCCTTGCCATGGGCAGGGACACCTTCCCCTTCCAGGTTGATCAGAGCCCCACCCAACCTGGCCTTGGACACTTCCAGGGGTGGGAATTTTGGGGATTCATCCCCAAATATAAGATAGATGAGCAGGAATGGGGGATGCTCAGCTCTGGTTTAGCACATTGGTCCCACGTGACAATGACACCCTTTGCCTGAGTGCAGAATTTGGGAGCTTTTTGCAGGAGCCAAGAGGCTGGTGGTTGACACTTGATGTTGACACCTGATGTCTACACCCTTAGAGGCTGAAGGGATGATTCCTCCTCCCAATTTCTTCTCTGAACATGCTCTGGAAGGAGCCCAGGATTGACCACTGAGTGATTCTCCTTTGGGATTACCTGGAGATTCACTGTCTCTGTGGATGTTTTCATGTGCTGGAGACAAGTAGGATGGGATGGAATAACTCTCCTATGAGAAAAGGCTGTGAGAGTTGGAGCTGGTCAGCCTGGAGAAGAGAAGGCTCCGGGGAGACCTTATTGTGGCCTTTCAGTACCTTAAGGGGCTCCAAGAAAGCTGAAGAGGGACTTTGGACAAGGGTCTGGAGTGACAGGACAAGGGGGAAGGGCTTCCCACTGACAGAGGACAGGTTTAAATTGGATATTGGGAAGAAATTGTTCCCTGTGAGTGGGAGGCCCTGGCACAGGTTGCCCAGAGAAGCTGTGGCTGCCCCATCCTTGGAAGTGTCCAAGGCCAGCTTGGATGGGGCCTGGAGCAGCCTGGGATAGTAAAGGTGCCCCTGCCCATGTCAGGGGGTGGGGACTGGATGATCTTTAAGGTCCCTTCCAACCCAAACCATTCTGTGCTTCTATGATTGTGAGTCCCTTCCAGCTCCTCATATTTTGTGGTTAAATAGCTCAGAGAAGGTGCAACTGGAAGAGGCCCTGACTGCGACAGATACGGCCAAGAACAGGGCAGGAAACCCCCCTGACTGGTAGAACCCCCTGGCACAGCTCTGGAAGGAACACAAACCCTCACCCTCCATCCAGGTCAGCGACAGAACAGCCTCCAAAACAACTGAGAAGGGTTAGGAGGTGCTGAACTGGGGTGGACCAATGACTCAGCCACGGATCAGAACCTGGGCTGGGTCAGGGCAGGACCAGGAAGAGGTTGGGATGTTTTCCCAAGGGCTGTGCCTGCACAGTGTCCCCTCCTGACAAACATCAGCAGGACTCGGTGGCTCCTGCTCTGAGCTGCACCCTCTGCCAGACCTCTGGCACCACACAGCAGTGCAAGCCCTAGCTGAAGGACAATTTACTTTCTGGAGGCTGAAAAACCAGTCCTAAGAACTGTTTTTTGCATGACACACAAGCACAACATTTCTCTGACGAAGAAGTCTGGGTGTTTTTTCGTCCAAGCAATTCCCTTCTTGAGCAGCTTCATAAGTTTTTCTGTCTTCTCCACACTTCTAAAAGGCCTAAAAGTGAGGACAGGGTCTTGAAACAACCCAGTTTATTATGTATGCAAGAGATTTGTATTCCTCCAGGATCAAACCACAGTGCATTTATTAAAATAATAAACAGCTGGACAATAAAATGATTCTTCTTATTTTCCCAAGGGCAGCAGCTGCACTTTTCCAAAGGCTGATGTTTCATTATGGACTGAATGTGGATATACAATTTCTAAACATACAAAAGGAGAGATTTTGATTAGGTATTGGGAATAAATCCTTCCCTGTGAGGGTGGTGAGGAGCTGGAATGGAATTCTCAGGGAAGCTGTGGCTACCCCATCCCTGGAAGTGTCCAAGGCCAGGTTGGACAGGGCTGGGAGCAACCTGGGATAGGGGAAAGTGTCTCTGCCCATGGCAGGGGGTTGGAATGAGACGGTCTTGAAAGTCCCTTCCAACCAAAACCATTCCAGGATTCTAAGATTTCACTGGTATTATTAATTAGTGTTCGTTATCTCTGTGGAGATAATGAAGGAGAGGCCTCACAATATTTCCTACAGCACACTAGAAGTTACATCCAGTATCTGAAAAACATCACCAAGTTCCTCTGAAATCCACCCAATTTGCAGCAGCTGATTAAAAACTGGCTCTAAAAGAGTCTGTGGGATGGAGAGGCCACGTGAGCCAACATTTGAGGAGCAGCAATTCCTCTCTGTGCTCCACATTTCCTCTGTGGCCTGGGGCAAGTCACACAGTGTTTCCATTCCTCTGCCTTGTCCAGATGTTATCGGGCCCAGTCCATTGAGAGATGCTCAGATAGAGACTTTAATGGGGCCAGGGGAGAGAATGAGGCTAAAAATAAGCTTGCAGAGAGTCACCTGGCACAACAGAGCCCAGGAAGGATTATCTGCTCCCAACCCACCCTGCACAGCCACATTCCAGCTCTCCTCTGTGCACACATTGTTGTGCAACGAGGATATTTTGGGGGGCCAAATGGAGCAGAAAGAGAGATCATTGTTTGCTCTGCTCTGCTGGCTGCTAAGCCACCAGAAACAATTAAAATACCTGCCCTCTGCAGAACATCCCTTAATTAATTGGAGCTGCCACTCACCAGGGAGGAGGCTGATGGAGCCAAGTTCATCCCCTGATGTCTTGACTAACCCCACTCCCATTGTCACTTGACCAATCTGTGTCAAGATCCCTTGAAAACTCGTTCCTGACCTTACCTTGAGCTCTCTTGAGGCCTTTTTTAAGCTCAACCACAGGACTTGGAAACCAGGAGCTGCACCCTTGGCTGCTCTGCTGCTGCTCTTGATGCACAGATTCCATCTCAGCCCCCGGCTCCTCCTCATGTGACTTCTCTGATTTCTCACCCCCAAGCCCATTTTATGGGGGGACATCACCTGATGAAGTCACCAGATCATTAAAAAAGCTCTTGCAATGTGCCTGTGCCAGGATTTGCACACACAGGACGTGGTCACCACCAGCACTGGAATGACCTCTCTGCCTGGAATACTGAAACAGTTCCATGGGTATGAGTTCACCTCTGCCAGTGTTTCCACACAGGAATCACTTAAAGAGACTTAAAGACCCAGCCCTGGACCCTTTCCCAGCTCTGGTGGTGGCCCTCCGTGCCCAGGGTGGTTTTCCCATCTCCACTGCAGCACAGCTGACAGGGATGGGGCTGAGTCAGGAAAAGAAACCATTTTGCTCCTTCCTCTCTTCTCATTTTCATTCAAGATTCAGCCTGGCCTCGAGGAAATTTGTGGAATGAGGACTTCATCCAGGGCAGGTGAGGGAAAGTGGAGGGATGGACTGGTTTTCTCATCAGGGGTCACCACACACACAGAATTATTTGCAAGGACACACCTGGGTGGTGCCACACTCAGGTGCCAAACTAGTTTTGTCTTCTGCTTCGGATTTACATTCAGCAGCATCCTTTAAACTTATTTTCTGCCATAGAGCAAAAATAACATATTTGTCAGACAAATTCAAGAAAAAATAATGTAATTTCTGTCTGTAACACCCCATATTTCTGCAGTGAAAATAGGGTGTTCATCCTGCTTAAAACACTGATGCTCAGGCAGAGTCTACTTGACATCTCTTCAACTGTCATAATTAAAAGGAGAGGAAGGTGTGGCCAAAGTTTCCAAAAGACTGTTGAGACGTGATAATTTGAACACACCTGAGCTGTTCTGTTCCTCTATACTTGAAAGGAGCTTCAGAAAAATAAAGACTTGCCCTCAGAATTTGATTATTTAATAAAATGGGAATATTTAAAGGAAAACTATTAAGAAAACAACCCCCTCCACTCTTTCTCTTGCAGGTCGTAGAGGCAGGGAATGGGAATTCTTTGTCAAGAGACCTGTGCAGTCACTGCTTTTGGCCTGGCTCCAGTTGGCTCATGCTGAAATGACAGAGCATTTAAGAGCAGTTCTCACACCCATGGACTACTAAATACAGCTGTTTGCCTGCCCTCACTAATCCCATCCAATTAATTTATTGTCTTTGATGTTTTTTGCAGCAAATGTTCTGTTATCAGGTGCTCGAGTGCAGCAGCTCTGCCCGGCTTCTCCTCCTCCTTCTCCCAGGAGGATGGAGAGAGGAACCATTGGCCTTTGCCACGGAGATCTGGTGATGTGGTGTCTTCCAGTGTCCATGGGAAGTAAGGAATATGAACCTTGTTTCTATCGTGGCCATGGATTCCAGGAGCTGCTCCTCAACCTTGAATCTCTTCAGGAAGGGACGTCTTGAAGAGCTGCCACTGACACAAAAACATTGAGAGAGAACAATCCAGACATGGAGAAATACCCAGACAAGGTTTGGCTTTAAAGGCAAGAAAAAGAGAGATATTTTACTGCATCTCACTGTCAGTCCCTCCCAATACTCCAAATGACCTCCGGGGACAACAACAAAAATCCTCTGTAGTCCTCATATCTCCTCCTCCTTCCTGGTCCACCCAATGCCCACATCCATCACAAGCAACAAATCCAACCATCTTCCCTCCCCCAGACTGTGCCCTGCTCCTCCCTCTCTTTTAATCCTTGTTCCAGTCACACCATTTCAACAGCTGCTTCCATGACCTGCTTTCCTGCAGGTTTGTGGCTGGAGCTCAGTCCTGTCTGTCACTCCCCTGGACATCAGGGAGAGCCAAAGTCACCACGTGGCTTTTTGGGACAGGCAGAATGGTTCTGGTTCGGGTTTTTGGAGAGGCTGAGGTATGTTTGCAGTGAGACAACGAAAGGAGAAGAAATTATGAATCAAACCAATTTTATTCACATCGATATTTATTTACTGAGGGCTGGAGAGCACGCAAGGAGCTGCTGATGGAAGGTTCCCTGATGGAAGAACAGCTGCCCCAGGAAATCTTACTTGGCTACTGTAAAAACCTCCTCAGTCTCATTTCTACATAAAGCTTAATAAAATGTTGAGTCTCCTCTAAAAACCCAAAACCAACACAGAAATTCTTGAAGGGATTTTACCAGTGGCATCTGTATCTAAAAGAGTCAAGAATTCACTGACATTCGGATTGTCAGAAGAAATTCAAATGTGGTCGTTTCCTGCACCTCTACCAAAATATGTTGTCCCCTTGTGGTACTCTTTTAACATTATTTTGTGTGTTCTGAGACCCATTTTGGGATAAATCAAGCCCAAGTGATCAGGCAACACGTGATAATACCTGGTAGGATCCTGCTTAGCAGTCGCTGGAGGTGGGAAGTCCCCCCACCCCCTTCAGAAATGCAGGGTGGGTGTGAAGGATGAGAAAAATATTTGCTTTAAAATACAAAAATCTTATTGCTTTTCTCACCTTCTAGGGATGGGAGCAGCAAGTTCCAGGCCCCGAGGTGACAGTTCCAGGCCAGTAGACACTTCTGGGCACTGGGGGTTCGTCATCCTTACTGTCACCAGCATGGTTTAGGCTCAAGGAGCTCCCAAACCATTCCTGGGGATGGCAGAGGAGATGACACAAGAGCATTCCCAGGAGGCAGTTTGGAAGGAAATAGTCTATTTGGACAAGAAAAAGAATATTAGACCATTTCTCCTTAGTCCACTTCAGTGTCAGACTCTGGTCATCAGCATCAGTGTCCCTGCCCATGGCAGGAGGTTGCAATAAATGGCCTTGAAGGTCCCTTTCATTCCAAATCATTCTGTGATTCATGATCTTTCAATTTTTTTAGATAATCTGCAGTATCAGTTTTAAATAACAAACACCAACTGTCGTGGAAATCTGCAGCAAAAGACTGAAGAAGAGGAGGTTTGTGGAGGTGGAAGAGGAGGAAGAGGTGGAATGATGCTCTCCTTGAGCTGTGGGATTGCTGGGATGGGAGAAATCTGAGTAGTCTGGTGAAGAAACCCCCTTTTCCAAATAGATCCAGGAGTTCTCAGGCTGAATAATTCCCTTTTTTAGTCCGTCCAAACCCTTGGTAAAGTGCCTTCAGGCAGTCACCACTTCAATCCCAATCAAGGGCTGCAAAATGGTCAAGCTGGGTTTTGTCCATCCTCAGCTCCAGAGCTGCACATCTGTATTCCCCATGCTCAGCAGGAATACTTGATATCCAGGTTGGAACAGCTTGTTTACCTGCAAAGTCAGACTTCCCAAGTTGTGTTAATTGGGAAGAGAAAGGTTGGTGACACTGGATCCCCTTCTTTTCCAACAATCATGTTCTGGAGAAATGTCTCATTCCCAGAGACCTTTTTGTAAAGCGGAAAAGAGGGAAAGAACAGAAATAGATGAGCCGGAGTCTGGGATGGAGGTTTATTCCCCAGAATCGGAGCAGAATGGAATTAATGATTAATGAGATGGAATTTAACAGGTGCAAATGCCAAATTCTGCACCTACAAGGGAGGATAAACTGGGAAAAGATGGACTGGAGAGCAGAAAGGGATCTGAAAGCAGCTTAGCAGCGTGTCTGTGGCAGCCAAGAGGACAAACCACATCCTGGGGGATTACCAGAGAGATTATCCCACTGTGTTCAGCATTCCACCTAAAATACTGTGTGCAATTCTGGGCCCCACCAATTAAGAAGGGTGGGAATGTCCTTGAACGTGTCCATGTGAGGGCAACGAAGCTGGTGGAAGGGCTGGAATGCAAATCCTGTGAGAAACAGATGAGAATTCTGGGTTTATGTAGTTTGGAGAAAAGGAGACAGAGGGAACCTCACCGCAGCTCCCTGAGGGACGTGCTGAGCTCTCCTCCCCGGGATCCAGGGACAGGATATGGTGGAAAGGTTCAAAGTTGCACCAGGACAGGTTTAGATTGGACATTAGGAAGCATTTCTTTGCCAAGAGGGTCAACAAACTCTGGAACAGCCGTCCTAGAGAGGTGGTCGATGCTCCAGGTCTGTCAGAATTTGGATTTCAGAACTAGCTTTAAACTTTGGTCAGCCCTGAGCTTTTCAGACACTTGGACTAATTGGTCCTTGTAGGACCCTTCCAACTGAAATTTCCATTCTATTCTATTATTTTTAATCCAATTGAATTTATTCTACCCTAATCTCTCCTGTGTAAAACATCTGGCTCCTTCCCTGCACGTATTTCACCACCCTTTCCATAAAAAAAACCAAAATGCAAAGGGTGGAGCAAAAACAGACAAGGAAGCCAAACTACAACTCTGGGTGGCCACATCAAGACAAATTCCCTTCCATCACCACCCTGGTGATTCACCACGAAATCAAAACCAGGGGACACCTTTGCATGACAGAAATTCCATTGAAACCTTTTGCTTCCGTGGTTCTGGCTCCGGGATTAAGATGTTGACGTGAACAAGCCCAAAGTCCTCAGGCTAAAGAGGAACATCCAAATGCTTCTTTCCTATGGAACGGTGGGATAAGGACCAGGCACCATCCTGAAGAAAATCAGGGATGTAGGAGGCAGTGACAATATAGACACTTTCTGCAGGTGGTTGGACATGTTCTGAAGGGTGGATGTGTTGATGTCCCTCAAATAATGGGGTTGTCTGTCCAAGAGAGCCCAAGAGGAGAAAGGTCTCATCTCCATCATCAATATCACAGAATTATAGGATGGTTTGGGTTGGAAGGGATCCGAAAGATCATTCAGTTCCACCCCCTGCCGTGGGCAGGGACACCTTCCACTAGCCCAGGTTGCTCCAAGCCCCGTCCAACCTATCCTGGAACACTTTCAGGGATGGAGCAGCCACAGTTTTTCTGGGAAATCCATTCCAGACCCTCACCACCCTCATGGGGAAGAATTCCTTCCTAGTATCTCATCTAACCCTGCCCTCTGGCAGTGGGAAGCCATTCCCTGTGTGCTATCCCTCCACCCCTTGTCCAAAGTCCCTCTCCAGCTCTCTTGGAGCCCCTTCAGGCCCTGGAAGGGCCTTCTCTTCTTCAGACTGAACAATCCCCCCCCTCTCATCCTTTCAAGATGTTTAATAAGATAGTGAGGCAAACAGACCCTACACATCACAACCAAGAGAACATTTCACTTATGCCATCCTTATTTTCCTTGTCTCCTCTCTTCCACACCATCCACCCAGAGCTGACATTCTCTTTCAACAGAGACAAAGTGCAGAGAACTCTCACCTTGCCCACGTGTAGAACAACATTCAAACCTGACTGGCTCTCCTACAACCCAGAGGAGATTTTACCAGGTCACTTCTTCCTTCATCATCCACTTCTACCACTCCACACACCCCAAACCCTTGGAGTTACCCAAACACAGATTCCCAGGACACTGGAAGAGACAAAGTAGGCCTTGGTGTGTGGAAAACCTTGTTCCATCTCTACCCAGAGCTGAGCACTGACCACAAACTCTTCTTTTGAACTCTGAGGACTCTTTGCAAACCCAGAATCCCAAATGATGCCTTATCCAACATCCTTGGATGACAGGGCACTGCCAACAGGCTCACAGGGTACAATATTGGGGCTGAGGAGATTAAGACTTGTCCTGGAAGGGGAACTGCTGGGAAGGACATAGAGCCCTCCCACTTAAATGTCTGGAAAACCACCGCTTATATTTAGTCCAAATCAGCCTTTACATCCATGTCTCCATCCCAATTTTCCAGTCACGTGGGCACGGAGTGCTGCTCTGGCCTTGGGCAGCTCCCAGGCTGGGACTAAACTTGGAATATTTTTATGGACAACAGGAAGACCTGCCCAGATCAGCTTTTCTCTGGTTTAGAGCCAGTTGGTGCTGCCTGGGCCACCCATCTCTGCCCTGAGCAGTGGCCACATCCCCTGAGAGCACAAAGCAACACAACTCTGGGACTTAGAAAGGAAGGGGATACTCCTGAGTTACTGAACTTATTTTTAGGTCCTACCAAAACATCATGCTGACATTGCTTTGATCAGTAGATCATACTCTGATCAGGCTCCACCTGAAAATCCAGCTCTTTGTTCTTTGCTCCATCTGTCAGTAGAAAAATAATTCATTGCTTGGGGTCATATTTCTAATTTTCTTTTCCTATTTTTTTCCTTTATTTCTATTTTTTTTTATTTCTAATTTCCTTTTTTCTATTTTTATTTCTTTATATTTTTCTACTTCTATTTTCTAATTTTCTTTTTTTCTAATTTTATTTCTTTCTATTTTTCTACTTCTATTTTCTAATTTTCTATTTTTCTATTTGTCTATTTTTTATTTCTTTCTATTTTTCTATTTCTATTTTCTAATTTTCTAATTTTCTATTTTTATATCTTTCTATTTTTCTATTTCTATTTGCTAATATTCTTTTTTCTATTTTTATTTCTTTCTATTTTTTACTTCTATTTTCTAATTTTCTTTTTTCTATTTTTTTATCTCTATTTTCTAATTTTCTTTTTTTCTATTTTTTCCCTGTCGATCTGTGTCCTGGCCAAACCCCACCTGTATGTTTTTTTTCATCGTTTTTCTTATCTCGGAGAGTTCTTCCTTTCCAAGTTTCCTGTTGTTGAGTATGTCCATACTTGGGAATCCTTTCTCCTGCTGAGAACTCCCATCTCTTTAAGAATCATGGAAAGGTTTGTGTTGGAAGGGATTTGAAAGCTCATCCAGTTCCACCCCTGCCATGGACAGGGACACCTCCCACTAGCCCAGGTTGATCCAACCTGGCCTTGGACACTTCCAGGGATGGGGCAGCCACAGCTTTTCCGGGCAACTTATCCCAGTGCCTCCCTACCCTCCCAGGGAAGAATTTCTTCTCCATCTGTCCTCTATTAGTTTAAAACCATTCCTCCTCTTTCCTGTGTAAAAATTCACTCTCTCTCTTTTTTAAAAGTTCCCTTTTAGCCTCATTTACCACCCACTCCCATCTTCCATCATCCTTTTCATGGGAATTCCAGGTTTCTTGGGCACAGAAACACCCCCAAGTGTTACAAGTGAGGACTTGTTGGTGTTTTGCACAACGACCCCGCCCCAACCACGACACCTTTTTTGTGCTTCCTGGGGTGTCTGACAGACATTCCAGTCCCTGATCCACCAATAATTCCACGTCTTTCATCTCCCAGCCCCTTCCAGGTGAGCTCCTAATCCACCATAGAACTCGCTTGTCACTCTGGATGATCCCATTAGGACCTGACTTGCATCCAAGGCACCTGGTTGTTTACGATATCCCGAATCCTTCCCGCAATTGCTGACGCTTCCCGAATTTGTGCTGCCAGGAAATTCCATTGGTATCCTCCTCTTTGGCACCTCTCGAGGTCTCGACAGAAAACATTAAAGGAAAATAATAACCAGGAGAGCTCCCAAAGTGAGGAACAGCTCAAAGGACTTTCCCCCAGGCTCACATCCCGCTCCCAACACTCCCAATATTTTTAACCCCTCCACTTCCAAGCCTTTAAAAAGTTCTCACCCATCTTATATTGATTTAATTTCCATCTGTGCCATCTTAATAAATATTCCCACATTATATTACTTATATGGTATATTACACATATATATGTATTATATTACTTATATATATTATATTACTTATATATATAATACTATATATATAACATTACTTATATTACTTATATATAATATTACTTACATTATATATATATTATATTACATATATATATCGTATTACTGATATGTATATTACTTTGCTGAATTTGCAAAAATCAGAATTTATTAATGTGAAAACAAGAAAGGTAATCTTGGGGGTTTTATGTCTTTTCGTGGTTTTTGATTATTCTCTCTCATTCAAACACCGCTTTTAATCCTGGCACGTTGTCAAGGTCACACAAATGGCTGTTGCCCCTCCTCTTTTTAATTTAGGTGGTAAATTCTGAGCTCATGAGAGTCTTCACCAATTTATAACCAACATTTGGGAGTGGACCTGGACCTGTCCTTCTATATTCCAGGATGGAAATCCTCCTGTCCTGCTTTGTCCCAGCTTGAACACATTAAACCTTTTTGTTCCACCTCAGGTGTTATTTCTGTTATTTCTGTTCCTGGGCACTTTTCTCCACTTTGTCTTTACCCCCAAAGTCAAAGGCACTTTAAATATTCAATATGCAAATGGTTTAATTTAATATTCCATTTTCATCCCTCACATCTTCACTACTTTATTTCTCCTCTCAATATAAGTAAGTTTTACTTTTAACAACCTTCTCACAGTTTAAGTTGTTTTGACTATTGCAAATTTTGACTTTACTTATTTCCTCACCTAATTTTCTCTGCTGCTCAGTTCATGCTTCCATTCTTTCAAGCTTCCCCCTTATTCCTAATTTCACCTTCAAAATTGTTGTTTACCCATTCCAGGCCACCCTTATTCTCCTGTAGGTGTTTTTGCTCCACTTTTCCTCTTTGTTAGGGAGACAACTTCCAGATTTTGGTGAACCACAAGAATCAAGACCTGCATCCAAATCCTTGAACTCAGAGTTCACTCACCCTTTCTCAATATATCAATTTATTTAACTATATACCAACCACATATCAATATATTTATCTATATACCAACCATATATCAATATTTATCACTGGTACCTGATTATTTTAAATGGAACCAACCAAAAATTCAGCTGCATGAGGAGAAAATATTGTTCCAAGTGTGTCAGAGTCCTGATCCCAGACATCCCAGAAACACCTTTGCCAGGAGCAGAGATTTGGGAGAGGAAGGGCAGACACTATTGGTCTGTGTTAGAAGGGGCTAAAAGGAGCTGAAAGATTAAATCCAAATTAATCTGAACAATAAACTCTGGGCAGGCAGCTGAGTTCTGGAAATGTGTGGGATTCCCAGAAGAAACACACCTCGGGAACAAAACTGGAAAGAGCATCGGCTGTGGTCAGGTCAGGTGGACACATGGATGGATGAGGAAGGAGCTTCATCCTACTGGGAAGTGTTCAAAGAGTCCTAGAATGGCCAGAGTTGGAAGGGACCCACAAGGATCATCCAATCCAGCTCCTGGCCTGGCATAGGAACACTCCAAGAATCCCACCATGTGCCTGGGGGTGTTGTCCCATAAGGGGATGGCCTTTCTTTCCGAGATCTTGAGGACAGCTCAACCTCTGGCCTTTCTTTCTGAGATCTTAAGGACAGCTGTAGTGGTTTGATTTAGGCCTTCCCTGGCAACCAGGTCAAAACCAAGGAAGTACCTATATCTCAATATTCCATGATAATCTTTACATAAATAGGAATATAAATAGAAGTTGGAGGAAGTTGGCTGGCCAGATCTCTTCCAGTGAAGTTGGAGACAGCAGGCTCCCTGAGGCCGGTCTTGTGCGTATGGCAGCGAGGTCTGTGAGGCCTGTTGTTCTTCCGATTCGAGAGGAGAGATTTGACGGAGTGGCTTTAGTTTTCTTAAGGAAAGCATTAAAATTTTGGGTTGTTAGTTCTTTATTAGTTGGGTATATCTGTTTTTTTCTGGGTTTGGGGGGTTGAGGTTCTCTTTTTATATGTATATAGTATTGTAACTGTATATAAATGTAATATATGTAAATATATAGATAGATAGATATAGAGAGAGATATAGAGAGATATAGAGATATATAGAGATATATATATACTGCTTTGGTTTTGTCATTTTGGTTTTTTGGTTCCAATTCTTTCCCCTGAGTTCATAAGAAAAGGGGGGGGGGGGAAGGGCTTTTGCTGTGGTGTTGGTCACTTGGCAGGGAACCAAGTCCAAACTGCCACAACAGCTCAACCTCTGGTCTTTCTTTCTGAGCTCTTGAGGACATCTCAACCTCTGAGGGCCTGGCTGAGGGTGGAGGTTGTTGGCTCATAGAAGACACTCCAGTTTGTAGGACTGGGAGATTGCTACCCCTGTGGTAGGTTGGGGCAATCCCAATCCCAAACCCAGGCTGGGTAGGAATGGATTGAGAGCAGCCCTGAGGAGAACAACTTGGGGTATTAATTGACAAGAAGTTCAAGATGACCTGAGCATGTGGGAGCCCAGAAACACCCCCTGTCCTGGGCTTATCCCACGGTGTGGGCAGCAGGGCAGGAGGGAAATCTGCCTCTCTGCCCCCTCAGGTGAGACCCCCCCTGTAGAGCTGCCTCCAGCCCTGGGGAAAAACATCAGAAGGACGTGGAGCTGCTGGAGAGAGTCCAGAGGAGGACACAGAGATCCTCCAAGGGCTGGAGCTCCTCTACTCTGGAGCCAGGCTGGGAGAGCTGGGGGTGTCCACCTGGAGAAGAGAAGGATCCAGGGAGACCTGAGAGCCCCTTCCAGGACCTAAAGGGCCTCCAAGAGAGCTGGAGAGAGACTTGGGACAAGGGATGGAGGAACAGGACGAGGGCGAATGGCTTCAAATTGACAGAGGGAAAGTTTTGATTTGATATCAGGGAGAAATTGTTCCCTATGAGGGTGGGGAGGCCCTGGCACAGGTTGCCCAGAGAAGCTGTGGCTGCTCCATCCCTGGAAGGGGGTTCAAGGCCAGGTTAGAGCAACCTGGGCTAGTGGAAGGTGTCCCTGCCCATAGCAAGGGGTTGGAACAGGATGATCTTTAAGGTCCCTTCCAACCCAAACCATTCTGTGATTCTTTGACTCTTTGACAAGCACTTTCCTCTGGAGAGGCCTCCAGGTGACCTGGTCTCCACCCACGAGAGGTGCCTTTCAAAGCCAGTCAAGGGAAGCAGATGATCCACAGGCCTGTCCATGTTTTGATGAGCCTTTTGTCTAAAGCAGTTCTGGTGAAATGTGCTGTGTCTGTCTGAGTGGAAAAAGCAACAGCCAGGCTGAGTCACCCAGGAGACACCTCTGTCATGGAAGAAAGGCTGCACTTAGGGCAGGTGACTCCCACTCCAGAGTTTGTGTCCTTCAATCTGTTTGTGACTGTGCAAATTTTGAAAGCTTGTTGTCTGCTGCGTTTTAATTGGTGATCCCACAACTTTATTCCCTGGCCACACAGATCCCAGGGATGATTTTTCGTTATGCTATTCCATTTATTGTTCTGGATCCCCATGGCAACATTCACCAGAGGTTATTTTTATTCCTTAGCAGGGGTTCCTCCTTAGATTAGCCCGTGACGGGACATCCAGACCTGCATCTGGTGACAGACTTCTCTGCCAACGTGGGACATGAAGCACAAGTGCCAGTCAAGGGCACTGCTGATGGTACTGAAGGTTGACAAAGTGATGGCAGGCACTTCAACACTCAGCGACAGTCCCTGGTTGTGACAAGTGATGAGTTAATTCCCTTTGCACAACCAAAGTCTAGTTGATAAAGAGGGAAAATCTCCCTGAGAAGGGGAAGGAGGTACCAGGCCCTGTCACTGGACAGGCTTTGGGTGTTCTCCACCCTTGCACTACTGCAGAAGGTTGATGAGAGGCCAACAGTGCCCTCAGCTGATTAAAGTGTGGGCAAAGGCATTGGAGACTCCCAACCAAGAGCAGCCCCCAGAAATACTCCCACCACCTTCAGCCATGGCTTTTTTTTGTCCAAACATTGGAACAGGCTGCCCAGGGCAGTGGTGGACTCACCATCCCTGGTGGAGTCATCATCCCTGGAAGTGTTCAAAAAAAACCTGTGGATGTGGCCCTTGAGGACATGGTTTAATGGTGGTGGGTTGATGGCTGGACTCGGTGATCTCGGTGATCCAACCTCAATGATTCCACAGTTCCAAATCATCCAACTTTCAGATGGAATATCCCACGGCCATGAGATCCTCTCTCCATGAATTTGTGTCACATGGGCTTTCATATGTCGTTGGCAGCAGCTCCCTCCGGGACAGGAAGGGGAATCACAACACAAGGATGAATGCAAGAGGTTTTTTTTCTGAGGACACATCCAGATTTTTAAAAGGATCCATCAGGATCCATTCCCTGATCCTCATGACAGCTCGTGGCTGCTTAACTGAGCTTTCTCATCCTTCCAGCCAGAATGACATCACTGGAAACATCCTTATCCCATTCTACAGTGCCTGGGCATTGCTTGGGACAGATCCAGGGGATTCAGGCCATAAGAGGGTCAAGGGACCATGTCACACACCCCAGGAAGTCCTCAAGTCCATGGTAGCACTGATACAGGTTAAAGGACACCTGCAATGCCTGACTTGTGGATATTTATCCCTCTGGGGTCCAATCCAGAGTCACATCTTGGATATTTTTTATGTTTTATCCAGATGCTTGAGGGACCTGCATTCCCAGGGCTGACCAAACACAGTTGAACAGGTGATTCCTGAAGGGATTGTCCTCAACCCTGTGTCTAGAAGAAGAGGAACCTGAGTCATCTGGTCTAGTGGAAGGTGTCCCTGCCCATGGCTGGGAGGGGATCTTGAGGAGATGATTTTTAAGGTCCCTTCCAGTTCACACCATTCTATGACTTTATGATTCCAACCTGAAAATCTCTGTATCCCTGGACTCACCTTTTTCCTCTCAGAGCACTGAACACAACTCAGGGGTTTTTTCTAAAAAGACAGAAGGTTTGCAGGGTTTCCTCCCAAACCCAGGGCTTTTTAGCCCAGGTATTAGTGTGCTTAAGCCAGAATTTGGGAGAAGTGAGCACAATTTCCTTCTCTGCTCGGAGAGGTTCAATTCCTCCCCTCACCTCTTCAGACAGGGTGGGGAAACCCCCAAAATGAAGCACCGACACAGAGAGAAAAAGGTAAAAGCTCTTTACAGACTCAACGAGTCAATGCTGGGATTCTGGAATTCTCTTTGATACTTCCCAGTGTGGAAAAATGTGTGTTTTGTATCAAGCAACCCCCTGGAAGAAAGACCCAAAGACCTCCCAGAGGGTGGGTGCCCCAAGAGTCACCCTCACACTTTCACCCTGCTCGAAACCTGAATTCCTTCCTGCAGAGTTTCATCAGGAGGGTGGAGACCAACCCCACCCCAACAAGCCCAAAGTCTTGTTGTTGACACACACACACACACCCGTGAGAGGTGGAACTTCCATTGGCTCACCACCTCCTCAAACATCCCTGCATCCATGGATACGGGCAGAGAGGTTTCCCGCTGCTGAGTCACAGATGGAGATGCTGGAACTCGCAGACACAATCGCCCAGAAATCCCCCAGGAAAAATCCACCCTGCCTGAGGCACGGGAGCTGAACTGCAGCTGAGTCAATGCATTGATCAGTCATATTTATTTTTCTCTATTCCAGCTGTCACCATGATGTCTGGAATCCGACACCTGGAAAATCAAGCAGCCTCCATCCTGCAAAACAGGTCCCAGGGAAGACATGGCCACCACGTGGACTGATGCCAAGGTTACCATGACATGACCACAGTGTCAAATATGGATGTTTGGTGCTTGTCTTGTGACAGAAGGATCTGCTCTGCTCATGCCTGGGACTGGAAAAGAGAAGGGTCTGGGGTGACCTTATTGCAACCTTTCAGTACCTGAAGTGGGGAAAGAGACTTTGGATAAGGGCCTGGAATGATAGGATAAGGGGGAATGACTTTAAACTGCCAGAGGGCAGGGTTAGATGGGACATTGGGAAGAAATTTCTCCCTGTGAGGGTGGTGAGGCCCTGGCACTGGCTGCCCAGAGAAGCTGTGGCTGCCCCAGCCCTGGAAGTGTCCAAAGCCACCTTTGGATGGGGCTTGGAGCAACCTGGGCTAGTGGAAGGTGTCCCTGCCCATGGCAGGGGGTAGAATTGGATGATCTTTTAAGTCCTTTCCAACCCAATTCCAGGATTTCATGGTGTGGCTCAAGGCAATGTCCAGTTCTGGGCTGGGCAATGTAGGGGAGAAGGTGATAAACCAGAGGTGGTTCAGAGAAGGATCACTTGGAGAATTAAAGCCCTGGAGAACAGACTTCCCGGATAAAGCCCTGGAGAACAGACTTCCCGGATAATGAGTCAAAGAACCCACCAAAGTTCTATCAAAGAAATATCCTAAACAAAATACATCTCCACGGGGGAGAGGAAAATTGCAACAGTGGGAAATTAAGTTTAGTTGAGGGGTAACGGGAGCTACTGGTTGTAGGAACTCTACAAATCGGAGTACAAATATTTCACACAGGAGTAATTTTACACCTGGTTCATATCCAACCTCTGCACCAGCTCATCACAGCTTGGTGTTCACTCCCTGCCACAAAATCTGCTTTCTTTTTCATTCAAACAAGAATTAACTGTGAGGGAAGTCAAATCAGGGAGTTATAAACTTATAAACACCGAATTTATGTCACCTGCCTTTCCTGGTGGATGTGATAAGCAGAGAGAGATTGTATCTCCCTGTATCACCTTATAAATAAAGACAGTCTCCCAGGGACAGGCTGGGAGTGGGTTTGGATTGATATCACTGAGAATTCCAAGAGGTTTTTGGCACACAAACCTTTCTCCCTACGCTCCACACCTCGTTTATATTCTCACGTCTTCAGACCTGAAGTGACATTTCAACCCAAGTCCCTTATGGCTCCTGTCAGTCAGGGCTCAAAACCTTGCTCCTGACAGAGACAGACGGGAATTTAAGGCCTCCTGAGCCCTACAAGTTGTCTAAGCCTGACCTAACTATGTCAAACCACATCTCCCACACATTTATCAAGCTCAGCTCAAAGCAGGTGGAGTTTCTACCCTGCCTTTTCCAATAGAAAGAATCCAATTTTTCCCATCAAGACCCAACCTCTGATTCCCAGTCTCATTTAACTTTGGTTTGTCTTAACTCTGGCAAGATAAACAGTCTGTTGGGATCATCTTTTGGGGTGGATCCTAAACTAAAAAACCCATTAGTTTCCATCTGTTGGGTTGGGTTTTTTTCCATCAGGACACCCCATTTTTTTCTTGACAGGGGCAGTGAAATTCCAGCTGAGAAGCCAGTGGGATGTTATCACTTCCCAAATCCCCCTGCCAAGAGCCTCCCTCCCACCCTGACACACGAGTTGGCATCACCTGGGGTTGTTTGTGTTGGGTTTTGGATTGGTTTCCAGGGTTCCATCTCACCTCTTTATCTTTTCATCAACTAATACCTCAAAGGCAACAGACCTTAGAGGCCTTTCCTTCCCTCCACAACTTTACTGGCACATTCCCAACTTCTCTCTCCCTGAATTCTGGCTCTGCTGCCCACTCAGCCACTCTGCAGCAGCTCTGCTGTTTTCCCAGTGGAGAGAAACCAATTTTTCCCATTAATATCGAGGTTCTTAATGCATCTTATGGAAAGATCTCCAACCTTTTCAAGCCTTTAGACAGAGGTAAGTTATTTTACAACTATTCCTTCGCCCACACCGATTTCTTCCAAGGATTTCTCACTATGGAATGACTTTCAGGTATGAGAGGACCACTGGAACATCTCCACTCAACAAGCCACACACATCCACCTCTTAGTTTGCCAACTCCACCGTACTTTCCTAGGGAGGCAGAACCACCTGGAATGCTCAAAGCACTGGATCTTTTCCAGTTTCAAGCTTGTTAATTAGGATATTGCTCAAATTTGCCTCAAGCTGCCCGGTTACAACAAGGATCTGGATGGAACCAGGTCTGCTGGCTTTCAGGGAGCAGAGTTTTTCCTGTACATCCAGAGAGTTCTGTTTGAGCTGCTTTTCCTCGTGTTTGCTTTTCTTCATGTTTGAGCTGCTTTTCTCTATGTTTGAGCTGCTTTTCTCTATGTTTGAGCTGCTTTTTTCTATATTTGAGCTGCTTTTCTCTATGTTTTCTTTTCTCCATGTTTTGAGCTGCTTTTCTTTATGTTTGAGCTGCTTTTCTTCATATTATGAGCTGCTTTTCTTTATGTTTGCTTTTCTCTATGTTTGACCTGCTTTTCTCTGTATTTTGAGCTGCTTTTCTCTATGTTTTGAGCTGCTTTTCTCTATGTTTGAGCTGCTTTTCTCTATGTTTGGTCTTCATGTTTTGAGCTGGTTTTCTTCCTGTTTTGAGCTGCTTTTCTCTATATTTTGAGCTGCTTTACTCTATATTTTGAGTTGCTTTTCTCTGTGTTTTGAGCTTCTTTTCTTTATGCTTGAGCTGGTTTTCTTTATATTTGCTTTTCTTCATTTTTTTGAGCTGGTTTTCTCTGTGTTTAAGCTGCTTTTCTTTCTGTTTGGAGCTGGTTTTCTTTATGGTTCGAGCTGGTTCTCTTGACGGTTTGAGCTGGTTTTCTTTCTGTTTGAGCCGGTTTTCTTCATGTTGTGCCCCAGGTTTTTTTGTGTCCCTGGTCTCTGACAGCACAGGAAGATAAAATAAAGATAAAGGACATTTTTCACTCTCATAGTCAGGTGCAGGTTTTCCCTCCTTTTTGCCAAGGCACAGCACTGATCCCACTTCCCCTGCTTTGTGTCATCCACGACTGTGGAAATTTTCCTTAGCAAAGCTTCTCAGGTTACTGGGAGCCATCCTCAGACTGGGAATAAAGGCTCTGCTGCTGGGAATGGCATCCTCAAACTGGGAATAAAGGCTGGGCTGCCGGGAATGGCAGCAATGCCCACGTGTGTTGCCGTAACGAGTCTGTGACGAGCAAAGCACCAAGTCATTAAAACCTCCTTGTTCATCCACCTCAGCTCCATCCCTGAAGTCTCCAAGTGACTTCCCAGTGATTCACAAACTTTTCTCCTCTGGCTTATTGAGCTGTTTTATGGGGAGTTGCACAACAAGGCCGGGGTTTTCCAGCGTGGATCACAACAAACAAACACGACCGAAAGTCTTTCAGCTTCTCCTGGGAAAATATGAAATGCTGCTGGCTCAGGCAAAAGGGAGAAGCAAATCATTCCTCCCCAGCTCCAAGTGTTTTAAGCTGTTTCCCCCAGTATTGGATAAGATACAGAGTAAATTAGAGCGTTTGAAAGGGTGGCCTTGATATATTTGCGATATATTCGCTCTCAGGAAGGTACTGAAGTGGAAAAATCGCTTCATTTCTCCACATTGGGTCTATTGGCCAGCTTCAGAAAAAAATTTGGGAAATAGTTGACAGCTTTCCAAAAGAAGGTTGAGCTTCCTGCTTTCCCAGCATGACCCAGGCCCTGGAAAAACAACACGGCATATCCAAACCCCAGACTTGGAAGCACCATCTCCCACTGGCCTCCCGGTGACACCCGTGCCCAGCAGCTCAGCACCAGGGCTTAGTTAAGAACTGGCATCCAAAAGCCAGGCTTGCTTTTGCCCTGGATTTGGGAAAACAGCCATCTTTAGGCAATACCAGCCCATGGAAACATTTTCCCAAGGCACGTGGAAGGCCGGCCTGTTGCCACTTGCACCTTGGCTGGAGCTGCCCACACGTGACACGGCCCAGCTCCGGGCTCTGCAAGGAACAAACATTCCTTGTCACATTCCCCATCCAAGCCCTGGCACACCTCGCAGTGTTTTTGCTTTTCCATGGGACCAGCCCCAGGACACAAACCTGAGGAAGAGACGAGGCATGGCAGGAGTGAGGTGATGTCACCTCCCCGGGGAACTCGTTCCTCTGCAAATCCCAATCCAGGCTGGAGCCGAGCTCGCCCCTGATCACCCCGAGGGAATCCGCCCACAAGGATCAACAGCAGGTGGTGGAGGGTGGGAAAACATATAAAGCTCCCTGGGAGCAGCTCTCTCTGACTGTCCTGGCTCCACGGATCTGCCCTCAGCATGAAGACGCTCCTGGTTGGGCTCCTGCTTGGCTTGGCATGCCTGGAATTGGGTAAGATCTCCTCATTCCCAACTCTGCAGGGACGACCCCCCCCTGGAAATTCCTGGGAGGGGAGGGGAAAGGAATCAGTGCAGAGAGAGCCGGGAACCCCCAGGGAGGGGAAATAACACTTTTATGTGTTTAAGGAGGTCACTGGAGAGGGTGAACGGGGAAAAGGGATTTGCGTTCCTGGTGGGAAGAGCTGTGATTCCTGATTGGGAATGATGCATATCATTTGGATACACAGGGATGTGTATCCCATATCCAGGGATGGAGGGGATCAAGGCTACTTTATAAGACTTGGGTCTAAATGGCAGCATTGTGGCACAGGGCAGGAGGACCAGCTTGGGCAAGAGCTTAAACCTAAGCTGCCATCCTGTTCCTTCAGGAATGGGGTGGGATATGTTCATCCAGAGCTCCTGCCATCCCTAAAACCTTCCAGCTGGCTGCTGGAAGCGCTGAAAACTGAGGGATGAACTTCAATGTAGATAAAAGTGAAGGGAGGAGAAAAAACTCCAAAGGCTTTGGAAAGGTTCATTAAACCGCCTGCTCCAGGATTTTCCCTCATTTCTAGAGATGAGGACACAGGTGGGGGTGGGAAATCCCCTGGAGCTGTTGAGGTTTGGTCTCTGGTGGGTTTGGATTTTGGGCAAGCAGGGTTTGGTCATTGTTGTATCTTCCTCCATTTGTTTGTCACCTACTGCAGCTCCATTTTGGGGGTGACACCACCCCAGTGGGGTTTAACCTCCAGCCCCAGAGACCCTCAGGCTGCTTCCATGGGATCCTGAAGGATCCCAAAGGAAAGGCAGCCTGGACAGGGGGGAAATGTCTCCATCTGGAGCCCTGTTTTGGATCTAATGGAACTTCTGAGGATCTGACAGAACAGGTTTCCACTCATAGGTCTGGCAGTGGTGGCACAGAGAGGCACCACCACCCTTTGCTATAGAGCTGAGATCAGGGCAGAAATGGATTTTCTGGGATGATCTAGTGGGAAGCAGCTGGTTTAGGGACAAGTGAGGGATGTGTCTATGACCATTCATCTTCCAGAGGTGTGATATCAAGGGATGAAAGGTACTGTTGGATAGTGATGAACCGGGAATTATCAGCCCAAGATCAGGACACAGAGATGTCCATGTTCGGTTCTCCTGGTCTGATCCTTATGGATCCTTCCTCTTCCCCTGCAACCTTCCTACAAAACCAATGTCTTCTGAGTCAGTGAAAGATGAGGGGGCTGAAGTTTTTCTTCCTTAAATCTGCTTTTAACTGGAATTCATTCCCACAGAGTCTGGGGCACTTCCCTGCTCTCCATGAAAATGGGGAGGTTTGGAAACCACCTTAACCCCAAAGGTTGCAGAGCAGTTTCTCAGGTGCTTTGTGCCACCACTGCTTCATCCATCCATCCACCCATCCATCCACCCATCCATCCACCCATCCATCCATTCATCCATCCATCCATCCATCCACCACCCATCCATCCATCCATCCACCATCCATCCATCCACCAACCACCCATCCATCCACCAACCACCCATCCATCCATCTACCTATCCATCCACCCATCCATCTACCTATCCATCCACCCATCCATCTACCCATCCATCCATCCACCAACCACCCATCCATCCACCCACCCATCCATCCATTCACCCATCCATCCACCCATCCATCCATCCACCCACCATTAAAACTTAAATTTAACTTTAATTTTTTTAACTTC
Organism: Pseudopipra pipra; assembly: GCF_036250125.1. Classification (NCBI taxonomy): domain Eukaryota; kingdom Metazoa; phylum Chordata; class Aves; order Passeriformes; family Pipridae; genus Pseudopipra; species Pseudopipra pipra. The sequence continues at coordinate 1,683,903 of NC_087549.1, read as the reverse complement.
CTTTAAATTTCGTTAACTTGAATTAAAAAACTTCAAGTTTAAATTTCAAAAAAGAGGACAAAGACAGTTTTTGCATCATGTAGATTCTACTACATAGCTGAATGTTCTGATAGAGGTGCTGAAAAAGTAACGTTAAAAATTCTTGAAATGTCTTAATTTTTAAATTTAATTTAAATTTTTAATTTTTAACCGAAATTTTAAAACAAATTTAAGTTTCATTTTTAAACTTTTTTTTAATGTTTAATTTTAACTTACATTTAAAAACTTCCATTTTAAATTTCAGAAAAAGAGAAAAAAGAGAATTTTTGCATCGTGTCTGTTCTAGTACATAGAATTTTCCAAAGGAGGTGCTGAGAGAAGCAAAAATTCTTCAAATGTCTTAAATTTTAAATTTAATTTAAATTTTAAATTAAAAAATTAATTTACATTTTAAAATTTAAATCCCATTTTAATTTTTAATTTAATTTAACTTGCATTTAAAAACTTCAAGTTTAAATTTAAAAAAAAAGAGAACTAAGACAGATTTTGCATCGTGTAGGTTCTACTACACAGAATTTTCCAAAGGAGGTGCTGAGAGAAGTAGACACCTTAAAAATTCTTCCAATTTCTTAAATTTAAATGTAATTATTTTTCTTAATTTAAAATTTAAATTTTTAACTTACATTTTAAAACTTAAATCTATATTTAATTTTTAAACTTTTTTTTAGGACTTAATTTTAACTTACATTTAAAAACTTCAATTTCAAATTCTGAAAAAGAGAACAAAGACAGGTTGTACCACACACCTGAATTTTCCAAAGGAGGTGCTGAGAGAAGTAGATGCCTTAAAAATTCATCAAATTTCTTAAATTTAAATGTAATTATAATTTTAAATTTAGATTTTTAACTTACATTTTAAAACTTAAATCTATATTTAATTTTTAAACTTTTTTTTTCTAGTACTTAATTTTAACTTGCATTTAAAAACTTCAATTTCCAATTTTGAAAAAGAGGACAAAGACAGGTTCTGCTACACACCCGAATTTTCCAAAGCAGGTGCCTTAAAAATTCTTCCAATTTCCTAAATCTAAATTTAATACATTTTTTTTTAAATCAAAAATTTAAAATCGGGGCTCCAAACAATTTCTCCTTCTCCCAGAGCCGCAGAAGTTTCCTCTCCGGCAACAGATGGAGCGGAGTTCGAACACATAACATCGTTTATTTGAATTGTTACCAGTAGATGGCACTGGCTGGTTGCTTTGGGAGGGTAGAACCACGACTTTGGAATATCCGCACCCTCGGGATCTGTCGACTTGGGATGGGAAGGGCTCACGCAGGGATTTTGAGCAGCTGCCAGGATCCAGGATTGCCCGGGATCCAGGATTGCCCGGGATCCAGGATTGCCCGGGCTCAAGGATTGGAGGTGTCCCTCCATCGGCCAGCAAGAGTTTAGGGCGTCACCTCTTTAAAAAGCAGCAGAAACCCCTGATGGAAGTGGGGTTTTCCAGCCCTCGGGATCTCTGAGGCAGCTCTGGAATTTCAGCTCTGCTCTCAGTTCCCGATTCCTGCAGAATTCCCTCTGAACAGGCGGGAAGGAGCTGCCGCTGCGGGAGGAGGGATGGGGGAACTGCCACACTTGGCCGGCTGGGGGAGGCTGCTCCCAGCAGGAGGAGATATTTCCATAGAATCAGAGAATATCCTGAGTTGGAAGGGATCCACAGGGACCAGCCAGTCCAACTCCTGCACAGGACACCCCAACAATCCCACCCTGTCCCTGAGAGAGTTGTCCAAACGCTCCTTGAGTTCTGACAGCCTTGGAATTCTCTGGGGAGCCTGTTCAGTACCCAGACACCTTCTGGGGGAAGAACCTTTTCCCAAGATCCAACCTAAACCTCCCCTGGAGCAGCTCCAGCCTTTCCCTGATGTCCTGTGATGGGTCACCACAGAGTAGAGATCAGTGCCTGACCCCTCTGCTTCTCCTCACCAGGAAGTAGGAGCCAAATTCCGAGCTCTCCCCTCAGTCCCCTCTTCTCCAGCCAGAATATCTGGCTCTGTTACAACATTTTTTTTACAGGGAATTCACAGATCTATCAAAGCTGCTCGAGATCCCTCTAAATCCCTGTTCTTTTTTGGGGGGGAGCTGCTGAGCCCCCCAGGCAGCATTTGGGCTCAGCTCCTGCCACACCCTCCTTGTCTTTGCTGCTGGGGTTTGGTGTTTTCCTCCCTGACATATCCAAGCTTTGCTGTTGCCTCCAAACCTGCTTAGTTTTGGACACCACCAGCTCTCGGTCAGGAAGCTGCAGCCTTGTGTCACCCTTTTTGTCACCTTTTGTGTCACCTCGTGCCACCTCAGAGCCTTTGTGTCCCCTTTGCAGCCCAATCCTTACGATGCTACACGTGCAAGGAGCCCACGGACATCTCCAAGTGCAGAACAGCCACCCTGTGCCCGCCCAAGGCCAACGTGTGCACCACGACCCTGCACTCCGTGGACACGGGTGAGTCCCACTGATTCCTGGGAATGCTCCTAGGGAGGGAGCAGAGACTCCCAGCATGGGTTGGGATGGAAGGGATCATCCAAATTCCATGGGCAGGGACACCTTCCACTAGACCAGGTTGCCCCAGCTTGGCCTGGAACACTTCCAGGGATGGGGCAGCCACAGCTTCGCTGGGAATTCCATCCTGGTCCCACACCACCCTCACAGGGATATTCCTTCCCAATATTCCATCTAAATCTATCCTGTTCCCCCTTGTCCTGCCACTCCATCCCTTGTCCCAAATCCCTCTCCAGCTCTCCTGGAGCCCCTTTAGGCCTTGGAAGGAGCTCTCAGGTCTCCCTGGAGCCTTCTCTTCTCCAGGGGAACCCCCCAGCTCTCCCAGCCTGGCTCCAGAGTAAAGGAGCTCCAGCCCTTGGAGCATCTCCATGGCATCCTCTGGACCTGTTCCAACAGGTCCAGGTCATTCTTCTGCTCAGAACTCTGGATCTGGATGCTGTGATCCAGGTGGGATCTCACCAGAGCAGAGTAGAGAGGCAAAATCGCCTCCCTCAACCTGCTGGACACGCTTCCCTCTCCCATCCCAGTCCCAGCTTGGATTACCCCTTAACTCCTCTCTAGTATCCAAGTGAAGTTATCCCACTATAAAGAGGGAAGGAGAGGAATCCATCAGATTTGGAGCCTTGTAGTGAAGTACAAAAGGCTCGTTATGTATATATTAGGGATTTTTAGAAATATATATTATTTTTATTTATATATTTTAGATAACTTTTTAATGTTCATATTTTTATATATTTTACATATATTTTATATATTAAATTTTAATCAAGGCATTCAATAAATTTATCTAAATGTATATAAATATAAATATATAATATATAAAAATATATATTATATATTTATATATTATATATTATTATATATATTATATATTATATATTTATATGTAAACATATATAAATATATATTTATATATTTATTTACTTATAATATAAATATATATTTATGTATTTATTTATCAATAAATATTTATTTATTGATAAAATAGCAATAGAAATATATAATATATAAATATAGAAAACATAAATATAAATATAACATTCTAATATAAAATATAAGTGTAAAATATAAATATAAATATGAAATTATAAAAACAAAATTATAAACACACAAATATATATATAAATATATAAATATAAAGATAGAAAATGTTTTATCATTTTTCAACATATATTTTTAAAAGTATACTTTGCTCTGGGTTTTTTTGCCTTTCCCACCCCTGTGCCCTTACAGGCCCTGAATTTATAGCTGTATTCAAACTTGGACAGGGATTTGTGTCCCTTTACCATGTTGGAATAATTTAGCAAGGAGCAGGAGGGTTAGAGAGAGTCAGCACTAAGAATTTGTGGCCCTATTCCCACAAAAAATAGCCTGGATTAGAGGCATCCACGGATTAAAGGCGTTCCACCCCTAATTTTCCCGTGTTTCTCCACACCAGCTGCCTGCACTTCCTTTACCGCTTCTTCCCCTCTCTTACCTTCTCCTCTCCTCCAACCTGCCCCTTCCAGGTTATCCCTTTTTTGGGAACATCACGGTGACCAGGAGCTGTGAGGAGGAATGTCTGCCCAACAACGGCATCGGGGACAACAAACCCAAGTCCTGCTGCTACACCGACCTGTGCACCAGCGACACCAGGGCCAGCAGCGGGGTGAGGAGCAGCTCCTCGGCCCTGCCTCTGCTGGCCCTGCTGCTTGGGAAGCTCCTCCAGTGCTCCCTGTAGTGTCTCAAGCCAAAATATCCCCTCCCCTCTCTCTGCCAAGGGAACTCTTCAATCCCTTGGGAACGACTTCCTCTGCTGCCGCGGGGCTTCACTCGTCTCCCAACGCTGAGAACTCAAGTGGATTCAAGCCAAGAGTTTGGGCACCTGGAGCTAAAACCCTCAAATTTCCAGCTTCTGGGTGCCAACCAGATGTTTCCTCACTTTCAGCTGCTTTTGGTCCATTTTGGAACTTCTTGGTTCTATAGAATCATGGAATGGGTTGGGAAGGGACCTTCAAGATCAGCTTGTTCCAACCCCCTGCCACGGGCAGGGTCACCCTCCACTATCCCAGGTTGCTCCAAGCCCTGTCCAACCCGGCCTGGAACAATTCCAGGGATGGGGAAGCCACAATTTCAACTTCCCTGGGCAGCTCTGGTGCCACCTCCTGAGTCAGAGGAGCAGATGGATCTGGTCCTGGGTTTTTTGCTGCCCATCAGAGTGTGGATGGCAATGGTAGAGAGCTGGCACTTCATTTGGTAAGGAATAAGCTATGGAATGAGTTCAGAAGGGCTCAGCTTCTGTGGGTTGGGATGGGATGTATTTCTGGAAAGCTCAGAACATTCCCCAGACTCACCAGGCCAGGGTAGGTTAGACCTGGAAAACCAAATCTGGGAATTTGGCCACACGAACCCCTCAGGATCCTCTGCCTGAGCTCAGGTTGCAGCCAGAGCTCCCAGATTTCCCTTCCCAGATGTTTTACACAGTATTCCAAGCAAATTCTTCTCTTAGTCTGCCCTCCCCTCATCCCTCCACCGCAGGAAAGGAAAACGAATTATTATCCCAGACCCCCAACTCTGGGAAAAGCCAGTTACCAGCACTCCTGGATCCCAGCTGGGATTTGCTTGGAGCACCTGTGGAATTGATTCTGCTGCCCTGTCTGCTGGAAAAGCAGCTGCAGTGGAAGCAGATAAGGATGAGCCAGGTGTTCCCAGCTCCCAACCCTCTCCGGGGTGGGAGAACCAGGGAATTTGCCATTTGCTGTGTTTGTGCAGCCAGGGCTCATCCAGGGCAGCAGGAACTCCCTGGCAGAGCAAGGGCGGAGTGGGGCATGGACACAGCCTGGGCACCATCCATGGACACAGCCCGGGCACCATCCATGGACACAGCCCGGGCACCACCCCTGTGTGCTCAGGGCACCCCTGCAACCTCCTCTGTGCCAAAGGCTGTTTTCCCTCCATTTTCCCTCCCCCTTCCTTTTCCCCCCTCCTTTTTTCCTCCTCCTTCCTTTTTCCTCCTTTCTTTTTTTTTCTCCCTTCTTTTCTCTCCTTCCTTTTGTCTCCTCCTTTTCTCCCTTCCTTTTTTCCTTCTTCTTCTCTTTCTCTCCTTCCTTTTCTCTCTTTCTTTTTTCCTTCTCATTCCTTTTCTCTCCTTTTCTCTCATTCCTTTTCTCTCCTCCTTTTTTCCTTCTCCTTCTATTTTCTCTCCTCCTTATCTCTCCTTCCTTATCTCTCTTTCCTTTTCTCTCCTCCATTTTTCCTTCTTCTTTTTCCCTCCTTCTTTTCTCTCCTCCTTATCTCTCCTTCCTTTTCTCTCCTCTTTTTCTCTCCTTCCTTTTCCCTCCTTTTCTGTCCTCATTTTCTCTCCTTCTCTCTCCTCATTTTCTCTCCTCCTTTTCTCCTTCCTTGCTTCCCCCTCACTTCCCCCTCTCTTCCCCCTCGTTTCCCTCTCCCTTTTCCCCCATTTTCACAGTTTCCATACAACACCAGCAGGAAACCAAAGCCAGGGGGACTCTTTTTCCTCCTTGCACAGAGAACTCGTTTCCCAAGCTCTGTCTCAGCACCATCTGCAAGAAAACTCTGCCAACCTTTGCATTCCCTGGTAGAGGCTCCCTGTGCAATCCTGGGGCTCAGGGGGCTGAGGAGCCCCTTTGTTCTCCCTAAAACCCCAACAGCTTCCCCAAAACACCCTTGGAATGCTGAGATCCATGAGGAAAAACGCCATGGAGAGGAGAATAATGGGGAGTTACTCCAACACCAATATTCCACCCACCCTCACAGACACTGAGCACCAGTTTCTGCTTCCTACTCGTCTGTTCCTGGTTTCCCTGCTCCAAAACCAGCCTGATGTCAGGCCAGAAGCAAATCCCCGTCACTGCCACCCTTAAATCACATCTTTGTTGTGCTCAGGGTGTCCCCAGTGGCCATTCCAGTGCGAAACCGGGCTGAGCTTCCCTCCAGCTCTCATGGATGGGGCAGGATCTGCATCCAGGGAGGGCGTGACGTCCCTCCCGGGTGAGAATCTGGAAAATAAAGTTGGATCCTCTGGTTTTTCAGCCTGTAACATCTTCCTTGGGTGCTCAGATTCCCCCAAGGAGGGAGGACGGGGCAGGAAGGACGGATCTGCGCCGGAGAGGGGGGAAACTACACAAAAATACACTTTGGAAGAGCCACATTTAAGGCTATTCCTGCTGGAAAAGGAGTGGGAGAAGAGTGGCAGAGGGTGAAGAACAACCCAGTGGCTACAGGAGGGTCATTTGGGACAACACTGGGGGAACTGAGGGGTTTCATGGAGTAGCTTCTCCTGCAGGAGGCAAAGAGAGAATGCCATTGAGGCAACAGGAGGTCGGAAGAGACCATTTCCTCCTTTTTTCTCCTTTTTTCTCCTTTTTTCTCTTTTTTTCTCCTTTTTTCTCTTTTTTTCTCCTTTTTTCTCATTTTTTCTCATTTTCCTCTCATTTTTTCTCCTTTTTCCTCCATTTTTCTTCCTTTTCCCCCTTTTCCCTCATTTTTTCTCCCTTTTTTCTCATTTTTTCTCTTTTTTCTCTTTTTCTCCTTTTTCTCTCCTTTTTTCTCTTTTTTCTCCATTTTTCTCCTTTTTTCTCCTTTTCCCTTCTTTCCTCCCTTTTCCTCCCTTTTCCCCTTCTCCTTTTTTTCTCCTTCTTTTCTCCTTTTTCTCCCCTTTTTCCTCCTTTTTTTTCCTTTTTTCCTCCTTTTCCCTCTTTCCCCCTTCCCCCTTTTCCTCTCCTTTCCCCCCCTTCCCTCCTTTTTTTCTCCTTTCCCCCCCCCTTTTTCTCCTCCTCTTTCTCCCTTTTCCCCATCTTTTTCCCTGTTTTTCTCCGGTTTTCCCCCTTTTTCCCTCCCTTCCCCCCTTTTTCCTCCCTTTTTCCTCCTTTCTTCTCCCTTTCTTCCTTCTCCCTTTCTTCTCCCTTCTCTCCTTTTTCTACTCCCTTTTCCTCCTCTTTCCTCCTTTTTCCCCCTCTTTGTTTTCTCCTTTTTTTCCTCCTCTTTTTTTCTCCTGCAGCCAAAAAAGCCTCAAAATCAGATTTTTTTTTTTTTTTAATCTTCAAAACCCACTTAGTACATTCCCTGATTAGCTGAGGTGAAAAAACCCCTTCCCAGGGAGCATCAGGGGGCACAAAATGTCCTTTTTAATAATCACCTACTCACACCATGGGAGCCACAAACCACAGGCTGGGAGCCCTTGAAAAATATGATTTTGCTGCTTTCTTTTTTGGGTTATTCCTGTTATTTATCCTCCTGTTTGGTCCTTAGGGCTTAAACTGCCCCACAAACCCAGGGCACTGCCGGAGGAATCAAAGGACTCGGCCGAGTTTTACGTCACTGGGTCGAGTGGACACGCGGAGGGGGAAGTTTAAATTTAGGCTGAATTAAATAGGACAGGGAAAGATGTGGCTCCAAAAGGCCACAAAAAGACCTGCAGCCTCCTGGCCCTGCAAGACGAGGCTTCACAGCAGAAGATGTTGCTCTGCTGAAGGATTTTACTCTGAGGGCTTGGTTTAAACAGGAGCCTTTCTATGCACATCCACAGGTTTTATCTCCAAATTCCAGGGTATTTCTTGGGGTTTTGTGCTTTATTTGACCAAGGAATTGCCTTTTCCAGCCCTTCTGCAGATGTGGGGCAGCCTTGCAGATGTGCAGCCCTGCAGATCATGGAATCATGGAATGGTTTGGGTGGGAAGGGAACTTGAAGATCATCCAGTTCCATCCCCTTCCATGGACAGGGACACCTTCCATTATCCCAGGTTGCTCCAATTTGGCCTTGGACACTTCCAGGAATGGGACAGCCACAGCTTCTCTGGGAGTTCTATTCCAACCTCTCATTACCCTCCCAGGGAAGAATTTCTTCCTGATCTTCATCACTTGCTTTTGGTTGCAAATCTCCAAGTGCTTTTGTGCATCTGGAAGTTAAAGAGTAAAGAACAACAGAGACTAAACTTCCAGGGAGGTGTTTGCAGACCCACACCAGTGAGGATATTCCAAGTGGGAAATCCCACCTCCAGCCAACCCTCAGGGAGATGTGCCTGCTTTGAATGGCCTTTCCTTGCGGGCTCCACGAGCCTTGAAGGTGGAGCAGCAATTCCAAAAGGTAATTCCGTCCTCTGGAATCGCGGAACACCCGGTTTTCCCTCGAACTGGGGCGGGTTCAATCCCGCTGGTTTGGCTTGGGCAGGATTCCAACAGGAGCATCCCTGGGGCTGCGAGAGACACACAAACAGCAGGATTGATATTTAGAGGGCTGGGTTTTCCAACAGGGATCATTTCCAGGTGTTTTCCACAGCGGTACACCAGACACCCCACGTGCAGCCACGTTTATCTCAGCAGGCCCCAATTGCAGCCCGGCTCAAACTCCGAGGTGGGAAACACCAGGAGCTCTTTGGCTGTTTGATTTTTTTAAAAAACTTTATATATTTTATCTCCTTTTGGAGCAAGAGAGGGGAAAAAAACAAACAAAAACCTCTTGGAATGTGCATTAATCCAGATGAACACAAAAAAACCAGAGATGAGACAAGTCAAGGGCAGAAACTGTTGCGAAACTCCAAGAGGGGGGAAAAAAATGGGGATATTTTTTGCAGTCCGGATAGTTAATGTAAAACAGATCTCTGATGTCATCAAACACAGAGAGGACTTGTAGTTCCTGCTAAAAATACCTATTCTGGAATATAAATATCCATCAGTGTGTAGCTGCGAGGCTTCTGGAGAAATCTGCCCCCGTCTCCCCTGCACAGACAGGGATTTAAATGTTTAATCCAAGGCAAGTCGCTCCATCTGAAGGAGTTATTAATTATGGAATGCTCTTGGCAGGACTGAAGTGCAGCAGCAGCAGCAGGGATATCATTTTCAATATCACTCCCAAATTATTTCTCATCTCAAACTTATCTTGTGCAGGGGGGTGGTTTTTGGGGTCTTGAAATAGATGTGTTTTTCCATATTAGGGCTTGGATGATTTGAAGCATCTGGCTCTGCCACGGCAGCACATCCTCTCTCAGATATCTTCATTTCTCTCCTGCACGAGTCTCACATCCCTAATTCCGGAGGAGGGGATCTGAGGCCTCTTTACCTCTTTATTCCCACCTGAAAACTGAGGCAAATGCCCTAAAAATGAGGTGAAAAGAAGGTGTCAGGAGCGAATGTGTTGAGGAGGGTGGGAGGCAAGCACAGCATCGAGGTTTCTTAATTTAGAAAAGTCATTTGGGGTCATTTGAATACAAAAGGGATGCTCAGAGCTCCTAAAAGAGGGCAGATGGTCTGTCTGGGCTTTACTTCTGTCACAGGCCTGGGGCTCCTCTCCAAAGCTTCCCGGAGGTTTGGAAAAGCACAGGGTGTGTCAGTTGGTCATTCTGTGCCTTGTGGGGCTGCTCTGGATCCTGATCCCACTTTTTCCTCTCAGCCCCCGTTAAGCAAACGGGAATTGTGACACGTTGGTGGCTCCAGGGACAGTCCAGTCACCCATCTGAGCGTGGACTGAGCTTGGAGGTTCGGAATGTGCTTCCTAAATGGGGGTCAGGGTGTTGTGCCTTGGGGTGAAAGGATTTTGCTCTGGTTCCTTGGTGGGCATATCCTTGAAATCCATGAAGGTCAAATCCAACAAGGTAAAGGCAACCAAAATCCATAGGATATGAAATCCAGGGATCAGAGGACCAAAAATACTCCAGGCTGGTTTGGACAGCAAGTCTCTTAATGGAATCATAGAATCATGGAATGGTTTGGGTTGGAAGGAACATAAAGATCATCTATTTTCAACCCCCTGCCATGGGCACCTCCCACTATTCCCAGGTAGCTCCAAGCCCTGTCCAATCTGGCCTTGGACACTTCCAGGGATGGAACAGCCACAGCTTCTCTGGGAATTCCATTCCAAGCCCTCACCACCCTCACAGGGAAGAATTTCTCCCTAATATCCAATCTAAACCTGCTCTCTTCTAATTTAAAGCCGTTCCACCCTTTCCTATCACTCCAGGCCCTTGGAATAAATGAACTGGAAATGTTTCCTGTGTCTTCAGGTGATTTCTCCCCATTTCAAGGCCAGTTTGATGTTCCCTCAGTCACATCAGCAGAGGCACCACCAGCACTGGAGAATTGTCCAGCCCCTGGTTTCATGCCCAGCTTTGCCCTGGACTCATCAGTGTCCGGAGACAAAGAATTCCTCCTCTCTTGTTCCCAGCTGGAGTTGGGACTGGGATGTACATCCCTTCCTCTCCTTGCAAATGAAATTGCTTTCACCCAATAATCTGGCAATGAGATAGAAAAAAATTCCTGGAAAAACAGGTTGAGTCACGTCAAGGTGCGTTTGCTTCTTCGGTACCTTCGGACTTAAAATCATGGAATAGAATCAAGGAATGTCCTGACCTGGAAGGGTCTCACAAGGACCATCAAGTCCAGCTCGTGGCCCTGCACAGGACACCTCCAAGAAGCCCTTCAGTGCCTTGTGAGGGGAAGTTTTACACCTTCTTTGAGCCCTTCTGCCCCACACACCCCTCGGTTTCCCCGCGAGGCCCAAACACAGGCTGGGCCACAAGGATTTTCCATTGGAAATCCCGGGGGTGGGAGGAATTTCGCCACTCGAAACTCTGCCCCGGGCAGTGGCAGGATTCCAGAGGGTGGCTGTGAGGCAGAAGAGATGAGAGATGGACTGACACTGCTCCCAGTGAGGAACATCAGCCCACAGCGGGTTCCTGGTGGCACCAGAACACCGTGAGCTGATTCATGTGCTTTGATGTTGTTCTTCACCACGGTCCCTCAGCCTAAGAAAAAAAGGGCTTCAGTCTTCAGTAGAACCTTTTCCACCTGGATATCCATTTCCTGAAGCCCACAGGGACTTCCACAAGCTCCTGCCATGCAACAAATTCAAAGCAGCACCTCTTGTGCACCTGTTCATGCACAAACCCACGATTGGATGAGCCGTGGCCTTACAAAGCCGGGCTGAAAACAAGCCAGGTTTTGTTCCTAATCTCTCCTGGCTCCGGGGAGAAAGACCACGGGGGAGGAGGTGTTTATAGCACAAAGACAGCTGGCACTGTGTTGAGGGGGTGACATCCAAATCTGGAAGAAAAACAAACACCCAGGGGGTGGTGACAGACTCTGACGAGCTCACGGCGGAGGAGGAAAATCATCCCGGTGAGGAGGGGAGGGATGACAGCCAAATGTCTGAGTTCTGACCCAGAAAATAAGGGCTTTTAAACAAAATGCTGTCATGGCCAGCTTGGGAATGGGGTCTGCTTTATCTCTGCCTTTGGGGAATATAACTGGAAGATTTCTTTCGGCTGCTGGTGGCCACAGATCACGGCGGGGTTTTCTGAAAGCTTCTTTTTGCAAAGATGCCACAGGATTCCTCCAGCACAGGAAGCCACTTGAGGAATCTCAAAGTGTCTCCTCAGCTTAGAAAACTCAACCCTTACCCTCAATTCTTATCATTTATTGGAAGAAAAAAAATTCACCTGAAGTCTGTGCATCTTTGTGGCTCTGCTGGTGAGAGGCTGTCCCAGACCTTCACTGCGATGGGCAGAAATCCATAAATAATAAATTGCTGCTCTTGCTTCTCCCTGCTCCTGGATGACATTTCCATGGGCATGGACATACTGAGCTGCTCTTGAAGAGCACTCCAAGCACAATAATTATTATTATTATTATTATTATTATTATTATTATTATTATTATTATTATTATTATTATTATTATTAATTGTGACTGTCCCCTTGAGCAATCCAAGCTGTGGCCAAGGTCTCATGAGTTAGAAGAACATCACAAGAAGGGTCCTTAGAGGATCTGTTGTTTCAGAGTCTCCTGGGGCATGGGTGAGTTGGACAAAGGAGCTGAGAGATGTTTTATTCCATCTCTGAGCTATAATATTACCCCTTTATAAAGGCCATTCATGAATCCTCATTTAATAGAAAAACACAGATGAGAGTCCCACTGGTGTCCTCTTTTTTGGGATAAAATCCAACTGCTGCTTCAACCAGCCACCCATTTCTGGAATGACTCTGGGGTGTGAGGGGAGGGAAGACTGATCAAGGAAGACCTTGATTTTGGGGTGGGAAAACTGCAACAATATTCTCAGTCAAGCTTTCTGGGAGATCCCTCTCTCAGGAAAACCAGTGCCTTTGCACCTGGAAAGTGTCTTGCATTCCCTGGATGGGAAGGAAAGGTTTGGGAAGGTTAGGGAAGGTTTGGGAAGGTTTGGGAAGGGAAGGTTTGGGAAGGGAAGGTTTGGGAAGGGAAGGTTTGGGAAGGTTTGGGAAGGTTTGGGAAGGGAAGGTTTGGGAAGGGAAGGTTTGGGAAGGTTTGGGAAGGTTTGGGAAGGTTTGGGAAGGGAAGGGAAGGGAAGGGAAGGGAAGGGAAGGGAAGGGAAGGGAAGGGAAGGGAAGGGAAGGGAAGGGAAGGGAAGGGAAGGGAAGGGAAGGGAAGGGAAGGGAAGGGAAGGGAAGGGAAGGGAAGGGAAGGGAAGGGAAGGGAAGGGAAGGGAAGGGAAGGGAAGGGAAGGGAAGGGAAGGGAAGGGAAGGGAAGGGAAGGGAAGGGAAGGGAAGGGAAGGGAAGGGAAGGGAAGGGAAGGGAAGGGAAGGGAAGGGAAGGATCCTCTAGTCCAGCTGCCTGACCACTTAAGGATTGATCAGAAGTTAAATCATGTTGTTAAGGACATTGTCCAAATACTTCTCAAGCAGTGACAGGCTCGGAGCATCAATCACCTCTCTAGGACACCTGTCCCAGTGTTTCACCACTCCCTCTGGGAAGAAATGCTTCCTAATGTCTCTCCCAAGCTTAAGTGTTCAGCTCCTCTTACTTATTTGATCCAAACTCCTGCGTTTCTCCACTTGCCCTGATGCCAAGGATGTCTCCAACCTGCAGAGCTCATCCATCCTCCACTCAAAAGCAGCCAGGGAAGGACAAGGATACCCTCTACAAGCTGAGAATTCACAGAATCCCGGGATCAGCCAGGTTGGAAAAGACCCCTGAGATCGTCGGGTCCAACCCGTGCCCCAACCCCACCTTGGCACCCAGCGCCACGTCCAGGCTCTGCTTCAGCACCTCCAGGGACGGGGACTCCACCCCCTCCCTGGGCAGCCCATTCCAAGGGCTGATCCCTCTCTCTGGGAAGAACTTCTTCCCCATGTCCAACCTAAACCTCCCCTGGCACAGCTCAGGGCTGTGCCCTCTTGTCCTACTGTTGGTTCCTGAGAGCAGAGCCCAACCCCCCCCCGGCTCCCCCCTCCTGGCAGGGAGTTGCAGAGAGTGAGGAGGTCTCCCCTGAGCCTCCTCCTCTCCAGGCTGAGCCCCCCCCCCCAGCTCCCTCAGCCTCTCCTCATGGGAATTGTGCTCCAGACCCTTCCCCAACCTCATTGCCCTTCTCTGCACCTGCTCCAGCCCCTCAATAACTCACAGAGCCCTGAGCCAGAGTGGTGGGATCCACCCCACAGAGGACACAACTCTCTCCCAGACTCTGTGCCAGCTGTGCCAGTGCTTTGGAGCCATAGGGAGTGTCTGTGTTTTTGGGAAAGGCCAGGCCTGCAGGAGCACGTGCAGGTGGGACTCTGGGTGTGGGTGGATGGATGTCCCTGTGTTGTTTTCTCTCCCTGATTGCTCAATAACCTCGTTTATTTGGCAGCCTCCCCACAGCCCTGGAGGCCAAGGAAGAGTTAATGGGATTTATGGAATCCTGTAATCACCCAGGCTCTGCAACAACATGTGACAACATGATGGGTTTATTAAGAAGGATCAGGTGCATCTGAGATTAATGAGGCTTTTAGGAGCTTGGAGGAGACAAGGACAACCCCCTGGAAGTTTAATTGGCTCCAAGATCCTCCTGCTTTATTTCTGGGGAGAAGGAATGACACAGTGACCTCGTCCAAGCACCAGCATTCAGAAACAGTCCCAGGAAATGTCTCTGCCGTGGCCGGGGAATGAATATCCCATGGGATGAGTGGCAGCAGGTTGCTGCACTAACCCTCTGCAGCCCAGGTGGGTCCAGCACGGAGTGGGATCATGTTTTTCCTGATCACAGGAGGAGGAATGGGGCCAAATCATTCCTGGTCCTCCTTTCATAGCATCACTTCTCTCCTGGACACTCAATGTCTGCTCAATTCCTGGGCTAAATCCTGCTGGGAGCGCAGGTCTGGAAAGATGCAGGTGCAATAAACGGCTTTTTAAGGATGGGGAAGGGGAGAACAGACCTGTGCTCACTTGGGAGTCAACAGGAACCAGGGAAGAGCAGCTGGATTGTCTCCCAAACCAGCCCAGGGAGTTGCACCACAGACCCCAGGGCTGCTTTCCAACCTCGTGGGTGTTATGATTCTGCATTTGGATCCATATTTGGATCCAAATATCCTTTTATTTCAGCTTTCCCCCCAAAATACCTTTCACCAGACACCAGTGGCTGTCACTTCCAGCTGGAAATCTTTCCAAATACCACCAATAGTCCCCATTCTCCACGAAATACTGTTTTTAAGCAAAGCAGGTCCTCGACACACCTGAGCTGTCGAAATGCAGAGCTGTTTTTTCTCATGTTTTTTTAATTCCTCCCGAGGTTTTTACTCAAATCTATTTTTGGTATCAAGATGTAGGTTCTCATTATAAATAGCTGCATATTCTGATTCAGGCTGATAACTGGGACAAGGATGCACTGGGCATCCAGACCTTGATTTTGGGGCGGGAAAACTGCAACAGCATTCCCAGCCAAGATTTCTGGGAGATCCTTTTCTCAGGAAAACCAGCACCTTTGCACCTGGAAAGTGTCCTGCATTCCCTTGATATAAATCAAGTGGGAGCACTGGAAGGACTCACTGCCAAGTTAACAAATCATCCCAACAAGGCTTTGAAGCTCCACAGCAACTTCTCCTCTGAGCTCAGTCTGAATTTAGACACAAGGACTTCAGCATCAAAGCTGGCTGATAAATATTCCTCTCATTTTGTAGTCAAAAAGCTGTGTCACAATCCTGCACATCCTTGTGTGTGACACTGAACCAAAGCCCTTTGCAATAAATAAATTAAAAAGAATAAAAAAAAAAAAAGGCTTTGTGTGGTTTGAGAACAGATTTAAATGATTAATTACTCCTAAAAATCAGAAGCAGGTTGTAAACATGTCACAGCAAAAGGAAACAATTCTGTTTGAAACAGAAGGTGGATTTAGATGGGATTTTAGGAAGAAATTTTGCCCTGGAAGGGTGGTAAGGGCCTGGAATGGAATTCCCAGAGAAGCTGTGACTGCCCCAGCCCTGGAAATGTCCAAGGCCAGGTTGGACGGGGCTTGGAGCAACCTGGGATTGTGGAAGGTGTCCCTGCCCAGGGCAGGGGGTTGGAACTGGAGGATCTTTATGTTCCTTCCAACCCAAACCGTTCCATAATTCTATGTTTCTATGATTCTGGGAAACTCTGAGCAGTCCTTGGCAGGGATTTCTCCAGCCATCCCAAATCCACAGAGTCTCGGAGCCAAGGGGGCTGAGCACAAAAGGTAGAGGAAATCAGGAAGTCCCAACACCATCCTGTGATAGGGGATCACATCCCTCCATCCTTGGGATAAGAGGTGAAATGGCTCATTCAATGTGGCAGCAGGAGCAGGGAAGGGATTCTGCCCCTGGACTGGGTACTGGTGAGGCCTCACCTCGAGTGCTGTGTCCAGTTCTGGGCCCTCAGTTCAGAAAGGACATGGAGGGGCTGGAGCAGGTGCAGAGAAGGGCAACGAGGCTGGGGAAGGGTCTGGAGCACAATTCCCGTGAGGAGAGGGAGCTGGGGGGGCTCATCCTGGAGAGGAGGAGGCTCAAGGGAGACCTCCTCACAGTTGTTATCTTTCCTCTTGTCTTGCTGTGCATCTGTAAAATCTGTTTAAGTGAGGGAAGGGTTCACAGCTGGCTTGTGATGCCACAATCTACCACTTCCATCATGACTTTCTTTCCATGGCCTTTGGGCTGAGCCTTTTAGATCAGATTTTCAACTTTAATCGCTACAGTGTTGCCCCCTGCTTGTCTTAAACCAAACCTGGGTTGTTACCTGTTTCTGCTGCTCAACAGCCCTTTCATGAACTGCTCCCGAATTCCATCAGCTGCTCCTCGGTTCCACCATCCCCTCCAGTGTCTTTGGATCTGATGAGTAAGTTCATGGAATCCCAGAGTCACAGAATCATTAAACGGTTTGGGTTGGAAGGGACCTGCTCCCAGGAAGCAGCAGTAGGACAAGAGGTCTCTGTCTTAAGCTTTGCCAGGGGAGGTTTAGGTTGGATATTAGGAAGGAATTCTTTCCAGAGAGAGTGATCAGCCCTTGGAATGGGCTGCCCAAGGAAGTGGTGCATTCTTCGTCCCTGGAGGTGTTTAAGGTGAGACTGGATGTGGCATCAGTGCCATGGGCTGGGAACCGCGGCGGCGTTGGATCAAGGGTTGGACTTGATGATCTTGGAGGTCTTTTCCGACCCAGCTGATCCTATGATTCTGTGGTTGAGTCATGTCCTTCTTCCCTCCTGTTTATGAAGCACTTGGACCAAGGGGATTTGTGGGGATTTGTGGAGATCCCCACCCCTGACAAGCCCCAGACAGGGCCGGTCGCAGCCACCTCTCCATGCTGTCACTGGAGCATCCCTGGAGCCTTTGACAAGAACCACGTGGAGGAATTTAGTCTTCCCCTCCTCCACTGGCCTTGGAGGCTTCACCTCTTTGATCTCTGGCCTGTTTGGCAGCATATTTCCCTCCTTTCAGCTCTCGCAGGAGGGATCACGGCTCCGGCAAGAGATTGAGGCTGAAAAGCAGAAAATCTGTGGAGGGTGAGGCTTTGTGTTCCTATTTTCATCCCCCAGATCAAAACAAAGCTCTCAAAACACAGGGAGATGCTTCCTGGTTCAGCAGAAAGCTGAGCCTCTCTTTGGAGCAGGTATTTTGATATTAAAATTAATAAATAGCTCTGTTCCACTCACCTGGTATAAAGCCGTCTGCACTTTTCCTGCTTCTGGAAATGATGTCTCTGCCTATTTATTCCCCCCCTTCCAAAAGAAAAGCAACATTTTTTGGGTGTATTTTTGTATCATTTTTTGAGTATTCTTTAATTTTTTTGTGTATTTACCTTTTTTTTTAGCATTTTTTAGCATTTTTTGTTTATTTTTTATCATTTTTTTGTTCTTTTTTTTTTTTTTGCTGATATGTAATTCCCTCCTTATCCAGTTGAACCCTGGGCCCACATGTTTTTTCTGCTCCTCCTCACCCCTGGAGGCTCTTTGAGCCTCTCCCTGCAGTTTTGCCCCCCCCCATTGTTTATAAATGAGTCTTTTGCTCCCTTTTGCCCTTTCTGCTGAGCATTCCCAACATTTTGGGTTTGCCTCTTATTCTGTGACCTCCGGGAAGAGTTTGGCTCAGTCTTTCCTACACCTTCTTTAAAATGCTGGGAGAGCATCAACAGTCCATGTTCCAGGGCAAGGAGAACTTCAGAGAGAGGTGAATAATTGGATGTGTCCAAAAGCTGAGGAAACCAGGCAGGACTTTCCTTGGTCAGTGGAGAGAGGCTGGTTTGCATCCCACCCCTTCCTGACACTGGATGGGGCTGGGATGAGTTGCCACCTGATGTTTGATTTGTGTCCTCTTCCTGTCCCAGCTCAGAGATGAATTTTTGTAGAACAATCTGGCTGTGGTTTGTTGCTTCAGCTCCCAGCTGAGAGTCCTTCCCACGGGTCCTGGAGCTGCCCAAGCAGTTTTTCCTTCAGAGCAGGAGGTTGTTTTCCCCTGGGATCAGCAGCTGCCAGGCAGGAGTCTGGATAAACACATCACTGTACAACATTTCTCTGAACGTGTTGTGTTTTCTCCCGTTCCCCAGGGGCAAAGGGAGAAGCAGCTGGGCAGGGAAATGCCCTCTTGAAAGCCCTCCAGGTAAAAATCCGTCTTCCTGACTGCCTGACACGTCCCAGCCAAGAAAAACCGGGAATCAGAATGTTCCACTGCTGCCTCTGAATGAGAAACTCCGATCTGTGTCTGCTTCCAATCCTCACAGGATGATCTGAGTCCATTGTGTTGCTGATTCTTCCCTAGAAGTGTTCCAGGAAGCACTTCTGACCCCCTGCTGGGATGACAGAGCCCTTCAGGAGCATCCAGAGGATTTTTTCTTTTATGTCCCTACATGAACAAGCCCTTTGCTGCTGCTGAAAACAGGAGCTGCAGCCTGAAGTTCAGCAGTGCCTGAGCTGTCCCCTCTGGAAGTGCATCCCTGCAGTTCCCTGCTGTCCATGGAGTTGCACAGCAGGACTTAATCTCATTTACTGCTTATTTATAATTCCTCTTGTCTGTTCTTATTTGTGTTCTGGTTCTCCATGTACCTCTCTGATCAAGCCTGGAGAGACCCACCTTCAGCAACCATGGAATTAGGGAATGCTTTGGGTTGGAAGGCAAATTAAAGATCAGCTTTCCCATTCCTTTCCATGCAACCCCCTGCCATGGGCAGGGACACCTTCCACTAGCCCAGGTTGCTCCAAGCCCCGTCCAACCTGGCCTTGGACACTTCCAGGGGTGGGGCAGCCACAGCTTCTCTGGGAATTCCATTCCAGCCCCTTATACCATCACAGAGAAGAATTCCTTCCCAATATCCCATCTAACCCTTCCTTCTGGCACTGGGAAGCCATTCCCTTTGTCCTGTCCCTCCATCCCTTGTCCCAAGTCCCTCTCCAGCTCTCCTGGAGCCCCTTTAAGCACTGAAAGGTGCTCTAAGGTTTCCCTGGAGCCTTCTCTTCTCCAGGCTGAACACCCTGAGCTCTCCCAGCCTGTCCAGCCAGTGCTACATTACCCTGCTGGGAAAAAAAAAAAAAAAAAACCAAACTGGATATTTGTCCCCAGAGCAAGCATCACATTTTGCAAGCAGAGCTGTGTGTGTGCACAGACCAGGAAATACCTGTAAAATCCAGGAAGTGCTTTTCAAAACTGATTTTTAAAAACAAATCTCGATGACTTAATTCGATCAGGGAAGGCAGTTACATAAGAAGATTATCTTTTTACTTCAAGGCTGTGGCAACATGAGTCAGGCCCTCAAGGGCAGGGCTGTGCCACCAGGCAATAATTATTCCTTTACAGATCTGTGCTCCCTATGGCAACTTCACCATCCCCTCTGCAAACAAGCTGGGAAGAGCTTGGGGACAGCCCAGGAACTGCTCTGTGCTCCTCTGAAGGGGAAGAACGGAGCTTGGTCCTGATATTTGGAAAGATATCCAGCTGGAAGTGACAGCCACTGGTGTCTGGTGAAAGATGTTTTGGGGGGAAAGCTGAAATAAAAGGAGTTGCCTCCCGGTGTGGATCAAAAATCTGGAATTACAACACCCATGAGGTTGGAAGGCAGCTCTGGGGTCTGTGGTGCAACCCCCTGGGGGACAATCCAGCTGCTCTTCCCTGGTTCCTGTTCTTCCACACATGAGCAGAGCCCGTGGGAGCCCAGCTCTGTCCTCCCCTTCCCCAAAGCTGCATCATGGACAATAATATTCCTTCGCACAAACAGCTGGGAAATGTGGATTGAATCCTCCAAAGCCCGTTTTGGGGGGATGGAATGTTTTAGAGACTTTCCTTAGGCTACAGGAGGATGGAGGTGGGGTGGGAACTGGGTTGGCCCGAGCCAGCAGCTCCCCCTTATTCATGGATGATGAATATTTTATGGAATCACAAAATTAGTCAAGTTGGAAGGGACGTAAAGACCATCTCATTCCTGCCATGGGACACCTTCCACTATTCCAGGTTGCTCTGAATCCCATCCAACCCGGCCTTGGACACTTCCAAGGATGGAGTAACCACAACCCCTCTGAACATCAAATTTATTGTGTTTCTCTGTCTTTCCAAGGATTCCCAAGGGAGCCATGAGAAGCTGAAGTGTGGATCTTTACACCACAATTCTGCCCCAGTTCTCAGTTCCATCACTGGCTCCAAAAAATCCTTCCCCTCAGAGAGGATCCATCTGAGCTCCTGGGAAAAGAAGGGTCCTGTGTTACCAGATTTCCTTTCCTCATGGAATCTCCGTGGTTTTGTTACACTCAAAATCCTGTTATGGGCAAAGAATGAAACACACCTTTTACTTAAAATTAAAAGTTTATTATTTCTCTCCTTACTCTGTATTATTACTGGCATGAATTATTATTACTATTATCTGTTACTATGTATGAAATCATAACAGTTTAATCAAATAATTATGAGTAGTGAAGATCAAATTATTTAGACATAAAAAGGGAAAGATTATTATTATTATTGTTGATGTGATTATTACTATTATTAATAACCTGCACCCTGAGCCCTCCATTAGGAGGAATATGATGGTGGAAATGGATTCTTCTCCCTCAGCAAAGGGTCTGCTGGGAATCATTTGGTTTATGATTCATGGATTCATAGGATATCCTGAGCTGGAAGGGACCCACGAGGATCATCCAAGTCCAACTCCAGCACAGAACAACCCCAGAAAATCCCACCACGTGCCTGAGAACATTGTCCAAACTCTTCCTGAGCTCCAACAGGGTTGGTGCCGTGATCACTTCCCTGGGGAGCTGTTCCTGTGCTCGACCACTGTCTGGTTGAAGAACATTTCCATTTTCATTCCTTGCTCCCTTTCCCTGAGTCAGAAGGCTCAGGTCTGCCTCATAGGGGATTTTATGATGTGGTAAATGTTTTTTTTGCTCTTTGTTCTCTTTGCTGTGCCTAAAGCTGATTTTTCCCACCTCAAGGTCTCTGTTTCTTTGACCACTGGGGACTTGCTTAATACCCTGTGTCCTATCACCCCATGCCAGCACTGCCCTGTGCCACATCCTGCACATCCATAGAATCTTTTAGGTTGGAAAGGACCTCTGTTACCCAGTCCAGCCACTAACCCAGCACTGCCAAACCCACGTCCCCAAGTGCCACATCTAAATCCCTCCAGGGTTGGTGACTCCACCTTTCTTTCCATGAAGAAATTTTTCCACCTCTTGAGGCTTCTGCTGCTGCACCACGTCTGTGTTTCTTTCTGTCACAAACATCTCCTCCTACAACAAAACTCCTTGTGACAACCCCTGTGCAAACTTAGAGTTGCACCAGAGAAAGGTAAACAAAAGTGAGGTAAATTCGGGCATAATCACCCAGCCAATTAGGGAAGCTCCTGTTGCAGATGAACAAAGCAAACACAAAGCTCATTTCAGGTCAGGACAAGTTCAGACAAAGCAAACCCAACAAGCCCCAGACCTGAGGACCTGCAAACTCAGTAAAAAAAAGTGTGGCTTCTTGTTATTGAGGCAGAGCTGTATCAGCGTCTCTTGCAAGCTGATTTTGGTTGTCTTCACCTTTCTGGTGGTGTTCCATCAGCCAGATGTGCTCTGCTCACCTTCCCAGGCCTAGCAGTGGCTTGGCCTTGGTCCTACACCTGGGGAAGGATCACCCCTTGCACCAGCACAGGCTGGAAAACAGCCTGCTGGAACCACCTGCTGGAAAACAGCTCCGTGGAGAAGGAGCTGGAAGTTCTGGTGGACAAGGAGCTCTCCACGTGTTCTGGGGGGCCAAGAAGGCCAATGGGATCCTGGGATGCATCAGGAAGAGCACTGACATGTGATTTGTACTGGGGGGAGCCCAGAACAGGGTACGGGGCTCCAGGTGTTGAGCAGAAGGGAAGGATCATCCATCTCGACTGATACTTCTTTTAATGCAACCCAGGATGTCATGAGGTTCCCTTCACCCATTTCTCCAACCTGCCAAGGTCCCTCTGGATGGGATCACGACCCCCTCATGTATCAGCCAGTCCTCCCAGGTTTGTGTCACCCACAGACTTGCTGAGAGTGCTCTGCCCTTTCATCCAGATCATTGATGAGGATATTGGATGGGGCTGGAGCCAGTTTTGATCTCTGATCTCCAGTTACTGGTCTTCAAGCAGACTTTGTGTCACTGATCTCTGAGCCTGGACATTTAGTTTTCAAGCCACTCCCCTGTCTGCTCACCCAGCCCATACCTCAACAGCAGGTCAGGGAGGTGACTCTGCCCCTCTGCTCAGCCCTGGGGAGGCACATCTGGAGGGTTGTGGCCAGTTCTGGCTCCTCAGCACAGCAGGGACGTGGAGCTCCCAGAGCAGGTCCAGAGGCTGCAGAGATGCTGAAGGGATGGAACATCTCTGGGATGAAGGAGCTGAGGCTGTTCATCCTCTAGAAGAGACACTGAAAGGGGACCTCCCTCATGGCTGTCAGAGTGTGCAGGGAGGGGGCAGAGGATGGACCAGGTTCTGCTCGGGGGGCCCCAGCAATGGCACAAGAGGAACGGGCAGGAACTGATGCCCAGGAAGTTCCACCTGGACATGAGGAAGAACTTCTTTGCTGGGCAGTGACCCAGCCCTGAACAGGTTGCCCAGAGAGGGTTTGGAGTCTCCCTTACTGGGGATATTCCAGACCCATCTGGACACCATCCTGTGCCTTGTGCTCTGGGATGGCCCTGCTGGAGCAGGGAGGTGGCACCAGATGAGACACTGTGGGCCCTTCCAACCTTACCCACTTTGTGATCCTGTGATTCCATGATTTTCGTGTCTCTGCCCTTGACTTGGACTCACAGCGTTCACGGCTGCAGTGGAATTTTTAGTGGATTTTTAGTGGAATTTTAGTGGAATTTTTAGTGCTGTTCTCAGAGATGCCAACACAACACCATAGTTGGCTCCTGATGTATTTGGTTTTAAGTCCTCTCTGACAGGGACATTTTGGGATGCCCTGCTGATCAACCACCACAGGGCAAGGCCAGGCCAGGCTGAGCCCAGTAACTCGTGTCTGAGAAAGGGCAGTGCTGTGAAAATCTGGGAGGGTCGTATTTCTTACTGAGCTTGGTGAGTCTGAAATTAATGTTGGCTCATGTGCAGAAGTGCTGACACACAAACACTTCTGGACAGCAAATGGCAAATGTGGGATATTTTTTTTATCCCTATGAAGTGAGTGAGTAGCTGGAAATTTTGGTCATATAAATGTGGGCTGTATCACCCAGGTATCCAGGAACCCCCAAGCCAAGACACTCACTCCTTGGTTTCACCCCCAAAGCAGGATTTTGCATTTTGGGGAACAGAAAAAAAAAAGAAAAAAAAAAAAAAGAAAAAAATAAACCAAGGAAAAAAAGAGAAGAGAAGAGTTGAGTTTCAGTTGGAAGGGACATACAGTCCAATTGTCTGACCAATTCAGAGTCAAGAGAGAAAGAGAGAAAGAAAGAGAGAAAGAGAGAAAGAAAGAAGGAAAGAAAGAAAGAGGGAAAGAAAGAAAGAGAGAAAGAGAGAAGAAAGAAAGAAAGAAAGAAAGAAAGAAAGAAGAAAGAAAGAAAGAAAGAAAGAAAGAAAGAAAGAAAGAAAGAAAGAAAGAAAGAAAGAAAGAAAGAAAGAAAGAAAGAAAGAAAGAAAGAAAGAAAGAAAGAAGAAAGAAAGAAGGAAAGAAAGAAGGAAAGAAAGAAGGAAAGAAAGAAGGAAAGAAAGAAGGAAAGAAAGAAGGAAAGAAAGAAGGAAAGAAAGAAGGAAAGAAAGAAGGAAAGAAAGAAAGAAAGAAAGAAAGAAAGAAAGAAAGAAAGAAAGAAAGAAAGAAAGAAAGAAAGAAAGAAAGAAAGAAAGAAAGAAAGAAAGAAAGAAAGAAAGAAAGAAAGAAAGAAAGAAAGAAAAAGAAAAGAAGAGAAAGAAAGAAAGGTGTGAAAGTGGTGAGGCCCTGGCACAGGTTTCCCAGAGAAGCTGTGGCTGCCTCTGGATTCCTGGAAGTGTCCAAGGCCAGGTTGGACAGGGCTTGGAGCAACCTGGGACAGTGGAAGGTGTCCCTGCCCACGGCAGGAGGTGAAATGAGAGGATCTTTCAGGTCCCTTCCACCTCAAACCATTCTGTGATTCATTCCATCCATTGCTTCATTTTCAACAGTGAAAAATAAATGGGGCTTTCTTTAGAATTTTATTTTTGGAGTAAGAAGTTAAAATAGAATTTGTCGCAAGTGCCTTCACACACAGATGAGGAAATTCTTATCCATGTATCTTGGCTCCAGCTTTGCTTTCAGGGAGACTCGATTTTTCTCCAGATTTCAGAAGGAATTTATTGTGTCCAATTCACATCTTGGCACTTCCAAGCATGTCCTGGGACTGGTGAGGATCTGGGACACTTTTCCTTCTCCATGAGGTTCCATCAGGGTTTCTGATGGTCCTCTGTTGGAGTACAAATGGGTTCGTGTTCTCATGGGTTCATGAGGGATACCTGGATTTAGAGAAGGGATTTGAGGCTTGGAAAAGAGCTACCAGGGTGGACAGGTTATATGGACAGGTCCATATAACATGAATGATGTAGGAAAGGTAGATAGAGGGTGGACATTTAACATATTTAATATAAATGATGTAGGAAGGGTAGACAAGGAGTGTTCTCATCGATGAGAATGAGGAATCTGAAGAAAACTGTGAGATGAAGGGTTTGAAAGAGAACCAAACTGCCCTCAATGAAATATTGGAGTTAAACCCAAAAGGTGCAGTGAAGGCTGGGAGTGGGAATAAAATCAATGTGCAATGGGACTCTGTGGTGGTGTTTTGCTCTTGGGGGTCCAGCAAAACCTGAGGCTGCTCTGCCAGAACAGGCAGGTTAAAAGGGAGAACCTCCATGGATTTGTCTTTTCGCAGGAGAAATCCAAAACTGCCTCTGGGAATGGAGCTCTGGCCATGGCTCGTGGGTAGAGGACACTGCAAAACTCCCACTGCCAGCTAATTAAGCCTTCAACTCATTCCAAAAGCCCTTCCAGAGCCAGGAATGTGGTTGATCCAGCTCTCTCCATGCCAGGGCAGCACCATGACCAAGTACACGATGTTCTTCCAGCAAAGGAATTATATTTGAGCAACCTGGGAGCTCTGCTTGGATCTGGAATTGCAGCTCGTTCCAAATTTGGTCTCAGTTTGGCAACGGGAAGCAAAGCAGGAGAGGTGAAAGTCATGGCAGGAAGATCTCCCAGACTTTGGAGAATGCCTGGAAATATTTGGTGTTTGTGTTTTGGTGACCTCAGGGTGGGACTGTAGGGAGCCCAGGTTGGAAATGTGACCTCAGGAGGCTTCCAATCCAAATTCCTGATCAAAGCTCCCAAGTTTCCTCAGGACTTCATCCACCTGAGCCATGAAAACTTCCAAAGAAGAGAATTGAACCACCTCTCTTGGAAGCCTTCTGTATTTCACACCATATAGCTTCTAAATCACATCCCGGTTAAATCACATCCCATTAAATCACATCCCGGTTAAATCACATCCCATTAAATCACATCCCATTTAAATCACGTCCCATTAAATCACATCCCATTTAAATCACATCCCATTTAAATCACAACTTTATTGATTGTTATAAATATCACGAGCAGAATGATAACTGAAGGCAAATATTTTTTGCTGAAACTTGAAAAAGGGGATTATAGGAAAACACAGAACCAGGTCAGGATGGAGCAAAATGTGGGAGCTTTGGCCAACACACAAGGAACTCAGGTGATGCTCTGGAGGATTAAAATAAAGGGGGAAAATTACACTTAATTCCAAATTCAGGCCAAAATCATCACACAAATCACCCAAAATTCCAAGTCAAGACAGTTTTGTTCCAGTGGAATTGGTGGAAGAAATGTTGGTGGAAGAAATGTTCATGGAAGGCCACTGCCAATGAGGGATAATTGGAAATGTCTTGGAAATCTCCTACAAGACCGACCACAAAACCTCACTCATCTCCCTGTATAAACAATCCTGAAAGCTGGAACTGGGGTTTGGGCAGAAAATAACACAATTAAATGGGATCAATACACTTTCAACACAACATTCTTTTTATTCTGCTTGAAGGGGTACAGAAAATGAGAGATTTCGGCCTCCCTGGATCAGATCATTGGCCTGGGAAGCTGAATCTCCTGCCTCATATTTTGGACACAGAGAAGGGTCTCCTTAATTTCTTGGGTACAAAGAAGACCTAGAGAGAACAAAGACTCAGCCCAAAGCTTTGGGGTGGAGAAGACCTGCTCTAAGGAGCCATGAAAGGCTCTTATAATATTTTTTTTTGCCTTAAATATACTTCACACAGCGGAATTTTTCAGTTCCAAACCAACCAGCCCAGCAGAGCAACGAAACTCCACAGCCGGTTTTGTGGGAGCGGTTGAAAAATTAAAATTAAAAAACTGTGTTGGGACTTCCTGAGTTTTTCCTCCTCTGTTAATCGTGGGAAAGGGGTGAATAATAATAATAATAATAAAAAAGAATGGATTTTTGAAGGTTGGAATTGGAGGTTGTTCATGAAGCATCCGAAGGGAAAGCTGGGCTGGTGGGGGTTTCTCCTCGCCTTCATTGGGTTCTCCAGAGTGAAAGAACTTCCCATCAGCTCCTCAGGGTCTAGTCCAGAAGAAGACACACAAGGAACTTGCCAGCAGCCCCACTGGCACCAGGTTGATCCTCAGGCTTGTGGCACCATCCGCGTTGCACAGGTCGGAGTAGCAGCAGGACACGGGGCGGGTCATCCCGATCCCGTCCACGTCCGACGGGACACACACGGATGAGCACATCTTGGTGACAGTGGAGACTCCAGTGAAGGGATAAACTGACACAAAGAGAGACAGAAGGGATGTTTAGGGCTGGGGGAAATGAAGGAGAGCTCTCCTTGTCCCTAGTGAAATGCTTCTTCCTACCTTCACTACCAAAGTCTGAGTTCTGGTTCAAACACAATGTGATTCCTACCAGGAATATGGGAAGCAGCTCCCCTTGAGTGACCATGAGTTCTTTGTCCTGTCTGGATGAGCATTACCCTGAAAAAGGTGGATTAGCCACTTTTTCTGCCTTTCTTTGGACTCTCCTCACCATCTCCTGCCTCTCCAAGTGTCACTAGGGACTCATCAGCAGGACCTTCCAAAGGGAGAACCTTCATCTCCAGAACCTTCAGGGTCACCAGTCAGACTGGCAAAGCCCCTTTGAGAGCTACAAAGAACTTCAGGGCATTCCTCTTTCACCTTCAGGTGACCAGAAGTTGGTGTCATAAAACTATAGAATGGTTTGGGTTGGGAGGGAACTTAAAGATCCTCCAGTTCCACCCGCCTGCCATGGGTAGGGACACCTTCCACTATCCCAGGCTGCTCCAAGCCCTGTCCAACCCATCCTTGGACACTTCCAGGGATGGGGCATCCACAGTTTCTCTGGGTAACCTGTGCCAGGGCCTCCCCACCCTCACAGGGAAGGATTTCTCCCAAATATCCAACCTAAACTTACCCTCTTTAAGCCATTCCCTGTTGTCCTATCACTGCACAACCATGGAAAAAATTAAACTCTCATTTCTAACCATGCTCACCATTACTGGGAGCTTGAGAACCTTAAATATATACTCACACTAACACTGCTTTCAGCAGCAGCAGCAGGAGACTCTGCCCCACAGGAGCTCTTTCCCACATTTAAGTGAAAAAAAGGACCTGCTCTCCACACCAGCAGCTTCACCGTAGAAACACTGATTCTTGTTAAAAGTGTGGATGAAGAAGCTGTTGTCCTTACCCTCCTTCAGGATTCATGTCAAAAGTAGGGATAAAGGGGTTGTTGTCCTTACCCTCCTCCAGGGAATACATGGTGGTCTTGCACATGTGCTCGGTCTCCGAGCAGTTCTCGATGGTCACACACTTCTCCACGGGGGTCTCGCTCTTGCACGTGTAGCACTGCAAGGTGAGAGCTGGGAGGAGGGAAAACATGAGCTTGGACTCCAGTGTGGAACACCAGAGTCACTCCGTGCCCCTCCCTGGGGAGGGATGTTCCCAAATCCTCACGCTGAGAATGGAAATGGAAGGGTAAAATGCATCTGTGCCAGTGGGAATGGGAAATACAGCAGGCTGGTGGTTGAAGCTCCCCGGATCAATTGGGATCTTTTGGATCAATCTGAGACTACTCAGATCAATCAGGAACCCCCCCCCCCCCCCCGATCAATCCAGGACCCCTGGATCAATGCAGAATCCCCTGGATCAACCCAAGACATCCAGATCGATCTGGGACACCTGGATCAATATGGGCCCCCCTGGATCAGTCTGAGATCCACTGGATCAATCCAGGCCCCTTGGATCAATCTGGGCCCCCCCAGACCTCTAAGGACCCCCAGATCAATCTGGGACCCCTGGATCAATACAGGACCCCCCGGATCATTCTGGGATCCCTTGGATCAATCCAGACCCCCCAGATCAATATGGGATTCCCTGGATCAATTGGGATCCCCTGGATTAATCCAGGACCCCCAGATCAATCTGGGACCTCCAGGATCAATGCAGGATCCTCCAGATCAATACAGGACCCCCTGGACCAATACGGGATCCCCTGGATGAATCCAGACCCTCCGGATCAATCTGCAACCCCTCAGGTCAATCAGGACCCCCAGATCAATCTGGGACTGCCTGGATCAATGCAGGATCCTTCAGATCAATACAGGACCCCCTGGATCAATCCGGGATCCCCTGGATGAATCCAGACCCCCCGGATCAATCTGCAACCCCTCAGGTCAGTCAGGACCCCCTGGATCAACACGGCATCCCCTGGATCAATTGGGATCCCCTGGATCAATCTGGGATCCTTCAGATCAATACAGGCCCCCCGGGATGTCTGGAGGCTCCACAGGAACCTTGGGCCTTGTGGTGACGGGAAGAGGGATAACAGGACTAGAGGGGCTAATTAATTAATTAATTAATTGGGTGTGATTTATAATTTATGCTTCAGAGGTGGGGTCGGAGCCCTTGTGACGAGTCAAGCAAGACAAAGCTTCCCACCCAGAAGACCCCGTGAACCAGGAAAGACCTTTGGCTGATCGACCTCAGCTCCGGTCCCTGCAGCTCCTTCTCTCCTTGGCTTTGCACTGGTGGAACATCAGGAAGGCACCAGAGACTCCCAAACTCCCAGAATCACGAGGGAGCTTGGAAGAGTCCTCTGCAGCTCATCTGCTCCAGTCCCCCTGCTCAAGCAGGACCACCTAAAACCTCTTGTCCGGGAATGTGTCCAGACTGTGTTCTAATTTCTCCAAGGATGGAGATTCCCCAACCTTCCCAGGCAACCTGTGCCAGCGCTCAGTCCCCCTCCTGGTCCAAAAGTGTTTCCTGGTGTTCCGAGGGAACCTCCTGTGTCCCAGTTTGTGGCCGTTGCCTGCAGTCCTGGCACTGGGAACCACTGGGAAGAATCTCTTTGTCCCCTCCCTTCAGGGATTTATAGACATTTCTGAGATTCTCTCTTTGAGGCTTCTCTTCTCCAGGCTGAGCCATCCCTGGTTTTCCTCGTGGCCCTTCCTTGGACTCCCTCCAGTGTGTCCATGTGATTTTTCCTGGGGGGAGCCCAGAACAGGGCACAGGGCTCCAGGTGTTGAGCAGAAGGGAAGGATCATCCACCTTGACTGATACTTCTTTTAATGCTACCCAGGATGTCATGAGGTTCCCTTCACCCATTTCTCCAACCTGCCAAGGTCCCTCGGGGTGGGATCACGACCCCCCCAGGTATCAGCCACTCCTCCCAGGTTTGTGTCACCCACAGACTTGCTGAGGGTGCTCTGCCCCTTCATCCAGATCATTGATGAGGATGTTGGATGGGGCTGGAGCCAGTTTTGATCTCTGATCTCCAGTTACTGTTCTTTAAGTAGACTTTGTGTCACTGATCTCCAGGCCTCGACATTTAGTTTTCAAGCCCTGTCTGCTCACCCAGCCCATACCTCAACAGCTTGTCCATGAGAATCTTGGAACAGGTTGTCCAAAGAGGTTGTGGACTCCACATCCCTGAAGGTATTCCAGGTTGGATGGGCCTTGAAGCAACTTAGTCTGGCGGAAGGTGTCCCTGCTCATGGCATGTCCCTCCTTTCTCACTAAAAGTGCCTATTGGGAGGGCTCCTGGAATAGCCAGAAAAGGCTCTTCTTGACCAGTTGTGGCAATCCCACATTCCAAATTGTTCATCACACCTTCCAGGAGGATTTACAAACATGCCACTGGCCTGAGGCACAGGAAAAACCTGCAGGCACCTGAGGCAGCAGGAATGGGGATGGGAAAGGTGTTTGGGAAGCAAAGGAGTCAGGAGTTGCAAGCACACATGGAGAGGGTTGGCCCAGAGCAGAGGAGCTTCTCCCTGCACCGTCCTCCTTAAACCCTTGGGATACTGAACCTGAGACATTCCCTTGGCCCAAATTTATGGCCTGGTCCTGTTGTCTTCCCAGTGCTCCATTTTTTTTTTCCAGCGAGTAAGAGATTTCAACTCAGCTTTTCACTTTAAGGCCAGGTTTGACAGGGCTTGGAGAAACCTGGGCTAGTGGAAGGTGTCCCTGTCCGTGGCAGGGGATTGGAATGAAATGGTCTTCATTCTTCACGTTGCTTCAACCTGTCCTTGGACACTTCCAGGGATGAGCCAGCCACAAATTCTCTGGACAGCTTGTGCCAGGGCCTCACCACCCTCACAGGGAAGAATTAAACATGAAAACAACCACCTTGATGGATTCTATGGGGACATCCTCTGCTTCACACGGAGGCCATAGAAACAAAATTTGGTACTCAGGACTCCAAATCTGACCCTGCCTTATTCCTCACTGGTTTATGGATGTTCCTCATCAGCTCCCTGTTGAGCTGCAAAGGTCCTTTCCAGCTGCAGGTTCCTCTCAGCTCCTAGACACACAAAATAACCACAGCCCAAGTCTTTCCTTGTCCAAAATCTTCTGAGAGGGAGAAATTTTAGATAAAAACACTGAAGAGCCCAAATTGTTGTGACACAGAGCACTCCAAGCTTAAGGTATCAAGCCAAAATAGTGTCTGGTGTTTCCCATCAACAAGAAAGATATTTCAGGATAAGATTTTCAGGGCATTCTGCAGGTTTTCCTGAGGAACCAAACACTTGATGTGGGTCCTTTACTCCAGATCCTCTTTTCCACCCCCTCAGAGAAACCTGAATTTGTCTTAAAATCACAGCAACGTACTTGGTACAGCCCAGCAGCCCCTCTTTGGTCTGGAAGGCAGTTGTCACCTTATCTGTGTGACATTCCTGCTGAAATTCCTGTAAATCCCACTGGAAAAAGAGCAAGGATTCAGCTCATCCCGGCACACCCACAACAGGATGTCAGAAAGTCACCTTGTGAAAATAGAGATCAACTAATAAGCTAGAAAAAAAAAAAGTCCTTTTCTAAACAGACCTGGGAATTTTCTTGCTTTTATTCAAAGCAAACTTTATAATGTTTTGTTTGCTTTAATTCTGCGTCTGACAGTTGTCAAACACATCTTTGAGGGGGAAGAATCGTCACCGGTCTCAGGTTTCAGGAGATTTTGCAAATCCAAACCACAGCATTTGTGTTGCTCTCTGAAAAGAAAACCAAACAAAGCACCTGTTCCTCCCCTGCTGAATCTGCCCCTTGCAGGTCCCAGGATTTAGGAAGGAAAACGAAGTAGAAAATTAAAAATAAATTAATAAATAGAAATTGAAAGAAAATCCTGACAGAGCTCCACGTCCCATCCAGACATGGATAAAATCATACTCTAAACCACCTGGGTTTGGGAATATCCCAAGTAATAGTCCCAGCTCTTGCACAGGACTTTCCTTGGTCATCCAGGAGAACACCAAAGGAGATTTTGGGATCAGCAGAAGGAGCAAGAAGTCGTTGTGGTAGCGGAAACAAGGGATAGGGAATCTATTCCAGGGTGTCCTTCCCTCTGGGCAGCCACATTCCACCCTTAGAGGTTATGGCATCACTGCTCATGTAGATCTTCCCAGGATGAGGGGATTCCCTCCCTTCTAGGGGATTAAAACACCAGTGTCCTGAATGTCATTCCATACTTGGTTTCGTGGAGCTGGTGATGGAGGAGAAACAACTGAATCCCACTGATGGAAACAGAGAGGAAAGGTTTCCATGGCATCCCTGGATTCATGGGGCTTGTTCCCCACCTCTACATCCCAGATAGATCATCCCAAATATCAGGCTGCTGTTGTCCACACACCTCCTGCTCCAAGTCTATCCCCTCCAGTGAGTAGGCAGGTAGAATAAAAGGGATAGAAAGGATGAGGGAGGATCATGGAATCACAGAATAGAATCACAGGATGGTTTGGGTTGGAAGGGATCTTAAAGATCTTCCAGTTCCAACTCCCATCATGGGCAGGGACATCTCCCACTATCCCAGCTTGCTCCAATCTGGCCTTGAACCCTTCCAGGGATGGGGCAGCCACAGCTTCTCTGGAACATCTAGGATGGTGGGGTCACTCCTTATGGTGACAAACTCCCAAATCCTCCAAAAAATGGGGAAAGACCCCAAAATACTTCACACTTTGTTGTTTTCTGTGGTGGCTTGATGGAATTTTCTTTACTTCAGTGTGTTAATAAACAGAGCTCTAAATGAAGACATAATAATAGGACAAGAGAGGATGAGAGGGGTCGAATTAGATGGAATTTTGGGAAGAAATTGTTCCCTGTGAGAGTGGGGAGGCCCTGGCACGGGTTGCCCAGAGAAGCTTGGCTGCCCCATCCCTGGGAGTGTCCAAAGCCAGGTTGGAGCAACCTGGGATAGTGGAAGGTGTCCCTGCCCATGGCAGAGGTTGGAATTCCATGATCTTTAAGGTCCCTTCCAACCCAAACCAGCCTATAACAAACATCAACCCTGCAGCACATGGGCCACCAGCTTTGTCCCAGCCCCTCTTTCCCACTTCTAGTGGCTAAAACTTGATAAATCCCACAGGGAACATATTTTTAGAGGAATTCCACCCACATGGCATTAAACTGGCTGGCAACTTTCAGGGTTAAGTATTAAGAAAAAAAAGATCCTCAAAGTTAAAAATAACGTTAAAAAAAATAAATAAAAAGGAGTGATATTGAGCAAGGACCTGTAAAAAAGTGAGAGCTGGAATTTGCATTAAAGAGATGACATGGCATAATCACACCCTGCCTTGTAACACTTCCTAAAGAGCCTGAACCAACAATCCCAGTGACACCATCGTGATCCTGAACATCTGACAGGCTGGAAATATTCCAAAGGTAGATTTTTTTTCTTTTGGGCTGAAAACTGCTCCAAGCAGGAGTCCTGAATTTCAGGGGGAACTGGACACATCCTACCCCATCCTGCTGAATATCCTGGTGGGATTTGGGTAAATCAGAGTAGGAACTTACCAAATTCTGTGCAAATGAAGGCAACCAACAGAAGAGACAGAAACACCTTCATCGTTGCCTGGGTCGTCACTGCTCTTCAACTGGCTCTGATGTCAAACTTCCTGGGGGTTTGCCATGCACTGATCGTGTCCCCAGCTCCAAATCTACTGGAAAAACGAGTCCCATTGAGCTATAAATGAATTGAAGGAGCTGCAAATCAAGCCCCACCTCCTGCCTCCACCGTCACCTCTTTTCATGTTCCTTGGAGAAGAAAATTAGGGTTCGGGCTTTGGACAATGGCTGGGATTGTTTAAGGTGGGTGTCTCATGACGGGGAAGCCCTGGGGCGTTAAATAATCCCGGTGACCCTGTCTTGTATTGAAGCCTGGTGATATTTCTCCTTCCTTTTTAGGGAGGTCTGGGTGGTTTCCAGAAATCCTGGGGGGAAAAAGCATTAGTGGCTGTGAACTTCAAGGCTTGGAACCTCAAGGACTTTGCTCCTCTGTGTTTGGACCTTCAGTTGGGGACAGAGTTTATTCCCAGGAGAATCATAGTTTGGGTTGGAAGGGACCTTAAAGACCATTCCAACCCCCTCCCACAGACAGGGACATCTTCCACTGGATCAGGTTCCTCCAAGCCCCGTCCAACCTGGCCTTAAAGTGGAAAACTGGCTTGAAATCCCTTTACTCACAGGAAAAAACATGGAGCACTGGGAAGACAACAGGACCAGGCCATAAATTTGGGCCAAGGGAATGTCTCTGGTTCATTATCCCAAGGGTTCAAGGAGGATGGTGCAGGGAGAAGCTCCTCTGCTCTGGGCCAACCCTCTCCATGTGTGCTTGCAACTCCTGACTCCTTTGCTTCCCAAACATCTTTCCCATCCCCATTCCTGCTGCCTCAGGCGCCTGCAGGTTTGTCCTGTGCCTCAGGCCAGTGGCATGTTTGTAAATCCTCCTGGAAGGTGTGATGAACCAGTTGGAATGTGGGATTGCCACAACTGGTCAAGAAGAGCCTTTCCTGGCTGTTCCAGGTGCCCTCCCAACACACACTTTTAATGACAAAGGAGGAAAAGGTGAAATAAAGACACTTCAGGAGATATTCCCACCACTTTTGTTGTATCACACCGTCAGAGGGACTTTATTTGGGGTTATTCACTTGAACTCTTACAATGTAGAATCATTAAGGCTGGAAGAGACCTTTAGGATCCCCAAGTCCAACCACAAACCCAGCACCACTAATCCGTGTCCTCAGGGGCCACATCCACAGGTTTTTTGAACTCTTTCAGGGATGTGACTCCACCACTTCCCTGGGCAGCCCAGTCTAGTACTTGACAATCCTTTCCATGAAGCCCTTTTCCCTAATATCCAATCTAAACCTCCCCTGGTGCAACTTGAGGCCGTTTTGTCTTGTTTTGTCTTAAAACATTCCAAGATTTTCTGGGAATATTGAACAAACAACCCAATCATTTTCTCTCCAAATCTGAAGCTCCAGTGAATTATAGAATGGTTTGGGTTGGAAAGGACCTTAAAGATCATCCAGTTCCCACCCTCTACCATGGGCAGGGACATCTTCCACTATCCCAGATTGCTCCAACCTGACCTTGGACACTTCCAGAGATGGGGCAGCCACAGCTTCTCTGGGCAACCTGTGCCAGGGCCTCTCCACCCTCACAGGGAACAATTTCTTCCCAAAATTCCATCTAACTCGACCCCTCTCATCCCCCTTTGTCCTATCATTGTGTCTTTGTTTAGAGCTCTGTTTATTAACACGCTCTGGTTTACCTGAGGTAAAGAAAATTTCATCAGGCCACCACAGAAAACAACAAAGTGTGAAGTATTTTGGGGTCTTTCCCTGTTTTTTGGAGGATTTGGGAATGAATTCCACCGTAAGGAATGACCCCACCATCCTAGATGTTCCAGAGAAGCTGTGGCTGCCCCATCCCTGGAAGGGTTCAAGGCCAGATTGGAGCAAGCTGGGATAGTGGGAGATGTCCCTGCCCATGATGGGAGTTGGAACTGGAAGATCTTTAAGATCCCTTCCAACCCAAACCATCCTGTGATTCTATTCTATGATTCCATGATCCTCCCTCATCCTTTCTATCCCTATCCCCTGTGCCAGGGCCTTCCACCCTCACAGGGAAGGATTTTTCCCCAATATCTCAACTAAACATGGTCTCATCATCTTACGAACCCTGTTTCTTTTGCAAGCAGCACTCCTGGATGACTTAAATCCTCAGGAATCCAGACGGATTGTTTTCAGGGTTGCCTCTGTAATACAGTAATTATGTCGATTATGAAAGTTAAGCAGCTATTTCCAGCCCCAAAATCACCCAGGGAAAGACTTTTTTGGTATTTCCTGGCTTTGCCATTCCTCCTGTTCAGCAGGGGAATGTTATAATCCTATTAAGAAGAGAGAAATTTGCTGATTGTGTTTGCCTTGTTCTTGAAGGGGGGAAGAAAAGAAAACAATTTAATACGGCTGGGGTGTGGTTTTTGGTATTAAGAGGCCTCCAACAATGTGCCAAATGACTGGTTTCACATGCACATCTGAAATGTGATCTCCACTGCCTTGTCAAATCTTGGAGGGAAGAACATGTGCCAACACCCTGCTCTTAAATGCTGCTCCCTCCTTGGGTTTGGAGGGTTGTTTTTTTGGGGGGGTGTCAACATACCTGGCTTGTTTATGGTTTCAGTTGATCTTATCTGAGTCTTGAAGGCCTGAAATGTCTCCTCTTTTGTGTGGCAGGTGCCTTGCAGGACTGGCAACTCCCCAGAGGAACAAGAAGAACTAATGGGAACATCCAACGAGGGTTTTGTTGAATTCCTTTTATTATTTTGTGGGAAACCATAACCATTGTGTTGGGGGATTCCCATTAATCACAGAGAAAAGAATTATGAAGCTGCATAAATCTGCCTCAATGACCCACGGGATGGTTGGGAAAAAAATAGGTATTTTTAGTGTCTGTGTTCAAAGGTAAATTGATACAAGAACCCTCCGCATTTCAGAGGAGTTTGTGTCATAAATAAAAGGAGAAGTTCGGCCAAATGTTTACTTCCAGCCTGAGAAACCTGTGCCAAAGCCCTTTCCTGTCCTACCTCACCAGCTGAGACAGTCTCTGGGTGGAGGCATCTGATGGGAGCAGTTGCATCCACACTGGAAAGAGCCTCCAAATCCCAAAAACTCCCAATAGATCTGCTCATGCTGCCCCATTACCAGGCCAAGATCCCACTAGGAAATCCTAAAATTGCCCGTCCACCTCCAGAGCAGAGTTTCAGGGACTGGTTGGGTTTGAGAGCCTTCTTGACTTCATTATTTTAAACTCTGCGTCCTCATTACTCTGATAAGTTCTTGTATATCTCCTATGAATCCCAGATTTCTTCCAGGGCGGAGGGATGTAGGAGCAAAAAAGTATGATTGGATTTAAGGGAGGAATGCTGACAGGACGGTGTCAATCCCAGTGCTAAGCTCTTCTCACACACCTACTGAAAGGTTAAATTCAAAAACATTCCTATAAGAGGAGTAAATATTATGGGATCGTGGAATTATGGAATGCTTTGGGTTGGAAGGGACCTGAAAGATCATCCAGTTCCAACCCCTGCCATGGGCAGGGACACCTCCCACTAGCCCAGGTTGCTCCAACCTGGCTTTGAACACTTCCAGGCATGGGGCAGCCACAGTTTCTCCAGGAAATCCATTCCAGTACCTCACCACCCTCCCAGGGAAGAATTCCTTCCCAATATCCCATCTAACCCTTCCCTCTGGCACTGGAAAGCCATTCCCCCTTGTCCATCACTTCATCCCTTGTCCCAAGTCCCTCTCCAGCTCTCCTGGAGCCCCTTTAGGCCCTGGAAGGAGCTCTAAGGTTTCCCTGGAGCCTTTTCTTCTCCAGGTGAACACTCCCAGCTCTCCCAGCCTGGCTCCAGAGCAGCTCCAGCCCTTGGAATATCTCTGTGGCCTCCTCTGGACTTGTTCCAGCAGCTCCACGGGTCACTAATGAAAGGAACTCATGGAAGCAGCGAGGATGGGTTTGTGTGATCAGCAAACCTGGTGTTCAGAGTGTCAGGGATTAAACCACCACAAATTTCCCCTCTGACACATCCCAGCCCCCACTTGCATCCCCCAGAAACCCCAACTCTCCAGAGATGGGACACTTTGCACCAAAAAGGGAGGAATTAAACAGGTACCTCCACCTTCCTCCATTAATGGGGAACATCTCAAAAAATTCAAGAGAAACCTGGAAAAGCCAAGTATAAGACATAAACAGCCCCAAGCCTGACTCTGGCCTATCCCTGTGAATAATTCAGCAGGAATCCAACCCTGCAGCTCTTTCAGAGCCATTTTCACTGAGGCACCACTCATTAGCTCATTAGTCAGAGCAGCCTTATTCCTACTAATTGATTTTACTACCATTCCCTACAATGCATGGCCAAGATCCAGCATGTTTCTGCCTGGCTCTAAAATCCTTTTATTGGGACAGCTCTGTGAGACATTTCATCCCTCCCTCTCTCTCTCTCTCTCTCACCTATGGAGCTTGTAAAGGTCGGGTGATTCCCACAAGTGAGTCTTTGGAAGGTGCCCTTGGGCAAAGGGCAGATCCTCCCTGGATCTGACAAGCAGGAGGATCAAAGCACCTGGCTGGGCAGGTAACGGGTGGGTCTGACATGGATTGGAGCTGCAGATGGATTCAGGAAGCTTGGCAGCTCTTTCCACACTGTTTTCCACCTTGGTAGTGGACTGGGACATAGAATCATGGAATGGTTTGGGTTGGAAGAGAACTTAAAGATCATCTCCTTCCAACCCCCTCTGCCATGGGCAGAGAAACCTTCCACTATCCCAGATTGATCCAAGCCCTGTCCAAACCGGTCCTGGAGACTTCCAGGGATGGGGCAGCCACAGCTTCTCTGGGAATTCCATTCCAGCCCCTCACCACCCTCCCAGCCAAAAATTCCTTCCCAATATCCCATCTAACCCTGCCCTCTGACACTGGGAATCCATTCCCTGTGTCCTGTCCCTCCATTCTTTGTCCTGAGTCCCTCTCTAGCTCTGCTGGAGCCCCTTTAGGCATTGGAAGGTGCTCTCAGGTCTCCCTGGGGCCTTCTCTTCTCCAGGTGAACACCTCCAGCTCTCCCAGCCTGGCTCCAGAGGTGCTCCAGCCCTTGGAGCATCTCTGTGGCCTCCTCTGGTCTCACTCCAACAGTTCCATGTCCTTGTGCTGAGGCCCCCGGAGCTGGACAAGGTGTTCCAGGTGGGATCTACAGGGAGTGGGGCACAGGGGGAGAATCCCCTCCCTCAGCCTGGTGCCCCCAATCCTTCTGCTGCATCCCAGGGCTCTGTTGGCTCCCAGGGCTGCACCAGAGACACGACGGAGCCTGGGCAGTGCCAGACCCGGGGCACAAAGGTCAGACCACACCACAAGCACAAAGGGCTTCTCCAACCCTGCTAATCATCCCACATTCCCACCAGACCTCCCTACATCCCCCCTCTGCCCCAGCCATGTCAGCTGTGCCTAAAAATCAGGGATGTTTTGTATATTCACCAGGAACAAGTTGATTTATTTTCCTGAGGAGTCTTGTTCCCTCCAGGTAAACATTCACCTGCCTCCTTATTTATTTTTTTTCCCAACCTGTTTTTCTCCCTCTTTGAATTCCATGCAGGCACCTCTTATCTCCAGGTTATTATTTAGATTAACCTCTGTGTAGCACTTAACTCCTTCTGGGGGAGACCTTCACATCCATCACTTCCCTGGCCGGTGGCCATGGATAGAGTTGTCCTGAGGGAAGATCTTATAGGAGTTAATAACGACTCAAATGTGTTCTCTCTCTCTCTGTGTTTATGATGTGCACAGAAAGGATTGATCATATATTTATAACTACTGGGAATTTGTCTTCCTTCCCTATCAAATTTCTTCCAGCTTCCTTTTGTTCTTTTTGCTTCCAAGCTCCTGTCTTTTCCCTTCCTGTCAACTCTGACTGAGGCACTAATCACTTGTTTGGAGATGATTTGCTCCATCCAGCTTTCCAAGGCATTGTTAACGATGCAGGAATGTAAATCACTTGCTCAGTGTAGCTGTCACCTGCTTTAATTATCCCCTGCCTCCTTCAATCCAAGGGACAGGAGATACTTTCCTACCTGAGTCACTTCTCGCTGACCCAGAAGGGAAGAACAAGGACAACACGTGTAAAACAGACTGAGAAGAACCAGCTTTGCCTCCAGGCCCTTCTCATCTCCCTCTAGACTGCAGCGCTTGGAATTGAAGCTGGAAATAGCCACATCTTGGAATGTGTTCTCAGGATTTCTGCCCAAACCAGTAGAAAACCTAAATGAAGGTATTGTGTGTGTCTTGCACCAAAAAACATCCCAGGCTTGGCCTCCCGGTGCCGGAAGATTTCAGGAAGATGCTTCTGCTCCAATGTCCATGCATCTCCTGTGCTAAGGAGCCCAGGATTGGACACAGGATTCCTCACAAGTGCTGAGTGGGAGGGGAAGAACCTCCTGCCCTTCCTGGCACAGCCCAGAAGGTCCTTGGCTGACTTTACCACCGAGGAACATTCCTGATTCACGTGCAGCTTGATGTCCACCATCCTCAGCTCCTTCTCTGCAAAGCTGTTTCCATCTCCACCATCTCATGGCCTTTCCTGCTGCCTGGGGTTGCTCCTCCCCAGATCCAAGACTCCACATTTCCATTGGCTGAATTTCCCAAAGTTTATTCTTCTTTATTCCCACTGTTTATTTTTCCAAGCTGTTCAAATCCCTCTGGGTGGCATGTCCACGTCCACCACTTCTCCTAGTTTTGTGTCACCTGCAAACCTGCAGGCTCTGCCACATCTTCAAGGTCGTGAACAGCTTTGACCCCAAAAACAAGTCCTGTGGTGCCCCCACTGGTGACTGGCCTCCAGCTGGACTTGGTGCCACTGGTCACAAACCTCTGGAACTGGTTGCTCCACTAGTTTTCAATCCACCTCCTTGTCCACTTTATCCAACCCTTCCTTTGTCACCTCACCCAGGAGGATGTTGTGGGACAGTGTTGAAAACCTTAATGAGGTGGAGAAAACCCACATCCACCTCTCCCTCCTCATCCATCAAACCAGCCCATCATGACTGAAGGATTTTGTGCTGGTGAGGCCCAACATCTCCTTTGGGAATCCGTGCTGGCTCCAAGCTCATGATGCTGCTTCTTGTCTTGTTCCCCACCCTCAGGATCTTGAGCTCCACCACTCACAGTCACTGCAGCCCAACCTTCACACCTTCAACAAGTCCTTCCTTTTTCACAACTGTGAGGTCCACGAAAATCTCTCTTTTCTCAGGAATCTGTGACCAGTTCACTCCAAAAGCCTCCATGATTGTCCTGCTGATACTGGGATGCTGAAAGCCCTCCCTGAGTCCCAACCCTTGGGAATGTGAGGCTTTTTCCAGCTGTGTGAGGGAGGTTTTATCCACTTTGTGAGTAGGTGTTCTGCATCAGATACCCACCACAACATCCCCTGTGCTGATCCACCTGCCCAAAAGCTCTCAGCTGACTCATCATCCATCCCCAGGCCAAGCTTGAGGGATTTTCGCTGTTTTCTTACATAAAAGCAACTCCTCTTCCTCACTTTTGCAGCCTGTCCTTCCTAACCATTCCATATCCAGCCATAGAATGGTCTAATTTGGAATTAAGGACCATCTGGTTCCGACCCACCTTCCACCAGACCAGGTTGCTCAGAGCCCAGCTGTGGTAGCCCTCAATTCTGTGACCTATCTCACCACTTCCCTCTGATCCCAAGATTCCAGGTGGTTTGGCCATGGATTTGACCACAGGCAATACAGGGAATTATGAAACAGGTGGATTTGTTCGGCCTGGAAAAAAGATGAGAAGGGAGGGCTCAGGAGGCCCAACAGCATCTGCCATGAAAAAGGGTCAGAGAGAAGGCTGGGCTGGAATTCTTCTCATCTCTAGACTCCTGGTGAACTTCCTTCTGCATCCTGCTCCTTGGAAAAAGGGGCTTGTGGTCCTGGAATGCCGACACACCCATCCCAGTACATCCTATCCGGGATGCACTGGTAGAACTGGGGCCCAGCGCTGCCACCTCCTGACAAGAGGAGAGAATGCAAATCCCGCATCCCAGCCCGTTTCCCGAGGAAGGAAGGGAGGAATTTTTAGGATCATTTTGGTAGTTTTTAATTTTTCACTATTTCCAAAATTCGGGTTTTGGAATCATTTGGTTGCAACCAGCTTTGGGATGAGAAACCTCCGCGTGACAATAAAATGAGGAGAAAAATTCTTTAAATTTTTCCTAAAAAAGGAGAAAAATTCTCTATTTTTTTCCTAATTAAGGAGGAAAAAATTCTAAATTTTTCCTAAATAAGGTGGAAAATTACCTAAAAAATTATCTAAATTGCCTTGAACAACCCATGAGTTGAATTCCAATGTGGCAAAGACCCTGAACACTCCAAAGTGATCACACACAAGGTGCCACCATCCCTCATCTGCTGAGAGCTCTTGTTTTTTCGGTCATTTCTCCTCTAATATTTTGAAATGTGATACCAAATGGGGGCTGGACCCAGCAGGTTTAACAGGTCTGAGCTCAGCAAGGAGCCTTGGGGTGAAACTCGGACTCTGGAGTGAGAAAGGGTCACCACATCCCCGCAATTTGAGCAATGAGAGACACGACGTGAGCCAGGAGATCTTGGAACCTATGGAAAAACACAGGACTTGGCTCTGGGAGATGCAGGAGTGACAGGAATGTCACAGGAATGTGTGTGAAACACGATCCACCCAGTTGTTAGTGGTGTTAACTGGAGTGGAGAAGGAGAGCAAGGTGCTACTTGCATCTCTCCCCCAGGAGTCTGATGCTCCTCACAGCTCTTCCTCCAGGAATTTGATGCTCCTCACAGCTCTTCCTCCAGGAATTTGATGCTCCTCACAGCTCTTCCTCCAGGAATTTGATGCTCCTCACACCTCTTCCTCTGCGAGTTCGATGCTGTAAATGTTACATTTCACTCCTGCAACTTTCATTCCTTCTACACGAAGGTACCGGAGTCACGGTGACATCAGAACTGGCCAAGTGTCCCTGTATCCCAGGAAGGGTCAGATCTCCAAACCCAAGGAGGCCAAGGTACGTTGTGCAAGGTTTTAAATCTCTTTTCGTCGGGAGATGACAAGCAGGAAGGTTGGAACATGCTCCCACAGCCGTGCAAAGCACTTCCCACCTTTCCAGCCTCCTCCGTTGCACCTGGAGGTGCCATCTTCACCCTTTTGCCCCTTCATGGTCTCTCGTGTGGCCCTCAAAAGCCATGAAGTGGGAAGCAGGGGAAGCAGGAGGACAGAAGGAGGAGAGGGTCGGCACCGGCCGACCCTCTCGGTTCAGTCATTTTTTTGCCTTCCCTCAGCATCACTCCGATTTTAAATTGCAAATTCTCCACCCACGTGCTTTTCCTGACTCCTCCACATCAAAACTTCCCAGTGAATCACCTTTCTGGAGACTCTTCCCCGGCTCCAGTGTTATTTCTTCCTCCAAAACCTGTATTTGCCATGGTTAGAGGGGAGGCATGTCCAGAGGGACAATAAAGGACAGGAATTAACTTCTCTACTCTGCCCTCATGAGATTCCACCAGGATTGTTGCATCCAGGCTGGATTCCTCAGCACAGGAATGATGTGGACATGTTGGAATGGGACCAGAGGAGGCCATGAAGATGATCAGAAGGCTGCAGAACTTCTGCTCTGGAGACAGGTTGGGAGAGA
Source organism: Pseudopipra pipra (assembly GCF_036250125.1). Taxonomy (NCBI): domain Eukaryota; kingdom Metazoa; phylum Chordata; class Aves; order Passeriformes; family Pipridae; genus Pseudopipra; species Pseudopipra pipra. The sequence continues at coordinate 1,640,665 of NC_087549.1, read as the reverse complement.
TGGGAATGTCCAGCCTGGAGAAGAGAAGGATCCAGGGAGAACTTCCAGGGCCTAAAGGGGCTCCAGGAGAGCTGGAAAGGGACTTGGGACAAGGAATGGAGGGACAGGACACAGGGAATGGCTTCCCACTGCCAGAGGGCAGGGTTAGATGGGATATTGGGAAGGAATTCTTGGCTGGGAGGGTGCTGAGGGGCTGGAATGGAATTCCCAGCGAAGCTGTGGCTTCCCCATTCCTGGAAGTGTTCCAGGCCAGATTGGATGGGACTTGGATCAACCTGGGATAGTGGGAGGTGCCCCTGCCCATGGCAGGGAGGTTGGAACAAGATGATCTTTAATCTCCCTTCCAACCCAAACCATTCCATGATTCTCTGATAGGAAGGCAGGAATTCTCCCACTTTGGACCCATTTACTGATGTCTCATACCCTGAGACGATCAACACAACCTCAGGATACCAAGGAGAAGCATCTCTTCCAGAGCCAACTGGAAGAGAAACACTGGGAATAGTTCCCAGAAACAATTCCAGGCATTTGACATCTCTTAATAAGGCTCACCTGGAAATATGGACCAGAAGGAAGGAAGCAGCTCCAGAATCTCTTTGTCAAAACATTAATGAGGCCCCCTCTTGGATTTGGAGATGTTGGGACCATTTTCCTGGACTTTCTGAACACCTGGAATGTGGGAGACCCCATCCCGGGCCTGTCCAGATGCAGGCAGGTCCTCGGGGAGTATCAGGAGCAATGTGAGAAGAAATGTTGGGAATTCCAGGGAGGAGGGAGGTGCAGCCTCTGAAGAGTGGTTTTTTTCTGTGATCCCCTGCTGTGCAATGTCCTCCAGTCCCCAAAATATTCCCTGTCATCACTGGTGCCTCCCATTCCCAAAATCCCTTACAAATATGGATTGCAAGGAAGGAGGGCGGTGGAGAAGACCCTTTCCCAGGAAATGTCCAGGCCAGGTTTATCCAGAGAAGGAAAGGTATTTTTATATCTTTGTTTCAAACAGCCTTTTGTTGTTCCTAAAGAACCCCTGAGCCCATCACTGTTATTCTCTGTTTGTCTCACATTCCTCAGGGAATATAATCCCTTTCTCCCATGGGATCCAACCAGGCTCTCAAAAAGTATATATATATAAATATATATATATATATACATAAATACATGTATATATATATATATATTAAAAATATATAAATATATATATAAATGTAATATAGTAATATATCATATATATAATATAAATATACCATAATATATATTATATATAATATATGATATTATATATTACATATCTTATATATACTATTATATATTATATATAATATAATATATATTATATAATATATATACATATATATAGTAATATATAATATATACAATATACAATATGTAATATATATAATATATATGATTACATATATAATATATAAAAATGTAATGTAGATATATATAATATATATGGTTTATATTATATATAACATATAAATAACATGTAATTTATAAATAATAGAATAAATAATAAATAAAATATAAGTAAATAACAAATAATATCATATAATATATATAATATAATATATACTATTACTAGGTAATATATATTTTGTATATAAATATATATTTATATGTTATATAAAAATTATATATATTATATATTATATAATATATATTCTATATACGATATATTATATATAATATATTATATAAATAATATAAATACATTAATAATAAATAATGTGATAAATAAATTATTAATTAATAAATAATATATAATGTGTATAAAATATATTATATATACTATATCATATAAAATATATATTATTGAGTGCATGTAAAAATATATACTATATCATATATAGTACATATCATGTATAAAAATATACAATAATATATAAAATAATATAATAAAACAATAAAATATTCTTTAAAAATTTAAACAAAAATCCCAGTGAGCCATCCTTACAATGCACTGTGAGCGGCCCTGGTTTGGGACAGCAGAGGGGTCTCCCGAGCTCCATGTCTGTGTGTCCCTGTGTCCATCTGTCCACAGGCAGGAGGGGGGTTGGAGCGATCCCTGCAAACCCTGGGAGTGCAGGAAGAGGAGCAGCTGCCCCCCAGCCACCCACTCAGGGGCCATTCTGTGCCCAAAATATCCTCCCTTTCCAACAAGAGCTCAGGCTCCAAGGACGAATCTCAGCCCCGTTCCCGGCAGGGTCACAGAAAAGTCAAGGATATTTATGAGCTATTGAAGGCAAAGACAATCCCTGTTCTTTATCCATCACAGGAAGAGATTCCAAAGGCCTTGAGATGACAAGGATGCATTTATCCCTCCTATATTCCAGAGGCTCAGCCTCATGTCTGTCCTTTTGACCCAGCTTTGAATCCCATCCAAGCACTTTCCCTTCACCCAAAACAAGGAATAACCTCTGTAATATCCACAGAATCAGCCAAAGACTTTGTTCCAAGTGTCTCTTTTTTATTAATTCCATATATTTTTTTATTAGAATATAAGAAACAATATGTGACATACACTCCACTTGTACTTACATTAATATATTTAAAGGAATTGATGCTGCTTTATCCTGCTTATTCTGTTACAACAAAGGTAATACACAGTTACAAATCTCACACCTATGGATTAGTAAAACCAATGTCTCAGTGGAACCATCCCAGTGAAACCAGATCATCCAACAAAGCTGAAATAAAAGGTATCAATATTTTGATTTTTTTTTCAGCAACACTTTACTGGCTTATTAGATTTCCATTTCAATTTTGATGAAACAAAAAGATTTGGGCTGGGGGAAAAAAAAAAAGGCATTCTCTCGGAAAATATTGGACCTGGGAAGCCTGTTAAGCCTTTTATTTTTTAATTTTCACTATCAGAGCAAAGCTGGAGGAATTAAAACCTTTAATCTCTCTCTGATGTTGCTGATGCTCTGCTTTTTGTGCAGTTATTTGGTTAAAGGCAGCTCTTCCTCCTTCATTTCTGAGTTTGGGGCTTCAAAGCTCCTCTCCTGAGACTGGGAAGAACCAGCAGATGGCAGGACTTCACTTCCCTGGGTTCCCAAAACGTCAGACTGGGGGGTTGTGATCCCACTCCAGCTCAGATCCCATTCCAGGGGTGAAAGAACTCCTTCAGAATCAAGGAAGGACTCAGAGCCACTTTCATCTCGAGACCCCACTGAGGACCCTAAACCTCCACATATCCAGATGTGCAGCACATCTGCCTTTCCCAGAGGGCACAGACGCCCAGAACTCATTCCTTGGACATACAGACACCAGACAGAGCTAGCAGGCTTCCCACAGGGGTGAAGCCTCTTCTGTGGAAAATAAGGTCCCTGGGAGAAAAATCCCTTCCAATAATCCACAACCAGAGTAAATCAACACCGAGAAAGAACATTCTTTGACTAAAGAGGTGGATCCTTGGAGTAATAATTAAACATCATTCCTTCTGTTTGTACAATTCCCCCACCTCAGGTTTGTCTTTTCCAAAAGAAGACATTTTGCCCTTTAAAAAAACAACAAAAACAACCCACAATTCTTAAAAAAACCTGGAAGAACTCGGTTCATTTTAAAGTCCTTCTTTCTTGGCAAACAGCAAACACCCAGAATTTGGGTGGAAAGGGCTGATGCCACAATAAATTCTGAGTGGTTTTTTTTGGAAAATACACCAAAAAAAAAAAAATTAGAGCCCTTGGTGGTAGATGGTTGTTGAAATACAGCCATTTCCAGCATGGAAGCACTGAACCCATTTTCTCTCATGAACATGCTCCAAAACGGGCAGGTATTTCATTTAAGCTCTTCTTCTTTTCCAGTAAAAACTATTCCAGGATATTTTAGGCTTCTAGGGAGCAAAGCTGCCTCCCCTTGTAACCTCTTGTCCTGTGGGAAGAGGTGAATATCCGAGTTTTCCGCTCAGATTTCTGTCTCTTAATTCCAAAGTCCACATAAACACCTCCAAAGCACTTCAGGGCTGTCCCACCACGGCCCTCAAGTTCCAAATCCGGCACTTGGTTCATCAACCCCCAGGTTTTATCACTTTATAAACGCCGGGTTCTTCCTGTTTATTGTCTTATTATTAATGTTTTTAATCACTTCAGCTGCCCATTTTCAGGCCTTTTTCCCCTCCTGGGCTTTACAACAGCTGAGGTTCTCACATGGATTCTCATTCCGGGGATTTTGGGGGCAAAAAAAACCCCTCTGTGGCAGGAGCAGAAATTGGGAGGTTTGGAAGAATTGGTGATAAAATGCTCAGGATTAAACTGTGATGAGCTGTCACACCCTCCCTCTCTCAAACATACTTAAATCTGTCAAAGAGATCTTTGCACATGTGTTCAAAACTGAAAATATCTCTTTTTTCCATAAGGATTATAGCACATGAGGAGGGAAGACAAAAAGGGAGTGAAGAGGGAAAACAAATCTCCAAAATATGCAATTTATCCATCATTTATAGCTCAAAACCACGAGTGAATGACCTTCAGCTCTGTCCCCTGGCAATGTCATTAATATAAATTGTTATTTTATGGGATAAGCAGCCTCTGAATGCTCCTCCCACCAGCCTTTGCTCCCCTTTAGAACCAAATCCTTGGCACCGGCAGCCCCTGGAATGCTGAGATAGGAAGGAAATGGCTTTTGGAAGAGACAACCAGGTCTTGTGGCTTCAGGTTTGTCCAGTTTGGCACCTTCAGGAGCCTCCCAAAGGAATGGCCAGGCTTTAGGACACAGCTGTGCTCATGGCTTGAAGTTTAGCACTTTCCTAGAGGTGTTTTAAGTCCAAAATCAACCCCCAAACCTGTTATCAGGTGGCCAGAAAAGAGTCACAGCCCCATCATTTCAAGGCAGAGCACCCTGGGTGCCACCTCGGTGTCACAGCCAAGTGCTGAGGAACAAATTAACCCAAGTAAGGAGGTTTGGAACCCTCCTGGGAGGAAGGCCAAGGCACAGGGAAGCTGGGGAATGTTCACCTTATTTTTAGGAAGTTTTTCCCCAGTTTTCCCTGTGCTCCACGTGCATAGCAGAGGTTTGTGGGGCCCCGTGGCCCCAGCAGGTCCCAGGAGGTGAGGGAGGATGATTGACCCAGAGGAAGGCACATCTGAGGACCCACACAAGTGATTCATCCTTCCCAAACTCCTCATTAATTGCAGGTCACATCCTCACCACCAGTCCCTTCTGTCAGGAAGCCTGTCATTAACACGTGTCATTTAATTAAAACACGGGGGGAAGGAGGGGTTAAAAACCATGAAACCACCTTTGCTGCCAATATTTCTACCACCTTTCAAAAGAAGCTGTTTGTCAACTCATTTAAGGGGGGACAGAGATAAAATTGAACAGTGTGTGGAGCTTTAGGTTGGATTTTGACACAAAACAGGAGAACCACGAGGAAGGCAGGGCCAAGGAGTGCCAACCACCTGATTTTTGCTGCTAGAAAGAAGAAAAAAAAAGCCCAGTGCACCTCTGATCAACCAGTGGAAGTGACAACAAGCTTTCAACTGGAACTTTAAGGCTGAATTTTGGCTTGGTTTTGCGTCTGGCAGGTCCACAGGTGAGCGAAGCAGGCAGGACGGATGACACAGAGATGGCAGGAGGACAAATCTCCCATGGGACAGCTCAGAACTTCCAGGAGCAATGCTGGGAAGATCCTGGGAGCTGAGGGGACAGCAGGAAAGATGAAGTCACCCCCAGCAGGTCCACGTGCACCATCAGGCATTGAAGGTCGAGCCCAGAGATCTGAATATTGGGATCTTGGCCTGTGACTCCACTGAATTTTGCAGACAGACCCGGTTCTTTTAGGGATCCGCGTTGTTGTCTCTCACCATCACAAGTCCAAAGTTGGGGAAACTGAGGCACCAAGTCTTTGTAAGATGCAGATGAACTTCCAGAGGTCCTGCTCCTGCTGTGTTTGCTCCATTGGGGTTGATTCAGCCCTCAAAACCTGGCATTTTTTCACTAAAATTCACCTGGAAAAAGCGATTCCCAAGAGAGCTGAGGCAAGCAGGCCCAGGAGGGTTAATCAGCAAGGACAGCAACAGGGAGGAGAGATGCACTTGCTGCTCAGAGGTGAAAGGGAACGTTGAAATGAAGCTCTCAAAAGCTGCTCAGGAGGGTGAGAGGCCCAAAGGTTTGGATTTTCCATAAGAGAATTCCTAATCTCTGCCTGGGGCAAGGAAACACAGCACACATCCCACCATAGGTACCAACAGGAGCATGTTTATTCAGGTCTGGCACTTACAGAGCTGAGAAGGACAAGGTACAGGTCACTCTTTTTCCAGAAAAAGTCAGCCCAGGATTCAGAAGAAACGAAATTATTCTATAAAAAGACAGACTGCAGCTGCAAGGGGGTGGGAGGGGGGGCCAGGAATGTGTCTCCCTTTGGATCATGCATTCCCAAAGCCCGTGGTGCCACCCACGTGCTGGAGCCAGGAGAGAGGCAGGAAAGTCTGAGCTCTTCACCTGGTGGTGCTGTGGGGGGTTAATCTTGGCGAGTCCCAGCCTGCTTTTAACCAACCTTAGAAACAAGGGGGGAGGTTATTTATTAGGTAGAAAAGCAGAAAACCCTTCCAAAATGATCCACCTTGGCCAAGGAGGCGCGAGGGCGCAGCGGGGTTTGTCCATGGGAAGAGAGAGAGAGAGAGAGACAACAGCTCGGCCGAACCGCCCACGGCTCCGACGCTTGGAAGAGCAGAAAGTCTGGGAAACGACGGCCTCGGAAGCCCGCTGAGAAGTGGAGGATCTCCTTGCAGACAGCGACAGAGAAGATATTGGCTGGTGAGACCCACGGGGGGGCCTCCGGGAGGTGGCTCTGCCTTGGCCAACCCCGTCACTCTCGAGCCCGGAGGACGTAGAAGAAGCTGACGAGGATCCCCAGGGCCAGGAGGGTGGAACTGGCCCGGACGCCGCTGGAGCCGCTGATGTTGCACAGGAAGGAATCGCAGCAGTAGACGGAGGCGGCCGCGATTCCCAGGTTGATCCCGGCGCTGGGGCAGATGGGGGAGCAGCCCTTGGAGATGGACTGGCCGGATTTGCCGCCTGGATTGGGGGTGGGGTGGGAAGGAAGAAAATAAGAGAGGTTTAGAGCATTTCCAAGACAGGTTTAGAGTTTTTCTGAAGACAAGTTTAGAGCGTTTCCAAGACAAGTTTAGAGCGTTTCCAAGACAAGTTTAGAGCGTTTCCAAGACAAGTTTAGAGCGTTTCCAAGACAAGTTTAGAGCGTTTCCAAGACAAGTTTAGAGCGTTTCTAAAGGCAATTTTAGAGCGTTTCTAAGGACAGGTTTAGAGTGTTTCTAAAGACAGGTTTAGAGTGTTTCTAAGGACAAGTTTAGAGTGTTTCTAAAGACAGGTTTAGAGTGTTTTCAAGACAGTTTACAGTGTTTTCAAGACAGCTTAGAGTGTTTCCAAGGTATAGGTTTAGAGTGTTTCCAAGACACAGGTTTAGAGTGTTTCCAAAGACTAAGGTTTAAAGTGTTTTTAAGACACAGGTTTAGAGTGTTTCTAAAGACAAAGTTAGAGTGTTCCCAAGACAGGTTTAGAGTGTTCCCAAGACACAGGTTTAAGAGTGTTCCCAAGACACAGGTTTAAGAGTGTTCCCAAGACAAGTTTAAAGTGTTTCTAAAGACAAGGTGAGACTGTTTCTAAAGACAGGTTTGGAGTATTCCTAAGACAAGACTTAGAAAGAATCAGTGTGTGAGGGCAAATTTTGCACTGGAAAAAAACCTTTAAGGTTTCTCTGCTGTAACTAAACACTAGACTTGGTTCAGCACAGACCTCTCCTGTAATTTTTCAGGTGTCCTCAGCAATCCGTGGCCTCAGTTCAATTAATAAAATGCCTTAAATAGATTTATAGAGGGCTCAAGTGTTCAGTTATGAATTTAACAATCATAAAGCAAGGTTTGGCTCTTCTCTGGTTAAAAAAAGAAATAAAATAAAATAAAAAGGCCAGGAATTTTTTCCACAAGACCCCACACAAATGTGCAGTGGCAAAATCAGTGGGAGAAGAGCCTGAACAGGAGCTGAGACTTTTAACTGGGGACAGAAGAGTTTGTGCTCTCATAAACTGTTTCTTTGCTCTGTGCCATCACTTGTGCAGGTAATGGCACCCATTTGTTCCAGTAGAGACTGGGAGGACACAAAACCCTTCTGCTTTCTTTTTGTCCTTTTCCTGATGCTCATTTTCGGCTCAGACTTTATAAACTTTCTAAGCGTTGTTTATGTGTGAGATGTGTCATGGACACAGCCCATTGTTATCGGGGCCTGGTTCATATAAAGCTCTGCTGAGGAATCCCAAAAATCTCACTCCAGCTTCACCCTGGGACTCCTCAAGCGAGACAAGGAGCACTGGGTGTTCAAGGGAGGCACTCTGGAGCCAAGTGTGCACTTCCAGAGAGGCACAGCCCAAATGAAGGGGCAGAGAAGAGGAAATAATCAGCAGTGGGCTGCGATGGGAGTTTATTAAAGCTCCCAGGCATTCACAACCCACCCATTCCGGCATGGAACATCCCTTCCTCCTGGAAGGCACAGCCAGGATGGGATCTTGGCTCTGCAAAGACCTCCCAGAGCACCCTGCTTCTCTCAGAGCAGCAGCTGGGAAGCTCAGAGCCTCCCAAACCTTTCCTGACACTCAGGGAGGAAAAACACAAACGTCCCTTCCTGCCTCGGCCACAGAAAGCAAAGAAGCCCAGGTGGGGCTCTGGGATGAACAACCCAAACACAAGGGGGGAAAAAAAAGCAGGAGAAGCAAGCCTGGAGCTTCCCACAGAGGAAGCCTGCAGCATCCTCCACGCTTTCACTTATTCATCAGCACAACCTCCCCACCCCCTCCCTGAATTCCCCTCGGACTCCTCCAGCGTCGGAGCGGCACGTGGGCCTTAACGTGACTCCTCCCGGCAGCGCGTCCCTCCCCAAAATTCCCGGGGGATGGTCCGACAGCGGTTGCTAAGCAGAACTTTCCCTTTTTTTTTCCCCAGCCAAAGGAAGGAAAAGCCTTCGTGCAGCTTCAGCAGGTGCCCCAGGAGAGTGGCCGAGAGGGGCAGGAGGCGCTGCCGGCACTCACCGAGTCCCACTCCGACGTACGTCGTCACGCAGTGGTTCTCATTCTCCCCACACTTGACAGGCTTCAGGCAGGCCCAGTTGGAGGAGGCATCAGAGCACGAAAAGCAGATGAGTGTGTGGGCTGCAAGAGAAAAGAGATACCTCAGTTAAGGCTGGTGGGAAGATCTCCTCACTTGGTCGTCACCACCTCCGACACACGGCACGTATCGCATCCCCCCGCAGCTATTTCACCTGTATCGACCTGCAGTTGGGGTTTTTTTCCCCAAAAAAACTGGGCTAGTGAAAGATTCAAGCATAAGGGATATATTTTGAGCTCTTGGAAGGATCAGCTAAAGCCTGGATACAACCACAGCCTGGTAGTTTATAACACCCTCCTGTTTGCACCAAGTTCAAGCCACAGTTGCCGACTCAAAACTAAACAGCAGAGGCAAGTTTTTGGGATTTGGGCTTATTCAGCTCAGCCACCACGGACACAGCGCCCCTGTCTGTGCAACTGGATGATCTTTAGGGTCCCTTCCAACCCAAACCTTTCCATGATTGTGTGACACACTCATGGGTTCGAGCTTTCCATGCCCTGCCTTTGGGCACAGGGTGGGACTCTCGGGGCTGGGCCTGTGCAGGGCCAGGAGTTGGACTCGATGATCCTTGTGGGTCCCTTCCAGCTGGGCATATTCTGTGATTCTGTGACACCAAGATCAGGCTCCACTTGACCTACATCACCTGGTGGAAATGATTTCTCAGCTGGAGCAAGTCCAGCATTGCAGCAAGACCTGCAAGGACTTGCACCATCCCACTGCTCAGGGAGCCACAGCACTACGAGGGCAGTTTGTGCATCCAAGCTTTTCAATCTGGAGCAGGAGCATTCATTTCCATGCCTTCCTCCAAGGCAGGTCTCCCTTAAATCATGGAATCACTTAGGCTGGAAAAGACCTCTAAGATCACTGAGTCCAACCATTAACCCAGAACTGCAAAGTTCACCACTAAACCAAGTCTTTAAGCAAAGCACCTACAGGTTTTTTGAACACTTCCAGGGATGGTGATTCCATCCATTCCAATGCTTGGCCACCCTTTCAGGGAAGAAATTTTCCCTAATATCCAATTTAAACCTCCCCTGGCACAACATTTATGGCTTACCCTACACCAGCAGGATGGGCTGCACTAGCTGGCTCCCATCCCTCCTCCTTCAGGAAAGGGGAAATATTGGAAAACAGCATTCGGGGGTGAGAAATGGTTGTGGAAACAGCCTGGACTCAGCAGAGATGCAGGGACTTTGATCTCCTCTGTATTTTACACAAGAACATCACACCCACACTGCAGTTGTTGACCTACATCTGCAGGCAGATCAGGGCTCTTCCCAAGGTTTCAGGGGCTCTGATTTTTTGAGCTCTTCCACGAGGCACCTCCTTCCTCCTCTGTATTTACAGGATGCAAACCAGAGCAGGGGCTGATCCAGGATGGGAAGTTCAAGGCAGAATCATTCCTGCTCCCACCATGAACAGATCAGCACAGAATCAGAGTGGTTTGGGTTGGAAGGAACCTGAAAGATCATCTCATTCCAACCCCCAGGGACACCTTCCACTATCCCAGGTTGCTCCAACCTGGCCTTGAACATTTCCAGGAATGAGGCAGTCACAACTTCCCTGTTCCAGGGCCTCATCACCCTCACAGGGAAGAATTTTTTCCTAACATCTCATCTGAACCTACTCTCTCTCAGTTTGAAGCCATTCCTGCTTGTCCTATCACTAAAAAAGTCCCTCTCCAGCTTTTTTGTAGGCCCTTTCAAATATTATCCCAAAGAAGTGAAGCTGGTGAAGCCTCACAGAGGCTCAGCAGTCCCTGTCACAGATATTTTGAAGAATAGGTTGGACAAATAATTCTCAGAGCTGTCCCACTCTGCTGTGGAACTGCACAACATGTTGAGGTTCTTCTCGATCCTGTTCCCCTCAGGAAAATAAAAAGTTTGAGGTTCTTCTCGATCCTGTTTCTCTCAGGAAAATAAAAGGGTCAAGGTTCTTCTCAATCTTGTTTCTCTCAGAAAAATAAAAGGTTTGAGGTTCTTCTCTCAGGAAAATAAAAGGTTTCTACAAGAAAATTGAGAAAAAAAAACCCTAACAATTGTTCTCAGGAGAATGACTTTTGAGCAGCCACAGCCAAGAAGGAGAAAAGAAAACAAAACATAATCTCACAGAAACAGATTGAAGTGGGTTAGTGGGAGGTCCTGAATGTCACATCAGGGCAGCCAAAGGACTCTGCTTTGGAGGAGAAGCCAACACTAGAACCCCCCGAGCAGGAATTTCCTGGAGTGTCTCATCCACCCTCCAAGGATCATCACTCTGGCAAGGATCCCTGCAACAAAGCCGGGTTACCTGAGCGGCAGCCACAGCCACCACACAGGATTCCAGGGCCACCAGCTGAGTCAAAAACCCCAGCAGGGATTCCTCAGTGGGCCCTGGCTCTGGATTTAGGAGAGGGAGAGGAGGATGGAACCAGCTGTTGAGTCATTGAGCCCTCCAAGCGCTCCCATGGCTTGGCCAAAACTCCCAGTGGGATGTCGGAGCGAAGCCCAGTTCTGCTCCTTCGTCCCCTTCAGGTGACCTGTCCCAAACCCTCCACTTTGCAACCACTCTGAGGAGGCAAATTGACTCATCCCATTGCACAGGAACCCTCTGCAAGCAGGGATGAAGTGGATTACAGGCTTCCTGTGGGCATTAGGGCAGGACAGATGTCCCCACACGGATTTGCTCATTATGCTGGAGCACGAGTGGCTCGATGATACTCATTAAACCTCGAGAAGTTCCAGGAGCAAACACACCAGAAATATTTGTCCATGACACAAAAGTGCCTTTAGGCATGACATTCTCTGCCATGTGACTAAATCTACAGCATCTCCTACCTGTCCCCATGTTTTTCTTTGTCACACCCACCTATTACCCCTTAACAGAGACGGAATCTTTCCAGGAGAGGCAAGTCCTTCGACATAATTTAAGTGAGGAAACATTCAGTCCCTTGCTGCCCCCAAAATCCACCTAAATAACCCCCTGCAGAGTTCAGAGAGCACAGGCAGGCTGAGTGTTTGAGACAAAAGGCACAAGAAGGGTGGCAGAATTAATTTACTGCAGCTGGAGGAGGAAAGAGTTGGAGCTCAAGGCTACAGGAAAAGAAAAAAAAAATAATGGTCCCAAGCCCGACCAATGCAAAAGGGAAGCCGCGTTTTCAGCAACTTAAGGATTGATGTGTTTATTTGTTTTTTGCTCGGCTACTCGGAGGAACAAAGAGCTCCCAAAACAGAGCAGAGCGTTTGAAGGAATTCCTTCAGATAAGAGGTTGAATCGTTCTTGTGAAAAGCAATGCAAGGGGGGGGGGGGGGGGAAAGCCTGGAAAAGCCGAGTCTGAAGCTCGGCAGCACAAGGGAAAATGCTGCTGCTTTGGTAGCTCTTCCATTCAGTCCCGATGCCAAAAACTCTTCCCTTTTCCATGGCTCTTGGATCATTATATACCATAGGCAAGATCCCTAAATAACATGGACAAGATCTTTGAGCAGGAGGTAAAGCTTTTCTGTAAAACACCCCCTGGATACGCTGGAAGCGTTTGGGGATAAAACTCCCTGCACCAAACCCTTTTGCCTGGCTCAGAACTTTACTTTTAAAGCTGAAAGGTTTTTTGGAATGGGGAGGGAAGCAAAAACCCTTCCCTGCCTTGGCCTGGACAGCCCATCCTCCCAGTTGGAACTGAGCACACACCAGCTGGGCTCTGCCCGAGACTCAACGCTTGAATTGCCCGATCCCACCGGGAGGGGGGAGTGGGAAGGGCAACAAACAACTCGTTTCGTCTCACCGGTGTCCTCAGAAGGCAAGAAGGGCCCGTGTTTGCCGAGCGGGGGCTGCGAGAGGCCAGAACTCTCCTGTTCGCTCTTTGTTTGGCATCTCCAAGCAGCGAGATATGGAAACAATACGCGGTTTTGCGCGGCCCCCTTGGAGTTGGGATAGTCAGAAATGGAGCCCACGGGAAGGAGGGGATGGCAGGCCCTGCCACTTGGGCAACTTGGCAGTTCAACGCCCAGCAACAGGAACCACGTTCTCCCCCGGGTTCTCCCCAGATTCGGTGGCAGCCCCATGATGCTCCTCACAGGGCACTGTCCCTTGGGGGGTCATCGCCCCAAGGATGCTCGGAGGGGGCAGAATCACGAGAGGATCTGCCCAGACTTTGCTCCATCAGCCATTGCATCTCCCCTCCACCCTCCTTCCCCTCGGCTGCATCCCAGCCCATCCCAGCGCCGTTATCCCGGCTCGCCGCGCCGAAAAAGGGGGGAGAGGAGCCGGCCCTGGGTCTTTGTTCGAGCCGCAACTGGGAAAAGCTCCAGGATATCCACGCGCGCAGCTGGAGATGCTACAGCTGGAGACGCTCACCTATTCCTAGAGGCAGGGAAGCCCCGAAGTTCCTGCTTCAGGAGGGACACTGATCCGAGGCAGGGCTGGGAAAGACACCCCCCAGCCCGCTCCAAACCCTCCCACGGCTCAGCTCTGCGCCTCCAGCCCCTTTCCAACCCTTACATCCCCCTGCAAACCTCCAACTTCCAGCGCCTACACGCATCATTCCTTCCCCCCCACGCCCCCCCCCCAACCCCCCCCCCAATTTGCTCTCAACGCAGAGCTGGCGAGGGGCCAGGATACCCCCCAGGAGAAGGTGATGCTGGCGGGCCCACCCCGCTCCTTTTCCCTTTTTACCTCTCTCCACGCAGAGCACCGCGGCCAGCACGGCGAGCAGCAGCGCCTTCATGTTGCGGGGCTGTGGCCGTGGCGATGCGCAGGGGCGGCTGGCGGAGCGCAGGGCTGGCGGCAGGGCCGGGCACCGGGGGTGGGCAAAGGGCGGCGGCCCCGCCCCGCGGGCCGGGCCCGGCCCCCGCCCCGCCTCCCCCCTCCGCCCCTCCGGCCGCGCCCGCTTTCGGTTTCCCGATCGGGAGAACCGGCGCCGGGGAAAGAGGCGGGAGCGGCCGCCCCGCCGAGGGGAGAGGGGCCGGATCTGCCCTAGCCCTGCTCCAAAGGGGTTTTCCACACACTCCCCCCCACCCCCGCCCCTTTTTTTCGTGTCTCTGCTGCTTCCGTGAAGGAGGAGGCAGGAGCGGGAGTGCTGCCCATGTGCGGGACCCCACTAGTGCGCAGCCCTTTTCAAGTGCAACCCTCTGGTTCACGGCTCCCTGTACCCGCAGGACCTGCCGATTTCGTGCCTCCCTCCCCTCCTCTGTACATCACCATTCACAGACGCCCTGAGCGCACACACACCCCCTCCACACGCTCCCAACCACCCTGGATCCGCATATTCCCCGTGTGCCCACGTATTCCCTGTGTGCCCACATATTCCCTGTGTGCAAGGCTCCCTGCATGGATGTCCTGCATGCAGCATCCTCCTCCCCGCCAAATTCATAACCCACCCCTGCAATGCATGACACCCCCTCTTCGTGTAGGACCTCTCTGCATGCACAGCCCCCCATCCAAGAGCCAAGCACGTACAGAACCAACTTCCCCCATCTGTTTACCAGAGCCTAAATTGGATTAGACACACAGGATTTGGGAAGCTTGAAGAGCTGGGATGGCATGGGACAGCCTGGGCTGCTTGGCAGGATGAGGCCTCAGAGTGCAAACAAGTCCACCAGAAAGGTTTGTTGGAGTGGCCCAAATTGAGTAGGTCCCATAGAAATAACTAAATCCTCCAAGAAATGAGCTGCAGGGAGGGCAGTGGGGGAGGGATCCTGGGAAGCTGGCTGTCAGGAAAGCCTGGGAATGGAGGAGCTGGCTGGTGAGCCAGCAGGAAACAAGCAGGCTTGACAAACTCCACACCACAGATGGGGTTTATTCTGCAGAGTCAGCATTTCCTGGCAAATGCATCTGTCAGAAGAAATTCCAGCTCCTGTCTTGTCAGAGTGCATTCAGAGTACTCTGCTTGGGAAACAAATCCGTGCCTGCAAACTCCTGGTTCCCTTTTCTCTCATCTTTATTTCTCATTGCCAGGTATTGTAGCAGGAGTGTAGCAGGAGGTATTGAGCAGTGTGTTTCTGTCGTCTAACGTCTTCCACTGGAACAGGCTGCTGGGACTGTTTTCTTCTCTGCTTCACAAACCAAATGCTAAAAAACTGGGAAGTTGCAGCTTTGTGGTAACTGAGAAACCATAATTCAAACACACTCATCAACCCCCTGTCTCTTTAACAAGGTGAGGTTTTGCCCATGAGAGTCTGTCTGGCTTTTTGTGACTACACGTGAGCAATCTCACAGCACTGACGTGAAGCACCTGAGATTTAATTTCTGGGTATCAGGAAGGTGAAGGTATGTTCCTTCAGCTCTTTTCTTCCTTCAGTGTCTGCTAAACTAATTTAGATGGGATATTAGGAAGAAATTCTTCACTCAGAGGGTGGGGAGGCCCTGGCACAGGTTGCCCAGAGAAGCTGTGGCTGCCCCATCCCTGGAAGTGTCCAAGGCCAGGTTGGACAGGGCTTGGAGCAACTTGGGATAGTGAAAGGTGTCCCTGCCCATGGCAAAGGGGTGGAACTGGATGATCTTGAAGGTTCTTTCCAACCCAAACCCTTCTGTGATTCCATGAGACGCTCCCCTCATCCCCAGAAGAAGTGTCCGAGGACCTGCAGCTTCCTGGTTTTCTCCTGCACATTAATTTCACATTATCAGTCCCACTGTTTCCTGGAGGAGGCCTGTCTGTTATTAGGTCTGTTAATAGGAAGGAAGAGGGAGGACCTGAGAGTCACATGAGATTCAACCAACCACAGGATCTGGAGTCATCCCGATACTCTGCAATGGCTGGGCAGGGACAGCATTAATTACAGGGTGCTGCAAATGAACAGGCGACCTGAGAAACCAGGAACCGATTCCCTGTGGTGGAAGATGCACCAGGAAAGGAAGGAAGGCCTCCTGAAAGCTTATTTGGACTCCATGACCCTTGTGAGTCCCTTCCAACTCAGGATATTCATTATTCCATGGTCTAAGCTTGTGTCTCCCACCTCCTTACCGAGGCTGTGGCGTGGGACAGGCTGCAAAGCTCAACAGAGATTTCTACTCTAGACCAACACACAAAACACTGCCCTGGTTGCTCCAGCCTCTTCTTGCAAATTCCTTGGAGTTTTGGGGTTGTTGGAAGGTTGTTTGGGGTTGTTGGAGGCATCATTGAACCGTTGGCTTCGTGTTGAGAATACAAGGCCAAAAAACATCTCTTCACAAGAGGAGGGACACAGTAAAAAAGGCAGCAGGGGTAGAGTCCAACAGCAGGAATGTGGTGTGTGCTGGGGAAAGGCAGAGCCAGGTACAGGAACATTCTTAAGGGAGAAGGAGATAAGGCAGGGGCTGGATCAAGGAGCAAACTGGTGCTTGGTTAAATATTTCAAGGTTACTGGCATGTGAGGGAAGAAGAGGCATGTGTTAAATCAGGAAATGATGAGTGCCAAGCTCCTTTTATGGCTCAGGAGAGCAGAGATGGTGCAGCAATTCAAACCAGGGCTGCAGGGAGAGGCTTCGGGGTTGAACGGGCACTTGAGGAGTTCAGGCTTGAAAGGTGGGCTCACCACAAGCTCGCTCAGCTTCTGTGGCACCTGCAGAGGTTCCTTCCCCACCACGTTTCTATTTCAGGGCTTGTGTGGGACTTCCTGGGCCTGGCCAGGCCTGTGCACGTGGCTCTCACCCGGTGGGATTTGCAAATGAGATGTTCAGTGGAGCAAAACTGCTCAAACAGCTCGTGGCTCGATGACACAGGAAGGAGACAAAGGCCTTTCTTTTCAGTCATTGCATGATTCTCTGGAGATGAGGAATGTTCTGATTCCTCTTCTTCTGGAGGGGACAGGAACTGCTCTGTGGGAGAGTCCTGTCCCACCTCCCAAAACCACATCACTGTAAAACACAGATTATTGGTTTGGCAGAGGACTGGGAGGACATCATGAGAAATAAAATACGGGTTTTTTCAGGAGTATTGCAAAGTTGTCAGATATCCGAGTTCCAAACTAGACCTGGGCATCAGTGTCTTTTTCAGCTGGATAAGGGAAATATAAAAGTTCCTAAAAATTAAAATCCTTCGGGGCCACGTGGAAATTTTGTACACGGAGGTTTCTTTTCTCTCTTTGGGCTAAGAACAAAGGAAGATCCATCGGTTTTGACAGAGGACCCTTCGTACCCAATCGGAAGGAAGGGAAAGCCCCTTATCAGAGAAAAGAAACCTTTTTAGGCAAAAATGAATATATCAAACTTATCTGAAAATGGGTGGGATTTTGTGAAACTATAAAATGTATGAAATTTAAACCCAAAGGGTCTTTTCTCCCCAAAAAACTCAGTGTGAGACTAGACCCAGTGTGCTGAATAAATCATCATCCCTCCCTGGATTTGCCTCCTCCTCAAGTCCCTCGTGGTTGCTTTGGATCAGAGTTGCCCAGAAGACCTTCAGGAATTTATTTGGAGCATCCAAGGATGCTCCAGACACAGGTTTTTCCTGGGAAAACCAAGTTCCAGCTGCTTCTTTGCTGTCACTGACAGGCCACTCTGCTGCATCCCATGGGAATGAAATAAGTCTCCAGGTTTTTTGGGGGCAGGAAGAGGCTTTTCAGTCCTTTCCCCATCCCTTCCACCAAAAATGTGCCTCTTTCCAAGCAAGGAATTCCCTGGGATCCAGGGAGGCAGCACAAATAGTGCAAGGGATTGTGGAGATTTACAGTAGAAATGTTAAATTTGGTGTCAAAAACATTGGAATGGGAACGTTCCAGGGCAGGAAAGGACTGAGAAGAAACAACAGGTGGAGGGTTAAATAGGAAAGGAATGTTTTCATTGTCCTGGAGATTCCCGTGTCTGCCTCCGGATCAGAAGAAGAGGAGGTACAAACTGACCCTGGATAAACTGATTTTAGATAAGAGCCTAAGGGTGGGGGCCATAAAACACCCAGCTCAAGCAAACAAAAGAGCTGGAATATTCAGCCATTTCCCCTCAAACGGGGAAAACGAAAGGGAAAGGGAGCCAAGACAGAACCCTCTCTTTAAAATCAATAAAAAGCAAGTCCAAAATCAGGGAGGTTTTGTGCTTTGCTTTTCACCTTTTACCTTTACCTTGCGCTCATCCTCCGAGGCAGGAGAACTGCAGAGCTGTCACCTCCCGGTGTAAAAGTGACACAGGCAGATGACCCGGTCACACATATCACTGTGACTAAATGAAATCCTCAAGGAGAAGCCTGAGAGGACAAAAGCCACTTTTATACAGAGATCTTTGCACGATGACGTTTCTTTGTCCTCCCGGAAGATCTCGCAGCGAGTTTTATTACTCCGATTTCCTGCGGGCTGCCGAGGGGAGTTCCCCGTTCCCAGGAGCGGCGTCTGCCCCTTCTTTAATTGCTGATTAACATCTCAGGCTGGAGGCGGCCCTGGAGTTGGAGGCAGGTGCCGGGTGAGCTGTTGGGAGCGCTGGGCACAGAGCCAGCTCCTGTTTCCTGACCCTCCTGGACCAAGGAATATCGAATCCCTGACACTCCCGTGCTGGACGACGATGCTTAAGGACTTGCCCAAGCGAGAGATCACCTGGAAGAGGGGAAAACCACCTGTCATTCCTATGCAGAGCTCTCTCCACACACTTTTATGCTGACTGAGATCCTGGAAAACCTGGGGGTGTCCTGGAAGTTGAACAAACATCCTTGGAGTGAAGTTCCTGCGCGATGCGAGTGGAGGAGCATCTTTGGGTCACCTTTGTTGGTAGACAAGTTGTTTATTTGGCTTGGAGCCACCTGGTCTGGTGGAAAGTGTCCCTGCCCGTGGCAAAGGGGTTGGAATGGGATGATCTTTACAGTTCCCTCCCACCCAAAACGTCCTGTGATAAAGCAAGTCAAGCTTAGGCATCACTAGGAAATTCTGCTCTAGGGAAGGGAACCAGCTCCGCATGGGAATGACAGAAAGGAGACAGAGAGAAGCAGGAGAGGCAACTGAGTTCATTCTCCAGCCCCTTGGAGACACCAAGGTTGATGCTGAGGACACTGTTCTTCTATGTTTTGGTGCATTTTGGTTGTGGTGCTAAAGCTGCTGATTCTGGAGGCAGTTCTCCAGCTTTTCACCACATGTCAGGTGCCAGGAATCTTTACTGATCCTACCCAAACCCCTCTTTGCTGCTGTGTGAACCCTGAGTCAAAAAGTGGGGAGAATGGAGCAACCCCTTGGAGAAGAGCCTGGAAGGATCTCATCCCATTCCATCTCTCCCTTATTTACACTTCCCAGCACAATGTGTAAGACTTTTCAGTGGATTGCAGAGGTCCAACAAGGCTTTGTTTCACAAATTTTCCCTAAGTTTGACATATGTTGAACTTGTGAAAGCAGAAAGAACCAGGAGAAGCAACTGAGTTCATTCTCCAGCCCCTTGAAGACACCAAGGAGATGCTGAGGACACTGTTCTTCTATGCTTTGGTGCATTTTTGTTGTGGTGCTAAAGCTGCTGATTCTGGAGGCAGTTCTCCAGCTCTTCACCACATGTCAGGTGCCAGGAATCTTTACTGATCCTACCCAAACCCCTCTTTGCTGCTGTGTGAACCCTGAGTCAAAAAGTGGGGAGAATGGAGCAACCCCTTGGAGAAGAGCCTGGAAGGATCCCATCCCATCACTCACCAGTTTAACTTCCCAAACACAAAGGATTGCAGACTTCCAACAAGTTCCAACAATTTCCACAATTTCCCCCTAAGTCTGACACATGTTAAACCTGTGGTCTGACACCTTTTCCTGTCAGGGAGATTTCCTCATGCCCTCTTTGTGCATGTGATGGGTCCACATTAACTGCAGAGCTTTGTGCTTGTCCTTCCTGAATTACCCCCTTCTTTATCTCTCAGACTATCACTCGGATCCCTCAGAATCCCCCAAAATTCTCCTGTTTGCAGGTTCTCTCCGTTTGTCACCTGTGAGCTCGAGGGATTTATTCCCTAATCCAGCATTCAAACCGACAATTAAAACTTTGCATCGTCCCAGAGCCAAGACAAGCCACAGATGACCCTTTTTAATGGATCATTCCAACCTGACAGCAAATTGTCCGTGGTTATTTTGCTCGTGATTTTTAGCTACGCTGTGTTTTGTTAGTTTTCCTTTCGAGCCCATCACGTGTCACGGTGCCAAAAGCTTTATTAACGCTGAGCTGTGTGACAGGTACCACTTTTACCTTAAATACACATTTTGTTATCTTGTCACAGGTGGGAATAACACCCATCTGTCACTAAAGTCCTGCTGCTCGCCCCCCATCTCCTCGGTAGCCCTCACACCACTGCAAATTGCTTGGTGACCTTTTTTCAGCGCTTTTTTTCCCAATACTGAGCTCTGTGTGTCCCCAGAGTGTCCCCAGCCCCCTTTTCATTGATGGGTGCTGCATTTCTTCATGGAAAAGGTTGTTAAGCATTGGAAGGGGCTGCCCAGGGAGGTTTGGAGTCCCCATCCCTGGAGGTGTCCAAGGAAGGCCTGGACGTGGCACTCGGTGCTCTGGGCTGGGGGACAAGGTGGGGATGGGCCAAAGGTTGGATTTGATGATCTTGGAGGTCTTTTCCAACCTAAATTCTGTGAGCCTGTGATTTGTTGTCACGAACACCCAGATTTCCCTGCTGTGAAGAAACAGGAGCTGGAGGAACAGGCTGGGCTTGGTATCTCCAAGGAACCCACAGATTCTTTCTCCCAGTGCCTCCTCCTGGATACCACTTGGGCAGGCATCCCTCAGTCATGTGTGTATTCATAGGGAAAACATCACTTTTCTTTGCTTTTGATGTGTTAATTAGTCCATCTCATTAACATCTCTGGCAGCAAAATGGTTCTTGCTCTTGTGTTGGATGTGGTTGGTGCCTCCCCACTCATCTTCCCTTCAACTCTGCAAATATTTCAAGCTGGAAGCACAAACATGTCTCCTGACTCTGGATGTGGCACCTTCAAGTATCACCTGGGTGTCTTCTCCCACCAGGCACAGCCCAGCCTGGAGAGCACCACCAACCAAACCTCACAGTGCAGCTTCACTGGAAAAGGCAGATGTGACAGATTTGGGATTTTTTTCCATGGGGGAAGAGGAGAATTGGCTGTTTGTGCCTAAAGTTCTGAGCCAAGAGAAGCCCTGATCTTCTTCCAGCTCAGGGAAGGCAGGTACCAGTGTGGAAAAGGAGCTGTGACCTTCTCATTAGCCCATTTCTCACCTCCAGCCAAGAAGGAGATCCCTCTTCCTTCCTTATCTGAAAGACTTACAGGGATTTTCCACTCAAAGCACCAGCTCTGACAAAATCCATTCCTAAATCCCACCCCCAATGCTCCCTTTTTAGACACCTTCTGTTCCCACAACTGTGAGGAGCAGGAACCTGTTCCTGTTCCTGTTCCTGTTCACTCCAGGAACCAGGTAAATCCTTTTAAATTCAGTCCCTTCACCTCCACAGGATCAAAGAGTTTAATCCCGGTGCTTCGGCATCCAGAAATTTCCAGACAAGAAACTCCTCTAAAGTTGTGGACAAGGAGATCCAGCAACCACTTTTTCCACTTGATCTTGTGGGAGGCAACATCCCTGTGGGTGCCATCAGTACTGAAACCAGCGTGGGGAAGAGGAAGGGAAGAGCTGGGAAGGCAACAAGGCTCTGCAAAGGATCTGGAGGAGGTTTGTCCTCTCCCCTTTGCTCTGCTTGTCCTGGTTGCCCCCACCCCACCACCCTCAGTGGAATTATCTCACCCCTTGACTTGTTCCCTCCCCTCCAGTTCGTCTCCCCCACCAGGTCTTTGCTTTCTCACATCCAGTGCAACTGGTTGAGACATAAATTGCTCTTTCTGCTTCCTCTTTCTTGGGAAGACTCGACAGGTGGCAAAGCAGTGACGGCTTTGGCTCAGAGCCCAACTTTCCTGGAGCTTTTTGAAGGCACCCAAGGTATTCCAGGGAAGAACTGGCTTCCCTCTGTGCTGGGTATCCATGGAACACTTGCTCATGGCATGGGATGCAGCACAGCCCCTACCAGTGCTGCCAGCCCTGCCCTCACCAGCTGGGCATCTCTTCCTTCTTCTTGGTATAAAAACTCTCCCACTTCTCCACCATAAATTTGCTTCCTTTTTGTGGTTGTATTTGCTGAGAGAAAATTATCAGCTGGTTCTGCTGGCAAGTTCACATTTGGGCCTTTTGACATCTTGTCATCACAGCTCCCCAGTCTGCTCAGATCACAGGCTGTCAACGTCTCCTAGTCCTTTCCCACTACTGTGGGGGCACCTCCTTAACTTGCTTCAATTCCATTAAACCAAATGTTTAAAATCAGGCACCAGGATTTAAAGTTCACAACAAAAAACAAGGAGTTGATCTGGCATCTTTGGCTGCTCTTGGAAAACCAGTTGCTTTGTCATCCAAGCAATATGAAACATCTCCAGAATGCTCATCCCTCCATATGTGCAACCAAAACACAGCTGAGTGTCAGCATTTTCTTGTCCTTTCCCACCAGTGTGGTGTCACCTCTTTTTTTGCTTCATTTTCCACCATCCATTAAACAAAATATTTAAAATCAGGCACCGGGATTCAGAGCTCACAGCACAAAACATGGAGCTGATGTGGTGTCTTTGGCTGATCATCCTCGTGGAATTCCATTTAAAAATATGTTTAAAATCAGGCACCAGGATTTAAAGTTCACAACAGAAAACAAGGAGCTGATGTGGCATCTTTGGCTGCTCTTGGAAAACCAGTTGCTTTGTCATCCAAGCAACATGAAATGTCTCCAAAATGCTCATCCTCCCACCAGAACACAGCAGAGTTCCAAGGCAACGCTTCAGATCTCATCTAGCCATCAAGTGCAACATCTCATCCTACAAAAAAAACCAAAACAAAACCCACCCTTCACTTGTTTGGAGCAGCTCTGGTTTCTCCCAGAGCACAGCTGAGTTAGCGATGCTGCCAGATTTCCCTTTTTTTTAGCATGTTTTCCAGGAAAAGCGAGCTTGCAGCAGGGCTATGACCCAAGGGGCTCTGGGCTGTTTGTGTTAGGGCCTGGCTGGCTGCCCTTCTTCTTCTCTGTGACACTCCCAGGCCTCCCACAAGAGCTTTTCTGTGTCCCCTCAGCTGCAGTTCCAGAGGGGAGAGGAGGGAGCCGAGAGCCGGGAGGGCAAAGCAGAACAAAGCCCGACACAATCGGTCGTTTCTGTGCCAGGAGCGTGGTTTTGTAGAAACCAGCTCACAAGCTCTAAATGACTGGGCTTGGCAACAGCTGGGAGGTTGGTTTGACCCTGGAAAAGAAGAGGGAAATAGATATGGGGATGTGTTTTCCAGCTGGCCCAGGTCCATGAAGAGGCAGCATGAGGGTAATTCTCAGCTCCGTGTTCTGCTTCTTCCCTTCCCTTCTCCCTCCCATCTTTTTTCTCTCTCAGCCACCTTTCTTCTTCTCTGCCTTTCCTCTCTCAGCCACCTTTCTTCTTCTCTGCCTTTCCCCCTTTTTCTCTGCCTTTCCCCTTTTTTCCCTGCCTTTCCCCATTTTCTCACGTGGGTGATAAAGAATGGCCATTTCAAATCGTGATAAAACCCCACCAAGAGCCAAGAGGCAGAAATTGCTCCCCCACTGAGGCTGGAAAAATGTCCAAAATGCTGCCAGAAAAAAAAACTTTACCTCTTCTTCCTTGTTTATAAACTGGTGTGTGATCACCAGACTCCCTGTGAGCAGAAGATCCTGATCATCCCTCTGTGCTGACAGAGCCATTCCCTGGGTTTTATCCAGGGTGGGCTGTTATTCCTCACAATGCTTTGAAACTTAAAAAGACAAAAAGACGCCTTCAAGGATCTCTTCAGAGCAATAACGATTGGAAGCCTGAACATGTCAAAAGGCTCATCTTTTACGGGTTTCCTTAGGTGAGTTGAATGTCTGGGGACACTTTGGATTCAAGCAGGCTTAGGAAATCAATAGGAGTTCAGCACCTGACTTATCCAGGCTCTCTCAAAAATCCCGAGGGGAAGCTCAGTCGCAAAACATGAATCTTTGAGAGCAGAAATTATCCCACTTTTATTTCAGCCAACAAAGCCGTCACTTGGAGCTTTTCCCAGCCCATCACAGTCCACGTGCAAAGATGTAGGTGACACTGGCCAGGACAGCCAGAGACATCACTCCAAAGCTGCTTTTCTTGCTGCTGGCTCCATTCACGTTGCACAAGGGTTTCTCACAGCAAGAAACCCTCTGAGAGCTTTGTTGCTGACTTGCTGCTGGACACGTCGGAGAGCACATCTTGGAGATGATGTATTTGGGCTTGTTGGGCTCTAACGGAGAAGAGAAGGGGGGAAATAAAGGAAGAGTAGGATGTAAAAATCATTGTTAAGTTGCTTTCATGGCTAAATCGGTGCTGGGGAATAAAAGAAGGGCAGGCACTAACGCTCAAGGCAAATTTCGTGGAATGAATCATAGAATCATGGAATGGTTTGGGTTGGAAGGGACCTTAAGGATCATCGAATTCCAACTCCCCTGCCATGGGCAGGGACACCTTCCACTAGACCAGGTTGCTCAGAATAACATCTAACACTTCCAGGGATGGGCCAGCCACAATGTCACAGAATCCTAGGACTGTTAAGGTTGGAAAAGAGCTTTAAGATTATCAAGTCCAACCATGACTTGGTCCTCTGCTCAGGACCAGCATCAATCTGGCCATGTCCACCCTGCGTGTCCACCAACATGATGTTGGTCTTCCCTGGGCTCCAGGTCTCTTCTGTTCCTGGAGGAATTATCACCTGTGGGTGCCTTTCAGTTCAAGCTCCCTGAAGTGATGCCCAAGCTGGGTCACTTCCCACCAGGATGGTTTTCCTACAGCACAAAACCAGGGGGAATGTTCTGCATTACCTCAGGTTTGAGCTGAGAGCACCTGGAGGTCCTTGAGGGCACAGACCTGAAGGATTGTTCATGGCACAAGGAGTCAACCATGGAGTTTTTTGCCCCAAAAACCTCTAAAAACAACTCTAAGAGTGAAAAACGCACATGAACTCGACCCCCAGGCTTGAGTTCACTCCCTGGTGCTGCTCAACCTGTTTCCAGCATTTCCCACCTCCCGGCAGCAACATCGACACTGAGTGACTGCAAAAGGGAGCCACAAGGTCCATGTCTCCTAAAAGCTGGTGATCAGGGCCTATTGTTTCCATGACTGGGGTGAAAGTCATGATGAGCAGCCCCATTCCTGGGGCTGCTCCTCTCCAGAACAAACAAGGTGCTTCTCAGGAACATACTCGTTCTGACGTCCTTCCGCACGGTCACGCAGTATTTGTCCTCCTCTGAGCACATGGAAATGGTCAAACAGTCCTTGTTGGACTCCTGCTCTTGGCAGACGTAGCACATGAATGGATAAGCTGGGGAAAAAAAAAAGTAAAACAGAGAAAGCACATTACATGGTTTGAGAACCACAAAAGCTGCTGCCCAGAGATCTCCATTTTCCTTGCTGATGAATGTTTGTGTGTGGGTGACCGCTGATTTCTTTATCCCTTGACCCGTGGCAGTTGTGCTAAATCCTTCTCTGTCTCTTGTGTCTCAGGCTGAGGAGTGTTATTGATCTGTTTGCAATCTCTGGGAGCAGGAGATGTGAGTGGAATTTGAGGATTTGGGGGCTTTTATGCTGGCGATTATTGCCGAGCAATAAATAGCGTCTCCATCCTGACAGCTCTGCCACGTGAGTTGCCAGTTCCTGCCCAGTGGTTTCTCCTGGGCAACACCAGGCAGGACTTGGCAGGGAGAATTTGAGGGTGTCTGGGGGAGGGTGTTTGGAGGAGGTGGACAATGCCTAGTGTCCTGCTTGTCTTTCCTGGCTCAAACACTGCTGTCACATCTCCTTTTTTGTAGTCAGACATCACTCACTGACCTGGCCTAACCTCAGTTCTAAGAAGTCTGGGGAGAGCTGCCAGATGCTCTGCCAAGGTCCTGTTGTGGTGTAAAACAGAATAAATGGAAAAGTCTTAACCAAAAGTCTGGTTGAAGTGGTAAAGGGAGATTTGGTGAGATAATTCATATCTGCAACTCTGGTAGAGAATTCACGTCAATGAGTGACTCACGTCAACTCGCAGCGATGAGTTGTCTTTCCTGTCAACAATTTACACACTCGCCCTCAAAGCCAGAATGGGGTAGGATAGACCTCTGGAAGGCAAAGAAAAAGAGGAAAAAGAGCAAAGACACTGTCTGGGTGAGAGAACACACCGAAGTGTCCGCTGGGCAGATGGTTTGAAGGATTTTATGGCGGCGGTCGAGTTCTGGGCTCATGAAATCACCCAGAGCAAAGTGTGTGGTATTGTGGGAAGGAGACAGGATGAGCTCCTTTAAAAACACGAATAGTTTTTGAAGGGAAGCAAACACAGCACCACACGAGTTGGTGCTAAGTCTGGGGGCAGTCTGTGAGCATGGCAAGGGCAGAAATCAAGCAGAGGACACGTTCCTGGGAGAGCAGCTTTGCCCGATAAGAAGTTGGTGGCGAGAATGTGGAAGGACAACAAAAGTCAAACCATTAAACAAGAAGTTTGTGATGGAAGGGAAGGAAAAAGTCCTCAATTGTTGATCCTGTGAGGGTCAGAACAATGTTCGTCTTTTTTGCTTTGTTTGGCACTAAAAGTTGAATTTTCATGTGCAGAGCAGAGGAGACTCTGAGGTTTTGCCAAATTTTTGGCACAGTCTTGAGTGATGTTTTGAGCAAGACCAGGAAAGACAAGCCAGTGAAAATGCCATAGAATGGGTGCAAAGCCAGGCATGGAAACCCTCTCACAGGGTAGTTCATGATGATGAGTGGTCAAACCAACTTGAGCAATGCAGCTCCAGTGCTCTGCTGTGGGCTCAGGTCTGTCCAGCATCATCCCTGGTGACAGAAGGGTTGGGATGGAGGATGAACATCATGTTTTCAGATGGTGCCAAGGACAACAAAGGTGAGAAGACACTGTGGGTAGAGTTCTGTAAGTGCTGGAAGCAGAGCCAAGGAATCTTGGGCAGCATCCAAAGCAGTGTGGGCAGCAGGGCAAGGGAGGGGATTCTGCCCCTCCAACCCCCTCTAAGGTGAGACCCCTCCTGCAGAGCTTCCTCCAGCCCTGGGGAACAGCACAGGAAGGACATGGAGCTGCTGGAGAGAGTCCAGAGGAGGCACCAGGATGATCAGAGGGATGGAGCAGCTCTGCTGGGAAGAAAAGCTGGGAGAGGTGGGTTTGTTCAGCCTGGAGAAGTAAAGATTTCAGGGTGACCTGACTGTGGCCTTCCTGCACCTGAAGGAGCTACAGGAAACATGGAGAAACAAGTGACAGGACAAGGGGGAATGGCTTCAAAATAAGAATAGGTTTAGATTGGATATTAGGAAGAAATTCTTTACTGTGAGGGTGGAGAGGCCCTGGCACAGGTTGCCCAGAGAAGCTGTGGCTGCCCCATCTCTGAAAGTGTCCAAGGCCAGGCTGGGAAGGACTTGGAGCAACTGGGTCTGGGGGAAAGTGTCCCTGCCTATGGCAGGGGCATTGGAATGAGATGATCTTTAAGGTCCCTTCCAACCCAGGCCATTCTGTGATTCTGTGACTCTATGATCCCATAATTCCACGATTCTATGATTCCAACTGATTTTGACAGATGGATGTAATAAAAGAGAAGAGAAAAAAAGGCAACAAACAGTGAATGAAGTTCAACAAAGACAAATAAATCACACTTGGATAAAAATTAGACACTTGAACGTCAGATGACGACGTGGTTCGGCGACGATCAAGAACCGCAGTGCAAACAGCAGGAATCAACAGTGTCACATTCCAGGGATGGAAGGGAACACAGGCACAATGTCATGTGCAAGATATGCAAAGTGGCCTTTCCACCCTGGCAAAGCCTCAGCTGGAACACCAGCGACCGAACCCCGTGCCCAAATCTGTCTGCGGCACTTCAAAAACTATGCAGGGCATTTGGAGAGAGCCCAGAGGAGAGGGAGGAGAAAGGGTCTGACTGGAGTTTTGGAAATGTGACCTCGTGGAAAAGGTTGGAAGCCTTTAGAGTGTTTATTAGAAATGAGAATATGTTGAGGAAAGGCACAATAACCACCTTCCTGCAAGGAAAAAGGAAGCAGTGGAGGAGAAAATAATAAACTGGTTTATACGTCCTGTGGTGAAAACACAGGAGATCTGCATAAAAAGGGATGCTAAGGGATATTAAGATTCCTAAAAGTCTGAGCAATTCCAGGCCATGAAATCTTCCTTGCTGGAAACTTTCGAAGATACTTTAAACAAATATCTGCCTGGTTTTGTCCAAGAGCAAGGACTTGATGATCTTGGAGGTCTTTTCCAACCGTAAGGATTCTGTGATTCTGTGGGAAGGATCGTGACCTTTTAAGATTTCTTCTGGACACAGTTGAACTGTAACAGTGAGTTTATAGATGGAAAAGGCAACAGACCCTCTTTGGTGGGCTGAAAGATCGACAGTTTTGATCAAAAGTTGGTTATTGGGATCTTGGATGGGACCCCAGAGAAGTATCAAACAAGTTACCTCCAGGTTTTCTGTTGTCCCTCTTTTAGGCCGGAAAGCTGCAACCTCTTATTCTCAATCTACACTGGGCTAGAAAGGTGTAAAAGCCTGTCCTTAAATCCATTTGGAATCTGATGACAATATAAAACATCATCAACCCTACACCAGTAAGGAATCCCCCCAGGAATGTGTGCTTCCAGAGCCTGGCATCCCTGAGCTTTCCATTTTATCCTGGCTCACACTGAGGATGTTGCTTTGAAAATTACCCTCTTCTGTCCGTTCTGTAGTTTCATTCAGGAATTAGGGGCACAAAATCCTTTCTTTTTTTTAATAATAAATAGTCCTTTTCCCACCCCAAAACCGGCCAGAGCTCCCACTCTTCCAGGAGCACTTCAAAACCATCCATCCCAAAAACGTGGGAGTGAGGGGGTTGATGCATCAGAGAGCAGGAATTAATGAGGTGCCTCTTTCTCAAGGCCTGCTAGATATGTATCGTGGTTTCTGGGAAACCATCAGGTGTGGGGCAGATATTGGCAATCTGGTCATTATTCCTGCGTGCCAGGAGCAATGGAGCAACACATGGAACAGTCCCAGAAGGAGGAGGTGCATTCCCAGCACCTCAGACTTCCCTTTGGGAGAAGGATGCCTTTAACATGACACGGGCACAGAGAAGTTCTTTCAGCTCTGCCTCTGATTTAATCTATAAAATTCCCAGTGTTGCACTTCCTAGGGTGGAAGACACTTGGCAAACCACGTGGATCACCACAGTGGAGGAAGCAGCAGTAGAGAAAAGTCTCTAAAAGTACCCAAAAACCGGTATTCATTTAAAAAATTACAGGTTTTTAGGCTTTCTGGCACTTCCAGCTTGCAGCTTTTGGGAAGATCCCATAGACCACTGAGTGGATTTAACCTGGTATCCAAAGATTAATTTATCAAGACCTTATTTCTGCATCAAGTTGGAGCACAGAAGGTGCTCAAATCAATCAAGGTGCCAAAGGACGTTGTCGACAACAAAACTGGGGAAAACCCTCTAAATTTTTTGCCACCTGAAATATTTGCCCTCCCCTTCTCCCTGCCCCTGATCTTAGCCAGAAGCAGCAGCTGAGGCTCACCTTGTTGCACACACAGGACAGCAGCCAGCAGGGTGACGAGAGGAGTCCTCATCTCCAGCAGATGCTCCCGGCTGCGCTGGGAAGGTGTTTGGAGGGCAGGTTTTATACCTCTGCAACAGCAGTTTTACAGGTTCCCACAGGTGGACACAGACTCAGCCCACGGGCGGGGGATGTTTCACGTGGGAGTTTTCCAGGCTGGAGCTCTCGGAACCTTTTAAGAGTTCTTCCGGACACAGTTTAACTGTAACAGCGAATTTATAGCTGGAAAAGGCAACAGACCCTCTTTGGTGGGCTGAAAGATCGACAGTTTTGATCAAAAGTTGGTTACTGGGGTCTTGGATGGGACCCCAGATGCGTGAGAGGGATCAAACAAGTTACCTCCATGTTTTCTGTTGTCCCTCTTTTAGGCCAGAAAGCTGCAACCTCTTATTCTTGATTTACACCAGGCTAGAAAGGTGTAAAAGCCTGTCCTTAAATCCGTTTGGAATGTGATGCCAATATGTGATGGTTTATACGTCCTGTGGTGAAAACATGGGAGATCTGTACAAAAAGGGATGCTAAGGGATATTAAGATTAAATTCCTAAAAGTCTGAGCAATTCCAGGCTGCGGCACCTCGGGGGGGGGAGGGGGAAACCCTTTTGGTGACACATTTCTTGCCCTTCTGGTCTTGGGAGCGATGGGAAATTGGGATCTGCTCTTTTCTCCTCGGAGTTTCTCGCTTTGCTCGCTGCTCTGATGCAGCAACAGAGCCTGGAGGCACAGGGATACAGTCCTAGCCATGACTTTTTCCAAGCCCTCTGGATAGTGATGGATCAGGGTTTGTACCATTCCTTTCCCTTAATTATTCACCAGCACCGGCCTCAGGCTCTCAGCTGGCTTACCTCAAATAAAATCAGTATGTTTTACAGCACCTCAAATAAAATCAGTGTGTTTTACAGCACATTAAATTAGCTAATGGTTAGTTAAACAGAAGATTTGCCTCCAATTTCCATGTCACTCTTCATTCCTTTATCAATTCCCCTCCCGTTAATCCCTCTTCTCTCTCTCGTAATCCTCAAATACCCCGGGCACTTGTTATTTAATCAAGTCTGGCTCCTCTTCCAAGGATCCTTCAGAGGAGCTGATTTTCTCCAACAGAAAGCCAACAGCTTCTCGAAATTAGACTTCCATTTATGAAACCACAAATTGGCTCCCTGGAGTTGCAGCTCTGCTCTGCAAAGAGCCATCTCTCAAACTGTCTCTTTTTCAATCTCTCTCCTCTCCAATCAACCCTTTTCTTTTATTCCTCTGTGTTGCTCCTCTCCTCTGAATTTCTTAAAATCTGTTTCTGACAGTCTGGGAAAGAGGACCCTGATACAACATGCATCATGAGTTGCCATCCCAACAGAGCTTCTTCCAAAATAAAATCACTCCTGGACAGCAGGCAGAGCAGAAAGTGCGAAAGAAAATATTGTCAAACCCTCCTTTTTCGGGCAATTATGGAATAACTTCAGAAATTCCCTGGATGCAGCCACCAGGAGGGTATTTTTATCTATCTCTAATATGAATCATCCCAACACTGGATGATTTCCTTATCCATGTGAGTGTCTGAGTCCTGATCTGCTCCCGGAATGGCGTCATCAGGGGGTGAATTCCAGGGTTGTTCAAGCCTGATGTCAAACTGGACATTCCCTCTCTGGGGTTTGGAGGCTGGTGAGGTCAACAAGGACCTGGTGATGATCAAATCCAGCCTCGTGCTCCTCAGAGGGCAACTTTATAACCGAGGGTGTCATAAACAGGTTTTCCTTCTTAAGTAGTGGGTGTGGCTTCTTGATGGGATTTTGCAATGAGGGTACAAGGAAGAAACCATTTCCCCCTTATTTTTGGTCCTGTTTTATCCCATAGACTCATGATGGCTTTCAGAGAATCATAGGCTGGGTTGGTTTGGAAGGGACTTTCAAGATCATCTCATCCACCTCCCACTAGACCAGGTTGCTCCAAGGCCTGTCCAAGCTGGCCTTGAAATGTCTTTTTGAGTTTCCCAACATCCATTTTATTCCTGCATGATCTTTCCTGCAATAGGATCGAGTTAGATTTGAAGGAGTGGTGGTGTTAAAACTCCCCCAGCGCATCCAAGGGGAGAAATTTGGGTTGGAAATGAGCTTTTCTGTGTCAAGAATTTATCTGGGAGCCGTTTCCAGGACATTAATGTCTTCCTTGGTGTCCTAACACTGGGATATTCCCTCTTCCCGGTGTCTGGAGAGTGGGAAGAGAGATTTCTTTCTCAAAGAGGACTGATTATGAACCACAAAAGCATCACTGAAGGATCTAGAAAGGATCTTGCAGGCACACCAGGGCCACCAAGTGAGGAGCAAGATTGAGGAAGACTGGAAACAATAAAAACCCCAAGGATTCTGAGTCACCTCTGTAGAGTCATCTCATCTCATCCATTTGGGAAAATTAAAATGGACCTCAAATTGGAGCCATGAGCTGGCAATGGACTTTAAATTGGAGCCATCACTTGGCTGTGTGACAGCAGAGCAGCAGTAAATTTTGGAGAAGGGTTGTTTTTGTCGCTTTCCATGCCTTCCAGAAGCTTTTCTAGACCTTGCTTTGATCTTTTGCATCCATCTCATCTCCTGCTTTGTTGTTGAGTCACCGGGTGTTGGTCAGATCTGGGCAGATAAAGGGGGAAAAAGGGGAGAAATTTCATGTTGTGAGGGGAAAGACACCCAAATTATTCAAGGAGAGCAGAAGGCAGCACAGATCCTTCAAAACCAACGGTGATAAAACCCCGAGTGAAGGAGAGGAAGGACCAAAGTTAAAGCACTTCCTAATTTAGGCAGAACAAGGCCTCCTTGGCTGATCCAGGTCTTGACTCAGAGCCCTGAAAACTGAGCTCTTATATAATCGACAGGGAGAGGGAGGCAGTTCCCTCCCAGGAGCAATCCCAGGTATTTGAATGAGACTCCCATCTCCTTCCCAAGAGCCCTCCAGGCATCCCAGGTGGCTGTGCTGGGCAGCTCGACACTCCCATGCCAGGAGGATGAAGCCACGGGATCCAACGGAAAGCCCGGGTGGAGGGATGTGGGATTAGGAACCAGCCCCTGAGCGGGAGGTGGCACCTCAGGATTTCTCAGGGAGGTTGGCAGAGAGTCTCCTCTTGCCCAACCCTCCCAGGGAGGGGTCTCTAAGGGAGCTTTCATGTTCTTTAGGACCTCCTGTGCCTCATGGCAGCTGAGCTCCCACCTCCAGACAAGGCCCTTGAGACATGGGTCAGCTTTGGCCTCACACACGTGGGGTCGTGTTGCTGGGCAGTAGGGAGTGGAATCTGTGGGATCAGGGAGAAATCAGGCAAGAAGCAGGTTGTGTCCCATGTGCCTCCATCCCTTTGGCCATGTCAAGTTCCTTCCCAACCCAAAACAGAGGCACCTGCCAAGTTCAGGCACCACAAAACACGATTTATTTTAAACCTGGTTGCCAAGAGCTGGCCTGAACTCACAAGCTCAGCACAACGAGACCTGGGGCCTTAATAACCCCATCTTGCCCTTTCCCAGTCCCTAAGGAATCCTAAACACATGGATAGCAAAGGCTGAGGATTATTCCAAATAGTTCAGCTGTTGCCACGCTGTGATCTGTGTGTGGGGCAGAATTTGGCCACCCAAGGGCCACAGAACAGCTCTTGGCTCGTGTGGGGTGTTCACAGCTGCCTGTCACTTGAATATCTCTAAATGTGGCAGGAGGAGAAGAAAAGGGAAGAGGGCAAATCTGACAGAAAGGTGGAACCAGCTCAGCTGGGGGATGATAAAAACCACAAGGAGAAGGAAGAGTCTCGGGGCTAAAGACGGAGTATTCTCGGCCAACCTTGGATTTCCACCGAGGAGAAAACACTGAGCTGAGGCTGTAGCAAGAAAAAAGAGGTTGGGTGGAAAAAACAGGACTAAGACTGGATGAAGAAGCCAAAGAGGAAACCTAGGAGAGAAAACAGTCAGGAGTACAGAGCTGGAAGAGGGATATGGATGGGAGGAAGGGGTGAGAGCAGGTGCGGGTGAGCTGGTCTTGAGGTCAAGTTTCCTTTGAAAACCTGTTCAAAATAACAAAGATGTGGCTGTTTCTGAGGAAATGCCCATCAGAGGGAGCAGAACATGCAGCTGCTCTCCCTGTGACACGAGTCTACAGAGGGAAAACCAGCTGGGTCAGCTGCAGCCAACTAATTATCCTGGGAGATCTTCCTTGGAGTGATCCCTGGGAAGAGCTGCCTCGGGAGAAAGCAACTCATCCTCCCCTGGCTCCCTTTGGAAGGGTTTGAGTGAGGAAATCTCTCGTTCCCAAGATTATCCACAGGGAAGGGCAGGGCAGGGTGATGAATCCCTACCATTTTACCCACGCTGGGACACCTGACTGGCAAACCTAAAAGATTCATTTTCCAAATTCATATTTTGTCGCAGATGAGGCTGGAATTTCCAGACTCCAGCGGACACACATCTGGCTTTCCTGCCTTTAAGCACCGTGCAAGATGCTTTTCTCCCCTTTCTGGATAATCCTTAATACTTATAAAGCAATTTCCACTGGAAGATCTTCCATCAGTTTAAAGAAAACTTAATGCTCGAGGTCCATTCCTGTGGAGTCCTGCCCTGTCCCCTCTGTTTGCTGGGGAGCCCAACTTCTCTTCGGGCAGCTGACCCACAAGAGGAACTGAAAGCAAATTAAATAGAGTTTATTCTGAAACAGAGTCACAAAAATTACATTTCTGCCAATGCAGAAAAATAAAATCTGGGGAGAGGCTTTCTGAAGTGAATGCAAAGCAATTTGAGCATATTCCAGCATTATTCCCTTCCACTTGTAGCCTCCACTTTTATTCCTGCTGCCATGGATGCACCCAGCAGCTCCTCCCCACGTCCCACACCATGCAGCCACACCAGAGGATAAAATAACACTTTATTGTGCCCAGTTGCTGCTTAACAACTCTGATATTAAAGGGCCTCCTTGGAGCAAAATTATGTGGGGCAAAAAATGGTATAAAGAGAAAAAAACCAGCACGAGGGATAAAACGAAGGGGAAAAACTGCACTGATTTCGAAATGCCAATAGCAGGAGAGATGGTGCCCGTGGTGGGCTCCACATCACGCCTTTCCCTTCCAAAAATATCCTTTTGAGGTAGGGCAGTGCCCTTGGGCTTTGTCATCGGAGCAAAAGCGCTTCCTGACGGGATGTGACCTCCCCGGGCGGGGGAAACAGGGCGGCATTCCCACCCTGCAGGTGCCACCTCGAGCCCTGGCTGTGCAAGGCCTCATTTCCCCCCCGGGGAAAGCCTTTAAAAGCCCATGCTGAGAATGCAGGCCAGGCTGGCCAGGAGGCCCAGGGCGATGATGGTGGCGCTGGTTTTCACGCTGCTGGCGCCGCTGATGTTGCACAGGGAGCTCTCGCAGCAGCTGGTGGCCACCCCGGCTATGCCGATGTTGAGGTCGATTGTCGGGCAATATGCAGAACACTTCTTGGTGATGCGCTGGTTCTTGTCACTGCCTGGGGTGGGAGGGACAGAAAACAGCAGGAAAAGTCAGGATTTTTATCTCATATATTTTTTTTTAGGCCTCAATGATCACCTGGATGTGCAATATCCGGTAGTAGATCCCAGGCTACTCCCACTTGCTGCTGTTGGTTTCCCTTCTGGCTGCACCATTATTTGTGTATATTGTGACCTCTGGAGACCAACTCCAGCCCTCACAACCCTTCTGGTGGTTTCAGGGCCAGCTGAGAGCAACTTAGGGCAAGAATTTTTGGGTTTTAATGCATTTGTGAAGTGCAATCTTGAGACAGCGTCACCGTGCCTTGGGGTGGCTCCTTCCACAGTGCCTGGCCCTTTCTAATTCCACCACCTCTTGAGAGCCTACTTAACCTTGGAGTTGAGAGAAGGAGTTTGTGGAGGGAAATTCTTTCTATTCCAATGTCTCCCTTTCCCAGGAGTGTTTAATCAGTGCAGCTACAGAGATAATCTCTGAGTTCTGCAAGATTTGCTCTCTGCGTGCTACAATCCTCATTAATTCTTCCACCACGCCTCCTGGTGGGAGCAGGCTCTGCAGTCAGCCTCCCCTGATCCCCATCTCGCCATCAGAGCCTTGGAAAAGCTTCCCACTTACCCATTCCCGTGGTGGAATAGGTGGTCAGACAGTACTTCTCGTTGTCGGAGCATTTGGTGGTGCCGAGACAGTGGATGTTGGAAGTCGCGTCTTTGCACGAGAAACAGGTCAAGGAGGAAGCTGCCAAAAAAGCACAGAACACCCATCAATCACCTCCAGAAACATCCCCAGGAGCACAAAACTGGTGGTGGATGGACGATCTGTCAAGCCCAGCGGCCACAGCTTGACAACCACCTCCATGTGTTAAATTTGGCTCCAGGAGCCCAGTTAGTTTAAGCTCAAATTCCCACCACAGATGTGCTTTGCTCCTTTAGGAACCCTCAGGGATCTTCCTGTTGGATATTTAGTTGACTCTGCCTTGAATCCATTTAGATGTGTGGCATCTCCACTGTGCTGTTGGAAAGAGCACCCTGATCTACTGTCACTTCCAGTGTGAAGCTCTTGGGATCCCTTTCCAGCCTGGCTCCTTCAAGCCTTGGTTGGTGGACAATAGTTCTTGGATGGAGACACTGGACCAGAGAATCTGTGGCTGCCCCATCCCTGGAAGTGTTCAAGGCCAGGTTGGATAAGGCTTGGAGTAACCTGGGATAGTGGAAGTTGTCCCTGCCCATGGCATGGGGTTGGAAGTGGATGATCTTTAAGATCCCTTCAAACCCAAACCATCCCATGATTTTTCTGGTTCATTTTCAGAGCTCTCCTGTGTCAGGAGGAAAATCTTGGACCTGCAGAAGACAGGGCTGAGCAAATCACCCCCTGGGCTGCAGCAGATTCCTTTTTACAGCCATCCATGGGTATTAACATCCTCTCTCCACAAAATGTGCACATCTGGAACACTCTGCATCTGCCAAGCGCTCTGCTGACGGGAATGAATGCAAACAGCTTGCACTCACTGAGGCTAAAACAGCCATTCATGGCAAAGAGATCCTTGGGGAAGGTTTTTTTGCATGATAAGAGGAATTTCCTCCTCATCTCTTTATCTGGCACAAACACTCCTGACAGCAATGTCACCCTCTGGGGATTAGACTCATCCTCATGTCCAGAATATCTCTTTCTACGGCCCGTTAATACCCATTTAATTCTTGGAGCAGCACTGGCCTTTAGCTTTGCCTTCCTTTCCCTTCATCTTCCTTGCTCTTCTTCCCCCTTGCCCTTCATTTTCCTTGCTCTTCTTCTCCCCTT
Organism: Pseudopipra pipra; assembly: GCF_036250125.1. Taxonomy (NCBI): domain Eukaryota; kingdom Metazoa; phylum Chordata; class Aves; order Passeriformes; family Pipridae; genus Pseudopipra; species Pseudopipra pipra. The sequence continues at coordinate 1,603,803 of NC_087549.1, read as the reverse complement.
TAGCTTTGCCTTCCTTTCCCTTCATCTTCCTTGATCTTCTTCCCCCTTGCCCTTCATTTTCCTTGCTCTTCTTCTCCCCTTTAGCTTTGCCTTCCTTTCCCTTCATCTTCCTTGCTCTTCTTCCCTCTTGTCCTTCATCTTTCTTCTCTTTTTCTCCCCTTTATCTTTGCCTTCCTTGCCCTTCATCTTCCTTGCTCTTCCTCTCCCCTGCCCAAGCTCATCAGCACCTTTGTCCGCAGTGTCCCAACCTCATCCCTGCCCTTGTGTGACCTTAAGACAAGTTCATGTGGCCCAAACAGGCTCAGCCCTGGCTCCAGCTCAGTCCATGACCCCGGGATCACTGGTTTCCATAGGAAATGCCTTTTAGGTCACTATTCATCCTCTGCCTCGGTGGAAGCTGCCTTCTTCTCCCACTCCAACTCAGCCCCTTCTCCCTTTCCGTGGCCTCCCAGTGCTGACCTTCCTTTTCCTTTCATGATCCATAGTCCTCCCATTCCCTACTCTGTTATATCCCACTAAATGTCCATGAGCAGAGAACACAGAGGACAGAGAGGCCATAAAAGTGGGCTGGCAGTGCCTCAGATCCCGTCACCCTCCATTGCCATGGTTGTTTCAAACCCCTCACCCTTGGCACCCTCGGCTCTCTTTGACTTCACACCAAAACTGCTGCAATTTCCTTCCTACCTCAGTCATTTCCATCTCCAGAATCTCACCAGTTCTCCCACTTGGCTCTTGCCTTCAGTATTGTCCTGACCCTGATGGATAAATTTATTTGTTCGAGTCTGAGACCCTCCTTAGGACCATCTGTGTGAGAAATGTGTGGCTCCACTCTCTTTTCTCGTGCAAATCCCATCCAGGGATGTTTCTGCTCCACCCCACTGGGAACCACCCTTTCCTCCCAGAAACGCACTAAAGCTGAATCCCCAAACTGGATTTTCCAGACACATAGCCTAGCTTAATCCTTAATAATACAGCTTCTTTAATCCAAGCCCATCCCCAGAATAATTTCCTGAATTAATGCAGGAAACAGTGGAGCTTGTCATGTGCCCAAATCCTGTTTCATCCCATCCTCCCAAAGCTGGGAGTCTTCATTTCAGAGTCCAATTGCCCTGGGAGCCTTTCATCACCTTTTCCAACCTCTGACTCTCCTCAGGAGATTTCTTACTCACCATTCCCTAGAGGACTCTGGAAGCAGATGGAATCCTAAATGGCAGCTCAATTAAGACCCTGAACTCAGGGAGGACAATTTTGGTCATTCTACTGAAAAAACATTTCTAATTTTATTTAATCTCTTCAGGTATCTGAGGGCTGAGACTATTTCTTTCAGTGCCCTACCCAAGGTGTAAACCTGGAGTTAAACCAGGCTGGCCTAAGCTGGTTTACCTCAAATAAAATCAGTGTATTTTGCACTGGATGTCTCCTGCCTGCACCCACCAGGACCTCTGCTCTGACTGAAGGGGAACATTCCCCGAGGAAAATGTTCTCATGGATAATTCCAGCCACACACATAAACCTCTTACATGTGTGAAGCCTTAGGAAGTGCAGGGATTGACACCAGTTTCAGGATTAATTGGAAGAGGAACCAACCTTGGATTGCACAGCAAAGTGGGGCTGCTCATGGGGTAATTTCCGCTGATCTTTTTAAGAAGTGTGATTACAGTTGATAAGATCCTTTTCTTGTCCTTAAGGTTCTCAACTTGAGCACAACGATTTAGCACATACCAAGTTTAAAGCCTGTGATAAGTATTCCCCTGATAAGAATATTTACAGAGCTGAAGGGCTCTGCTAGACCAGGAGCAGAATGGGTGGTAGTTTGCAGGTCAAATGCTACAGCAGAGGCTGAGAAAAATTCAGTTTGTAATAAGGCAAAAAAACCCTGAGCTGAGGGAATCAACTATTCCCCTAAAATAGAGGAATATTCAGGGCAGCACCTTCCCTTCCTTGCTTGACCCACAGCCCAACCTTGGGGGCTCCCAGAGGCACAGGTAGAGCCCAGCCAGGAGGACAGAAATGCAGGTTCCCAGTGCTCTCCCCCCAAAAAAACTCCAGACACTTCTCAGAACGAAAATGGGACTCTGCATCTCCATCCCAGACCTGGGATCAACCACACTGGGAATTACAGAACCGCTGGGGCTGGAAAAGACCTCAAAGGTCATCGGGTCCGACATTACCACAGCACTGCCACGTTCACCACTAAACCACATCCCTGAGCACCACGTCTACATGTTTTTTGAGCACTTCCATGGGCAGTGATTCCACCACTTCTCTGGGTGGTGATTCCACCCCTTCCCTGTTCCCATGCTTGAGCACCCTTTCAGTGATGGCATTTTTCCTGATGGGTTAATGGTCAGTCTTGACGATCTGAGAGGTCATTTCCAACCGTAATGATCATTTCCAGTCTTGCTGCACTTCAAGGCAACGAGAGAGATGGGAACCAGAACTGCCTCTCCTCTTGTGGTCTGACCATCTCTAGTGATTTAGGTAATGATGGTTTGTAATTGCAACCAATAAACAAGTGAAAAAAATTCATAATGATCGGGCTGTGGTGAGTCCTGGGTCAAACCTGCAGCTTTAGTGCCCAGCTCTGTGTATCCCTCAACTAACCCCCTTCCCATGGAGCTGCACCGAGGGCTCTCAACCACTCCGAGGGCTGGGCTGGGTCTTCATGAGTCGTCTGAGGTGGCTGTCTCATCCCCCATTTCGGCTCCTTGTCCACCCACCTTCTGGTGGGAACACGTCCCCTGGCTTCTTATCCCAAGGACTGGAATATTTTCTGGACCTCAGTGACCCTCCTGCAAAATCCTCTTATCATCCCACCACATCAAAGCCAAAGTTTTGGGAGGGTCTCCCCACAAGCAAAGCAAACCCTTGGAGACTCACCCCTGTCCGTGCACAGGGCAAGGACGAGTGCGGCGAGGAGGAGGAGAGGAGCCTTCATCCTTTCCAGGTTCTTGCCAGTTCCCAAAATAAGCAGGACTCGGCCAGGGCAGGTTTTATACCTCTGGAGTGTTTGCTTTGATCTCGAGATAATAACCACGGGGCTGCTGTGTCAGAGGAGGGATAATTGGGAGCAACGTGTCGGGGCTTGTGTGTCCAAGGGCTCTTTGTTGGAAGTCTAAGAGGGGGTGTGTTCTCCCCCCCAACTTCTTTTCCTCCTCGTTTCACAACTCAGCTGCTTCATCCTGTGTGAACTCTGAGACAGTTTCTAATTTTGGGGAAGTGGAGGAAAAGCAAAGGACACAAAAAACCAAAACAACGAGGAGAGTAAAGTTCTCCTTTCTGGCCCTCCCAGGGCTGAATCCCTTTAAAGATCCCTTTAAATCCAACCCCCTGGCATGGGTTGGATTTAAATTTCAAATGGAATTTGGGATTGAAGCTTCTACAAAATGTCTCCCAGGACTGGCAACAGCACTAGAGCAGCAGAGCAGAATCCTTCCACTGCCTTTCATAGGGGACCAGGCATCGTTTTCTGTCTCTTTTTTAAGGCAGTAGCTCAAAAAATCACAAATGTTTCTGCTAAAAAAAAAAAAAAGTGAATATTTTATATGAGAAGAAAATGTTATCTTGTTACAAAATAAGTTCCACTGGGCAATGAAAACGACCCCTTAAATTAAAAACCAGACATGACACCCACTCCCACGGCATCCAACAAGCTGTGCCGTTTGTTGTTTTTTTTTTTCACAAATTCCAAAAAAATAAATGTCAGGGAGAAAAACACCAACCAATTAAAGCATGGAGAACGAGGGGTTGGCTGATCAACGATCTCAACTCGTTAAGTTTTCAGAGGAAAAAAAAAAAACAAACCAGCCAAAATTCTGTGAAATGCCAACAAGAATATTCCATTGGATTTCCATGTTGTGCTCTTTATTCCTTTTTTTTTTTTAAATCATGTTTCATCCTGTCTCCCTGCATAAAATCAGAATTTTTCCCCGTCTTCTTCGGGTTGTTGTTGTTGTTTTTCCCTCCTGCCGTTGTTTTCCTGCCGTCTCCTCACGGGGACGGAGGCACAATCCCAGAAAAGCTCCTTCCACGTGACACCTGGAGCTGCAGGAGCTGCCCCAAAGCCTCTGCCAGTGACTCTGCCCCTTGCTGCTCCCCATCTGCCTTATTTCCCTTTTTTTCCTCATCTCCAAATTCCTCAGATTTCCGTCTCCCAATAAATATTTTGGCCTTCTGACGTGACCCACCTCCAGCCATTGTCTCACCCAAAAGCCACCCCGGGGTTCTTGGGGTGATGTAAGACTTTCCATCACCTCTAAATCGGGCTTATAAACACTGTTCACGTGACTGAGGTGAGGAAATTTCTGCTTTCTCAACAGGGAGAGCATGAAACTCAGTTGGAACAGAGGTGGCAATTAAGCCAAAAGGCTCCAAGGAGGGGCGTGTTTGGCTTCATCAGCCTTCCAAAGGCACCAGGAGGGAGGAAAATAGGAGCTGGCGCCTTCCATGCCAGTGAAACCCTCTCTTGCTTGTGAAATATTTGATTTTCCCCAGGTCAGGAGAGATTTGATTGGTAAATCAGCTTTTTTTAGTGATTATCTGGGGGGGGGGTGTGATGCCCCTCAGCAGAGGGAACGTTGAGTTGCAGAGCAGAGCCAGCCCACATTCCCAGTTATCTCAGCCAACAGCATCCCCTCGCAGGTACAGAAATAGCAGCTCAACCAGGCACTTGTTTATGATTCCCACCCCCTGTAATCTCAGCCAAGCCAAAACCTAAAATATCTCCTGTCTCCTGCAAGCTGCTGAGATTTTGAGAAGGCAGGGCCCGAGTTCTTAAAGGCTTTAGAGCAGGATTTTCCAGTAGATGATCCTGGAATCTTCCAGCTGGTCCCTTATGTCCTTCATAATGTTGTCTTTGTCCCTCACCAGAAATCAAAAAAAAAAAAAAAAAACCATGAAGGCAGAAAGATGATTTTTTTCAGGACACAAGAAGGCAAAGATAATATCAGAGTTTACAAGAACTTGGGAGTTATGAACTTCATAAAGGCTTCGGAATGAGTAACAGGGGATTTAATTGGAGGTGGAGGTGGAAGGTGAGGTGGAAAGACTTATTTCCCTTGACACAGTTGCTGAGGGAAGAAGGAAAAGTGTTTTGCTTGTCTCATTCTAAACCTGGTTGAAACTCATGTGAGGAGAATGAACAGTTGCTTTATTTTAGGGAGGGAAAAGCAGTTTTCTCGAAACAAAAGCTGGTCAAATGTAACTGTAAATGTATGTAAATGTAAGTGTGAAACTCAGATGTCGTTGCTAAATGTGGAATTTCGAGTCAGCCAAAAGCTTTGAGAAGAGTTTCAGAAATTGCTGTGATTAAAATGCGGGAAAAGCCGTTGGAAAAGTGGTTAAAAAAGTGCAAAGGCCCAAGTTTCTGTTGGTCCCTCAGCACAGAAATGCTACAACACCACTATCCTCTAGTTAGAACATTTAAATAAATGCCAGAACACCCTCCTTGACCAGAAATTAAATCTTTATGGGGTGATTAAACCTAATCCCATTTTCACAGCCTTTGGACAGAACTGTGGTTTCTTCCTGTTGCACAGAAACACCTGGATTTTGCCGTTCTGGTGGAGCAGGATTCCCTCAAATCCAGCACAGGATTCCCCTCAAATCCAGCACAGGATTCCCCTCAAATCCAGTGCAGAATTCCCCTCAAATCCAGTGCAGGATTCCACTCAAATCCAATGCAGGATTCCCCTTGAATGCAGAGCAGGATTCCCCTCAAATCCAGCACAGGATTCCCTCAAATCCAGCACAGGATTCCCCTCAAATCCAGTGCAGGATTCCCCTCAAATCCAGTACAGGATTCCCTTGAATCTAGCACAGGATTCCCTTGAATCTAGCACAGGTTTCCTTCAAATTCAGCACAAGATTCCCTCAAATCCAGCACAATATTCCCTCAAATCTAGCACAGGATTCCCCTCAAATCCAGCACAGACTTCCCCTCAAATCCAGCACAGGATTCCCCTCAAATCCAGCACAGGGTTCTGCTCAAATCCAGCACAGGATTCCCCTCAAATCCAGCACGGGATTCCCCTCAAATCCAGAGCAGGATTCCCCTCAAATCCAACACAGGATTCCCCTCAAACCCAGCTGGGCTGCAAACATGAGGGATTTTTTCCAGGTGCCATTATACAAACCCTCCCAAAATCCAGTGCTGAAGTTTTAAGCTGCTCAGCTGGGAATTCCATACTCTCCAGCTCCACGATTATGTGTATTTTTCCCTTTAACTATAGTTTCACTCTTCCAGGAGCAGGAGGGAATCTCAACCCCAAGAGTTGCCGGGGATGTCCAACCCAAGAGCTCCAGAGGATCCCCATCTCATCTCCTCCATCCCCAAGCCTGGAAATGCAGCAGTGACTGGAAAGGGAAGGAGAAACCTCCCCACCAGCCCAGACACCCATCACCTTTCCCAGACTCATCCTGTCCATTTTCCCACTGGGAAATCACGACCAATCCCTCAGCAACATCTTCTCCGAGCAGGCACGGAGATCTCCTTCCCAGGAGGACGCATTCCAGCAGCACTGTCCTCGTCTTGGACATCTCCAGCATCTCCAGGTGGGACTTTTCCCTGTTTGAAAAGCTGAGACCACCCACCTTGCAGAGATCACGGGAGAACTTTGCAGGATGGCAATTCCTGCCAAACCCCGGCCGTGTGTCCCAGCGGCTACAAGTGGGAATTCCCAGTTGGCAGTGGGAGCAACACAAACATCTCTGACCTTCCCAGACCGACACCTCTGCTCCGAGCCATCGGAGTATTTCGCTTTATGGAATGTCTGGATGCAACCGAGTCAGCTGGGAAAGGCAACCAGGAGAAGACTTGGAAGTGTGGAATTCAACGGGAAGCGGAGATTCCGAGAACAACCCCTCGCTGGCAGAGCTGTTGTCTCAGGCTGGATTGAACAAAGACACTCTAGAATAACATAAATCTTTATTTTTGTCTGACACATGCTGTGCTATCAAAAGAGCTTTTCCAGGGAAAATTAGTATAAAACGAGGAGGAGGAAACCGGGAGCTGCACTGCCACGTTGGGAATGGGATCTGTCTGGGATAAGAACAGAGCAGCACAGCCCCTGTTGGAACCACTTGACAGAGGAGCTTGGTTTCTCACTCGGGGGATACCTTGTGGGTTCTCGAGTTGTCCCATCTCATCCCACCCCTCCTCACAATCCTGCCCTGATGACCCAGCCCAGACTGGCGGCGATTCCCAGGAGCATCACGGCGTAGGAGGTTCGGACGCTGTTGGCGCCGCTGAAGTTGCACAGGGAGGTGCTGCAGCACTTGGTGGAAAAAGCTGCCACCCCGAAGTTCACGTTTGTCTCGGGACAGTCCACGGAGCACTTCTTGGTGATCCGGTGCCCTGCGTCCTTGCCTGGGGGGAGGAGGAGAAAGGAAAGCTGGGATTTGAGGTTCTTTGGGAAGGGGGGGGTATAATTGCAATTAATAACAGTCACCGGGGGGTTGATGAGTGCTGGGTGGGTACCATGCATGGCACTAAACAGTCCTTGATAGAAACCCACGCCAAGCCGAAATCTCTGGTCTGGGTGACCAGGTGGTGACCAGCCAAAGGTTGGACTCGATCTTGGAGACCTTTTCCAACTAAATGACTGTGGGATTCTGTGCTTCCCGTAGGACAGCAGGAAATCACAGGAGTGCATTTCCCTCTAAATGGTCTCTAAAATGCCACTAAAATGCCTCTAAACCCACATTATTTACATCCAATCCCTTTCCATCCTTCATCCCAGAGCATGTGGGAGAGTTCTCAGTGTCTGCTCCTGAAATCTGTGTGTTCCAGCCACAGGGGTGGGGAGGAACTGGCACAGGTTGCCTAGAAAAATTGTGGATTCCCCATCCCTGGAAGTGTTCAAGGCCATGTTGGATGGAGCTTGGAGCAACCTGGGATACTGGAAGGTGTCCCTGCCCATGGGAACCAGATGATCTTGAAGGTCCCTTCCAACCCAAACCATTTTAGGAACACAAAGCACCACTGAGGGATTCACAAATTACATGTTGTGATCCCTAAACCTCAATCGTCGATTCTTCCCAAAGGACCCCAAAAAAATCACTGTTTCCCAGGACTAAAATGAAGATTGGGAAAGCCTGGATGTGTTGCTGGCACTCACCAAGCCCAGCAGTGCTGTACGTGGTCGTGCAGTACTTCTCATGGTCTTCACACTTGTAGGTTTTAAGGCAGTTCCAGTTGGAATGCTCGTTGTCACATGTGTAGCAAAACAGGGAGGAAGCTGGAAAAAAGCACGTGTGGCACAGATTAGAGGTTTCCAGCTGTTCCCTCTTGGGAAAAAAAGGTGTCAAAGCCATATCTTTCCTTGGAAAACTCAAGGTGAAAAGCACATTGTGAATAAGTGAAAGAAGGGGTTGGTTTTGATTAATGAAGCTGAGGAAGGAGATACAGAGAAGAAAACGAGTTTTCCTCATTGACTTGAGATTTGGGGGGTGATTAAATTTGAAACAACGTTTTCCAGCCAGAGCAGCATTCCCAGGTGACCTTTCCTTCTGTCCCGGGGTCCACATTGGCCTGGTTGGAAGCCAAGCTCCAAAAGCAAAGCTCACAACCTGCGAGGAGGAGAACAACTGGCAAGGAGAGAAAGAACTGGCCCAGTTCTTGGATTGAGAGCTCAATCCCAGGGATTTTCAGGCAACATCTGCAAAAAACACTGCCCAGACATGAATTAATGAATGCCTGTGGCACCCCCAGGGAGCAAAATGACTAAACACAGCCCCACAATAAAGGGAGAGGTCACTCCGGACAATGGAGAGATTATTCCTATCAGCGCCTGGAACGACGTGTTCCCAGGGATATTCTTAACTCAGCGCTGAGCCAGGGCTATTTCCAAACCAGGAGGAGGTGGGATATGGATTGCTGGGCACAACCCAAGTCAATTGAGTTACGATTCCAGGTGGCATTTTATGTGAGGAATGTGGGCATGTGCCATCCCGTTCCCCGGAGGTGTATTCATTGGGGGAAATTGTTTTCCCACTGCCTGGAGTTCCATGGAATGCTCCTCCTTTTGGATCAGAGGTGACAAGAGGGAGTTGAGCTGCTCTGGAGAAATCCTGCTCCATCCTTCCCAGCTCTTGGTTGCAGGTGACCCAATTATAAAGCAGGCAGGGTTCTGAACTTCCCCTGGTTTGGTTCCTCCTTTCTCAGCCCAGCAAGGCTCTAAATTCTGCACAAAATCCCCTCTCAATTAATTCTGGGCTTGTTTTTAGCCCCCTGCCAGGGACTCTCCAAAACCCAGCTGCTGTTGGTTCAAACTCATCCCTGGAGTTCAATCTGCCCATGAACTTGGTTAGATGACTCCAGAAGCAGTTTTGAAAGAGAATTAAAAGCCAGTTTAGTCCCTGACTATCACAAGCAGGGGGAGAAAAGGCCTCCCCTCTGTGATCTGGGTGCCTTGGGTACAGCTCTGGGTGTCTCAGCACAGGACTGACCCAGATGCTTCAAGGCCAGGTTGGACTTTGAGCAGCCTGGTCTAGTGGAAGATGTCCCTGCCCATGGCAGGGGGTTGGAGCTGGATGATTTTTAAGGTCCTTTCCATCCCAAACCATTCTATGATTTGATGATTCCCTGCTCTTTTCCAGTCCAGGTGTTGCAAGTTCAGCTGTTCTCCGGAGTAGGAGATAAAACCAGCCTTGGTTTTGAACTGAATTGAATCCTGGCTTTAACTCCTCTTTAAATCACTGTTCAGTTTTCCCTGTTTCTCCATCACATGGATATTTTCAGCCTCTTTTCTCTCCTCTGGAGGTTCCCCAACACGAGCTGTGGGCTCCTGTCCTTTGGCAGGCAAAGCAAACCCCAGACCTGCTACTTAGCAAGAATTGATTGCATTTTACAGCCCCTGGAGCTCTCTCTGAGTTCCTTTTGTTGCCAAAGTTGTTCAAACCACTTCCTGCTGCAGAAGGAGCCCAAACCCCAACATGTGCCTGAAAGCAACTGCAATGCACTTGTGCTCACTAAGTGAGGCAAAGAAAACCCCTTCCAGCCAGGAAACAAGAACAGCTTAAGCCATTAGAGCTGCTATAAAGCCTTTCCTGCCTCTGGGCTCCACCCTCCAGGAGCTGGAATTTTAGGAAACGCAGCCAGAAATAACCTTAACGGTGCAAAAGGACAAGAGAGCCGTGGATCTCATTACAAACACACTCCCACTTGAGAGTTTGCTCCTCAAACTCAGGAGCAAAGAGCTCTTGGGCTTTCAAAAATCTCGTTTCTTAATTGGGATGTGGCTGTGGGGAGGAGAGTGAAGCTCTGGCAGGAGATGGGGTGTCAAAACCAGCCACACAACCTTCTGTTGACAGCAGCTCCCCCAGTTTCATCCAGGAACAAAAATAAAACCAAAGGCAGGACTCCGAGCTCGGCTTAATTCCTGTGAGCGTGTTTGAGTTTGTGCCTGTCTTCAGAGGGGAGGATGTGAGAAACCAGAGCGGGGAGCTCAGCTTTGAGGTACCTGGGCAGAACTCACCCAAAAACTATGATTAAACCACACAAAATATCTCCAGGTAACTCTGCAGAACTCACCCAGCAACTAAGACTTAACCACACTAAATATCTCCAGGTGCCTCTGCAGAACTCACCCAGAAAAAAGACTAAATCACACAAAATATTTGCAGGTACCTCTGCAGAACTCACCCAGAAACTAAGATTAAAAGTCACTAAATATTTCCAGGTACCTTGGCATAACTCACCCAGAAAAAAGACTAAATCACACAAAATATTTGCAGGTGCCTCTGTGAAACACACAAAAACTAAGACTAAACCACACAAAATATCTCCAGATACCTCTGCAGAACTCACCCAGCAACTAAGACTTAACCACACTAAATATCCCCAGGTACCTCTGCAGAACTCACCCAGAAAAAAGACTAAATCACACAAAATATTTCCAGGTACCTTTGCAGAACTCACCCAGAAACTAAGATTAAACCACACAAAATATTTCCAGGTACCTTTGCAGAACTCACCCAGAAAAAAGACTAAATCACACAAAATATTTGCAGGTACCTCTGTAAAACACACAAAACCTAAGACTAAACCACACAAAATATCTCCAGATACCTCTGCAGAACTCACCCAGCAACTAAGACTTAACCACACTAAATATCCCCAGGTACCTCTGCAGAACTCACCCAGAAAAAAGACTAAATCACACAAAATATTTCCAGGTACCTTTGCAGAACTCACACAGAAACTAAGATTAAACCACACTAAATATTTCCAGAACTGCAGAACTCACCCAGAAAAAAGACTAAATCACACAAAATATTTGCAGGTGCCTCTGTAAAACACACAAAAACTAAGACTAAACCACACAAAATATCTCCAGGTGCCCCTGCACAACTCACCCAGAAAAAAGATTAAATCACACAAAATATTTCCAGGTATCTCTGTAAAACTCACCCAGAAACTAAGACTAAACCACCCCAAATATCTCCACGTGCCTTTGCAGAACTCACCCAGAAACAAAGACTAAACCACCCCAAATATTCCTCGACGTGCCCAATGCAAAACTTCACCCCCAAGACCTCACCAGCTGCACTAAAAGCTGCCAAACCCTCTTGTCCCTGAGTTAACCTGGATTTCTCTTCTGGTGTTTCCATTCCCAAAACCCTCTTGTCCCTGAGTTAACCTGGATTTCTCTCCTGGTGTTCCCATTCCCAAAACCCTCTTGTCCCTGAGTTAACCTGGATTTCTCTCCTGGTGTTCCCATTCCCATCCTGGTTCTCCCAAAAGCCTCCCAAGCTCCTTACCTGGCTGGGCACACAGGACGGCCGCCAGCAGGGCAACCAGAAAAGCCTTCATGGTTGAAGGAGAGCCCTCAGCGCCCCAAAGGTGTGGGATGGGGCACCACGGGAAGGTTTTATACCGGGACTGAGTTGTCTTTTCCTTCCCTTGATTGCAGTAATTTGAGGGTTGGGGAGTGACAGCACCCAAGGTGTGATCAGGGCTGGGTGTGTTCGTGCGTAGGAACCTGTTACAAAGCTGCAGGGGTAGAGGTGTTTTCTTCTATCTTATCTCCAGATCCAATCTTTTCTTTTTTTTTTTTTTCTCTTCCCCTGCTGACCTTGCCTGCATTGCTAATTTGGGGAGCAATTTATCTGATTCCAAGGCGGGACTCCCTTCTCGGGCTTGAACCTCGAAACCCGGAGCCGGGTCGTCTGGAATCCTCCCTCCTTCCTCTCTGCCATGGAATGGGAGCTGAATATTTGTGGGAAGTGGGAGAGGAGGAGATTTTGTTTTGCGGGATCGTCCACAACCACCCAGATTTCTCTCGCTTGCCCAGAGAAACTTCAAACAGAAACCAGCAGTGACCACAGAATCGGGGGAAGGTTTGGGTTGGAAGGGACCTCAAAGCTCACCCAGTTCCAACCCTGATGCCACTCTTTGTGCCTGGAGGTTGACCCTCCGAGGCTCCCGTGCTCCAGGCAGGGATGGGGACTGATGTTCTTGTTTTGTTCTGCTCCCCTGTCCTCCAGAACCATCTGGGGTTTCCAAGCAACAATGTTTGTTGTTACCTGTCAACCAGCTCTGGGCTCTGTCAGGTTTTTCCAGTCCCTTGTGACCTCTCCAATCTTTCTGGGTTCCCTCCTTCTGCTCCCACAACATCTCTTGGCAGATGACTCAGGATGCAGAAGAGGGACATGGAAACATCATGGAAACACCTGCAGGAGTTCAACTGTGGAATGGGAGTGAAAAAGACTGAGAAATAAAACAAGTCCTGGTCGAGGAGACACCTCAGCAGGACCTTTGGTCTTTAGAGAGAGAAAGGACCAAGGGAAGCTCAAAGTAAAGGGTTGTAAGGTCACAAATGGGGTGGAAACAGAATAAAGAACATCCAGTTGCTCTTTGAGTCCCCCAAATTGCTCATCAAATCACAGATTATCCTGAGCTGGGAAAGACCCATCGAGCCCAGCTCCTGGCCCTGCACAGGACAACCCAAAAAGTCCCACCACGTGCCTCAGAGTGTTGGCCAAACACTTCAACTCTGGCAGGGTTGGTTCCGTGATCACTTCCCTGGGGAGCCCAGGAACCAACTCCTCAAGAGTCTCTGATCACCTTCCTGCAGGATCCTGGGCAGCTGGACCCATTCCCAACCCCTGGGATGAGTCTTTTCCTTCCGGTCATTCCTCCTTTTGCCCAGTTCCTCCTTTCCTGCAGCAGTTTTAACCCTCAGTGGTTTCTGTCTCCGTGTCCAGAGAAGGTTGGAGGGGATGAACATCCTCTTTGCCAAGTTTTCCACTCTGTTCTCTGACCTTGAGCACAAATCTTTAACTCCCCTTTTAGCCAGGATGTGAAAGACCCACGGGACAGATAATGTGGCAACAATATTTCAGAAATAATCTGTGAAAAAAAACCCCAAAACATCCTTTCCAAACAAGATTCCTTATAAATACAACATCAGGCTGGAAAAATGCTGGAGCATGGAGGGAAAGAGTGGGTATTAATCTACATGTTTGTTTTATTTATAATACCAGGGTTGTCTCAGGCAGCTGGGAAAATGGAAAATGGGACTTTCTACACTTTCTACTCTTCCATCCCATCAAAAAACCCCAAATGAAAATGAATTATCCCACAAAATCCGGCTCATCTTGGAGCAAATCGAGCAGAAAAATGCAGCTCCTCAGCAGGAGTGAAGCCCAAACACAGCCCAAGACAGGAGAGGAGAGGAAAGGCTTGGAAATGAAAGCAAATAAATGAACAGTAAATAAATGAGGCTGTTAAAGCAAAGTGCAGCTGAACAGAAAAATCCGCAAGTGAGAAATTGGGCTGGAGGAAGTGGAAATGTGAGAAAGCATTTAAATAGATTAGAGAAAAGGGGAGGTTAATAATAATAAACAAGATGAATATTTCACCCGGACAAGAGAGAAGGAGGGAGGGAGGGTGAGGAAATATTGGTGCAAAGCAAAATAAATCAAAGCAAACACAGAAAGTTGGAGAGGAAATAATTAAACACAAGAAAATGAGGGTCAGAAATAAGATGGGAATGAGATTCACTGTTGTTCCTGTGGTGGCATCGTTCAGTGCTGTGCAAAATGTACATTTTGTTATGTGCAGACACTCTTTAAGTATTTAAATCAGTTTTTTAAGGTTCTGGGGGTTGCAGAATTCCCCAAATCCCAGTTTAACCAGCCACTGGAGCCAAAGCAAACACACAAAGTGAGGGTCAGAAATAAGATGGGAATGGGATTCACTGTTGCTCCTGTGGTGGCAACACTCAGTGCTGTGAAGAATGTACCTCTTGTTATGTGCTGACACTGTTTAGGTGTTAAAAACAGTTCTTCAGGGGCCTGGGAAGGGTGGAACTCCCAAAAATCTCAGTTTAACCAGCCACTGGAATCAAAGCAAAGACACAGAATTGGGGGGGAAATAATTAAACACAAGAAAAGTGAGGGTAAGAAATAAGATGGGAATGGGATTCATGGTTGCTCCTGTGGTGGCAACACTCAGTGCTGTGAAAAATGGATATTTTGTTATGTGCAGACACTGTTTAGGTGTCAAAACCAGTTCTTTAAGGTTCTGGGGGGTTGTAGAATTCCCCAAATCCCAGTTTAACCAGCCACTGGAGCCAAAGCAAAGACACAAAGTGAGGATCAGAAATAAGATGGGAATGGGATTCATCGTTGCTCCTGTGGTGGCAACACTCAGTGCTGTGAAAAATGGATATTTTGTTATGTGCAGACACTGTTTAGGTGTTAAAATCAGTTCTTTAAGATTATAGGGGGTTGTACAATTCCCCAAATCCCAGTTTAACCAGCCACTGGAATCAAAGCAAACACACAAAGTTGGGGGGGAAATAATTAAACAAGGAAAGTGAGGGTAAGAAATAAGATGGGAGGGGCTTCAGTGTCGTTCCTGTGGTGGCATCACTCAGTGCTGTGAAAAATGTTACCTCTTGTTATGTGCAGACACTGTTTAAGTATTAAAATCACTTCTTTAAGGTTCGAGGGGGCTGTAGAATTCCCCAAATCCTGATTTAACCAGCTGCTGGAGCCAAAGAAACCACGCAAAATGAGGGTCAGAAATAAGATGGGAATGGGATTCACTGTTGCTCCTGTGGTGGCATCACTCAGTGCTGTGAAAAATGTACCTCTTGTTATGTGCAGACACTGTTCAGGTGTCAAAAGCAGTTCTTCAGGGGCCTGGGGAGGTGTAGAACTCCCAAAATCCCAGTTTAACCAGCCCCTGGGGGAGCTCCTGTGTGACCTGGCTGGTGAAAGCATCAGGGGCATCACTTGGCCCCCATCCCTGTGTCCCTGCAGGACACTGCCAAAACTTTGGGAACCAGACTGGGGGCTGGCAATGTCCCAAAGCCACAGTGCTATTCTGGGGCACTGTTGCTATTGCAGTCACACCCAGGGCCACTGCAAGGTCTCCACCAGCACCGTGGTGGTGCCTCTGGAAGCGGAGAACAGCCCGGTTTTTCCAAGCAAAGGGATGGAGAGAGCTGGAAGAAAATCCAGGGCAAAGCCAACTGAGGGAGTGGGAGGGCAGATGGTGCCAGGAGAACATGGAGGGGAGGTGTTAAAACATTTCCCAGGGACATAAAAAAAGGAGAGGGGAGGGAAGGGAGGGGGTGAATCTCGCAGCAGAAACTGGGCCGGGCGGGTGTCACGAGGGGGATCGGGGAGTTAACGGAGCCTGGGAGTTTGGAGAAAGGAAAACCTTCACCCACTTGGAGCTTGGCAGCCAACAGGGTGTGTTTGTGCCAGACCTTGGCAGTGGGTTGTGCAAGGCCAGTCCTTTTTGTGTAACTGGAGTCGCACAAAGCGTGTTTTCAACCCATGATGGAGCGAGTGCCAGATCCAGGGATGTTTAAATGTCAGCTCTCCCCACTTTCTTCCCTTTTTTGTTTTCCCTGTCTGGAGGGTGGCTGTGACCTCAGATCTCCCCCCTGGTGCAGAGGGGAAGCTCTGTTTCAGCTCAGGGTGGTCAGGGGGAGTTCAGGAGGGGAACAAAGAGGCCGTGGGACAAGCTGAGGAGGTTCCAGGCGTGGATGGTGCTCCCCGTCTCCCTGAGTCATGCAGATGGGGCACAGAGGGCAGGAGGGCCAGCCTGGCTCCTGACAACACCAGGCTGACCTGGGCACATCCTCTCCTCCTTCCTTGGAGGGTCAGGGAAGGCTGAATTGCTTCATTTGGATGTGCAATGACAACAGGGTTTGGTGAAGGAGAACAGGGAAATTGGGGGATTCAGAAATACCAGGAAAAAACAAAGGAAGACCCCAGTGGGACATTTTGGAAAACCACCTGAGCCCTGTTGCAGGCAGCTGCTCTGTTCACCCCTTGCCAAAACACAGCTGGGTTGGTAGCTGTTCTGGGAGGCTCCAGACAGCAGGACAGAGCTCCTCAGGTCACTCCCACGGCAGAATGACCAAGTTAGGAAGGATTGGAAGAGCCCAAATCCACCAAGTCTGGCTGAAATACCAGGAGGATCCATCTTGGCTTCAAGGCCAGGTCGGGTGGAGCTTGGAGCAACCTCATCTAGTGCTTGGCAACCCCGCCCATGGAGGGGGGAATGGAACAGGATGGTGTCTAAGGCCCCTTCCAACCCAAACCATTCCATGATTCCATGTTGCTGTGGCTTCCACGGTAGCTGTGACAGCCACCAGGAGCTTTGATATCGATATTGAGTCCTTTGGAGCCTCAGCCAAAGTCATTTTGTCACATTCCCTTAAACTCCAAGGTCCTAAGAGGTGTTCCAGTCCCCATTTCCAGTCCCATGAGCTCGGAGATATCAACCAGCACCATCACACCCGGAGCCACCCCCCCGTGATTCCCAACCCCACCAAAGTCCTGATGGAAGGGCCAGGCCCAGCCCAGCTCCCCAGACAGGGCCCAAGCCCAGCCCAGACGCCATCTGTGCCATCAAGGGCAACCATCAGACATGGCTTGGGCACACCCCAAACAGCATCACCCTGCCCAGGGCCCTCACACGGGGGATGGAACCACCCTGCTTGGAGAGGGAAGAGCTGGAGAGTCAGGGGGGTGAATCATCCTTCTTGCATCCAGGGCCAAGGCTTGTTGTTCTGGATCCTGGTGTTTTCTCTCTTTTCTTCCCTCCCACATCACGATCCCACAACTTTGCAGGCCTCAGTCCTACAAGGAAAGATCCCATGGGATGGTTCAAACCGGTGGATCCCAGTGCTTTCCCTCTTTTCTCCCCTCTCACATCACCATGCCACAACCTTGCAGGCCTCGGTCCTACAAGGAAAGATCCCGTGGGATGGTTTAAACCAGAACAACAAGCCTGGAGACCTGGAGGGTCTGAGAGGATGGTTGGGAGGGGGAAGAAGAGGCGAGACAGAAACCCCAGTGCCCTCTTGGAATTCCCCCCAAATATTTAACCCCAGTCCTTCCCGAGGAGGACACCACTGGCTACAACTCTACTTGGGGACAAATAACACCACTTGATTGATAATTCTCATTGTTTTTTTCCACTGGAAGTGGGAATTTCCCCTTGTCACAGGCCCAGCCCTCCTGATCCTCTTTCATAACATGAGTAGTCAACGTGAGGGCACTGGAATGGGACCATCCCCTCCACCACGAGACCTCACAGGTCCTGACAGGAGAGGCTCTGATGTCTCTTGGGAAATCTTGGCCTGTGAGAGGCATCTCAAGCCCGCCAGGAAAAATATTTACAACAACACCGCCAAGAACCTTGTGAAGGAAGGTTTTGGCCCAACCTTTTGAGGAAGAAGAGTGGGTGACAGCTCTTGTGTTTGTCTTCACAACCGTCTCAGTGATCACTGGGGGTGGGGAGGGGGGGTTGTGTTTGTTTTGTGGGTGTTTTTTAGAATAAATTTGAAGATCCTGGAGCTGCAGGGTGGTGGAGAGAGTAGGCATTTGAACCTGCCAGGCCAGTGATACGTGAAAATCATCCATGACACAGCCATGGTGGCATCAGGCTTTGTGGGAGCTCTCCATGGAGCCTCCAAGACAACCCTGAGTCTTCTCATCCGTTTTGCTTCCATCAGAACCACAATTTTCCAGGTCTACCCGTTTTTATGTGCTTTGGGTTCTGGACTCGTCTCTCCCGTGATGGGCCTGAAAATGATCCTCAGCACTGACACCCAAGAGCTGAAATTCCCAAGGATGAGGGAAAGCTGAGAAGAAAACGAGATAAATAAGTTTTTCTCTCTGTGGAAAAAAGTTGTGAGGAGTTCCCTGGACAACCTTTGTACTCTTCACAGCATCACAGAATGGTTTGGGTTGGAAGGATTCCTAAGGATTGTGGAATTCCAATCTGCCTGCCACGGGCAGGGACACCTTCCACTATCCCAGGATGCTCCAACCTGGCCTTGAACACTTCCAGGGATGGGGCAGCCACAGCTTCTCTGGGAATTCTATTCCAGCACCTCACCACCCTCCTAAGGAGGAATTTCTTCCCAATATCTCTTCTAATCCCATTCTTTTTCAGTTTCAATCCATTCCCTGTTGTGCTATCGCTATCCTTAATTCATTTTAGCTTCTCTGCATCTGTTATTTGTGGTTTTTTTTTTTCACAAGAGGGTCCCAACTGAGAGTGGGAAAACCCAACGAGAGCGGGAAAAACTTGTGGGAAGATTGGGATGCTCCGGTTTCTCTCCTGCCCTGCTCCTGCTGACCCAGCCAGGCATGGTGAGAACAAGAGCTTGGGCCAGCCCTTGTTACGTCTCGAAACTGGTCCCACCTCGTGTAATAGCCCTGCTGAAACCTCCAGCAGTGCCCAGGCAGGGCCAGGAGAGCAGGGCCTGTCCCCTGGGAGAGCCCACGCTGGCTCAGGGGCAGGAGCAAGGAAACATCTTGGCTGAAACCATTCCAGGAGAAGGGAAACATCCTTGGCTGAAACCATTCCAAGAGTAGGGAAACATCCTGGCTGAAACCATTCCAGGAGCAAGGAAACATCCTTGGCTGAAACCATTCCAGGAGCAGAGAAACAACCTGGCTGAAACCTTCTCAGGCTGATGGGTGTGTTCTCCAGGGCCCAGGAACAAACAGAGCCCTATCTGAGATCACAATCAAATCCCTCACTGGGAGGGCACCTGGGCATTTTTCCAGCAGGATTGGCCAAAAATTCCTGGCTGTGTGTTGCTTGGGTTTGGGGTTTTTTTAAATTATTGTTGCTTTGGAAGATCAGGGAATGATTTGGTTGGGGTTCATCGGTGCTGGTGGGAAGGTAGAAGGTGGGAAAGGCTTTGTGCCACCTCAGGAGCATCTCTGCAAACTCCAGCTGGGTTTGGATTCTCCCACCCCATTCCCAGCCACTCGTGGGGTATGGTGAGAGCAGCTCCACCGGCAGAGCATCCCCCTTGATCCCAAAATCACAAACAAGGGCTTGTAAAGCTCCTGGATGGCAGCCACGGGAACCCAAAGCCACCCACGCCAAACCAGGGAGAAAAATAGGATGGTGGAAAAGCCATCCTGGGTTTTCAGGCACCCCAAGGAAAGGGTGTGGGAGGAATGACTCGCCCCATCTCCATTTTGGACACGGTGAACCAGGCTTTGACTCACCCCCAACTTGTTAAACCGTCAGAAAAGGGACAACCATGTCTTGGAGGGACTTTAGGATGTTCCAGCAAAGGTTTGCAGAGCCTTAAAATTACTGGGTTTTAAGCCTGAGCGAGGAGTGATGTGTCCAAAGTCACAGGCCTGGGAGAGCGGTGGCCTTGGCTCCTCAGCCTCCCTCCAGCTTTGCTTTGCAACCCAACTGCTGCTTGAGCAAGGAAACAGGATCTCTGGTGGAAAAAGAGGTCCATGAAGCTTTCTTTTCTCTGCAAGCAAAGCCCGGAGGTGTCCCCTTCTCCCATTTCTGGGCTGTAAACGCAGTGTTTGGCATCAGGGCCCGGTTTTGCTCTCAGCCACCCTCTCCTGCCTTCCCACGTGGAAGAAAACTCACTTTTGTAGGGAGATGGGGTGAAGGAAGTGCCAACAGAAAGGAATTTGGGATGGGCTCGGCACCAGGAGACCAAAAGCTCATCCTGTGTCCTCCAGGCACAGATTTCCCAGCAGACATGGTGGGTGTCTCTTCTCCTCGACATCCATAGCAACAAGAAGTGCCTCTGGTGTCACTTCCACAGCCAAAACCCAGCCATGACACCTCTGGTGCCCTCATCCTGCTGGTGGGATGAGTCCCAACCACCCACTCTGATCCACCTCATTCCCCTGTGGAAGGAGGAGGATTCAGGGCCATCCAAGGGTTCCCTGCATGGGCTGGAGTCAAGCATTGCTTCCTTTGGGTTCCTCCTGCCAGCTGTACCACCCAGTGGGGTCCTGGCCAGACCCACAGAGAGCTCTGACACAAAAAAGAGTTGTGAAGCCACTTCCACACCAATAAATAAGTCAAAGACTCGGCACATTCTCCTCTCAACACTCTCCCATGCTAAGAAACACTTCCCAACCCATGTCCAGGAACAGCCCATGGACCATTTGGGTGTGACCACCCTGTTTTGGGGATGGAAAGGGTGTCACAAACAGGTCACACCATGTGTCCTCATAGCTGGGGGACACCCCTTGCACTGTTTTCCCTGTGTGGGTGGAGCCTTTCCCTGTAGGATTTCACCTCAGGATCTTGCTTTCACCCTTTTGCTTCTTCCCATTCCTGTGGGGCAGAATTTAGGGAGGAGGATTTAGGGTGGAGGTGCTGCTGTGACAGTCCCCAACCCAGCTCCCTCTTGCTCCAGAGAAGAGGAAGGACCAGTTCAGGAATGCCTGGGAGATGCTGAGCAATCCCTTCTGACGGTTTCCTTGGAAGCAGGGCAGCATCTCCAGGGAGCTCTGCCACCAAACCCTGGTGACTGTGGGTATTTTGGGAAATGAAATATGGTCAGGCACAGAAAATCCCCCAGCTCTCTCTCCCTGAGCCCTTCAGCCCCACAGCAGCAGCAAACCTTGGGAAGAGCATCTGAATCCAGACACATCCACCCTGGGAGCGAGGACCACGTGCCAAGGGAAGGCTTTGAACCCCTCCAAGCACAGGGAAAAAAGCAGCTTTTAAACTGAAAGAGGAGAGGTTTGGATTAGATATTAGGAAGGAATTCTTCCCCGGGAGGGTGGAGAGGCCCTGGAATGGATTTCCCAGAGAAACTGTGGCTGCCTCATCCCTGGAAGTGTCCAAGGCCAGGTTGGAGCAACCTGGTCTCTGGAAGGTGTCCCTGGCCATGGCAGGGAGTTGGAATGAGATGATCTTTAAGGTCCCTTCCAACCCAAACCCTTCTATGATTCTGTGAGGTTTTTTTTCCTGTGAAAAGGGGGTAAAAGCACCACCTTCCTTCTCATCCTTGCTGACTTCCAGCTGGGAGCTTGGGATGAGCAGACGAGCCAGTTCTCCAGCTTTTCAGGGTGGAGCTCATTCCCAACTCCTCCCTGCTCTCCTGTCTGCTGGGTTCTGCCCTCCTTCTCTCCTGTGCCAGTGCTGGAGGGGGGGGATCTGCCTGCTGAAGGGGGAGACAGGCCAGTGGGACCTTCCTGCTCCCTTCCAGAGCTTTCTGAGGGCACAGGGCTCTGCACCTCAGCCAGGCAGGAAGGGAGCTGGGAGTTTGGATGGACAGGAAGCTGAACATGAGCCAGAGTGTGCCCAGGGGGCCAAGAAGGCCAATGGATCCTGGCCTGGATCAGGAACAGTGTGGCAGCAGGAGCAGAGAAGGGATTCCCCCCTGAACTCAGCACTGGTGAGGCCTCACCTGGAGTGCTGTGTCCAGTTCTGGGCCCTCAGTTCAGGAAGGACATGGAGGGGCTGGAGCAGGTGCAGAGAAGAGCAACGAGGCTGGGGAAGGGTCTGGAGCACAATTGCCATGAGGAGAGGCTGAGGGAGCTGGGGGGGCTCAGCCTGGAGAGGAGGAGGCTCAGGGGAGACCTCCTCACTCTCTACAACTACCTGACAGGAGGGGGGAGCCAGGTGGGGGTTGGTCTCTTCTCCCAGGCAACGATCAGTAGGACAAGAGGGCACAGTCTTCAGCTGTGCCAGGAGAGGTTTAGATTGGATATCAGGAAGAATTTCTTTCCAGAGAGTGATCAGCCATTGGAATGGGCTGCCCAGGGAGGTGGTGGATTCTCCGTCCCTGGAGGTTTTTAAGATGAGATGATGTGGCATCAGTGCCATGGGCTGGGGAACCACGGCAGGGTTGGATCAAGGTTTGGACTTGATGATCTCAGAGGTCCCTTCCAACCTGGCTGATTCTGTGATTCTATGATTCTATGATTCTACTATTCTGTGATTCTGTGATTCTGTGATTCCATGATTCTATGATTCTATGATTCCATGACTCTATACCTCACCCTGGCAGAGGGCTCATTCCAGACACCAACCCCGGGCTCATTCCAGAGACCAATCCTGCTCTCAGAGCTCCTCTGTTTACACTGCCAGGAGACTCAAAGCTGACCAAAGGGTCCTGGATGCCACCAGACCTGCTGAGCAGCGTCAGCCCAGCAGGAGACCCGTCACCCTGATGCCACCAACTTGGCAGTGGCACCAGGCGATGCCCACACCCTTGTCTTCACCTCTGTGTCTCCATCCAGCCGTTGTCAAAGCTTCTTTGTGCTGGGGCAGCAGGACAGGGATGTCTTTGGGCAACGTTGGCATGCCCAGCTCCTAAAGAACTCCCAACCAAAGCTCTCCAGTGAGTCAAAGAACAGCATTTCTGGGGGAGGGAGCAGCGTGGGAGCAGCCCTGGCTCTGCCACAGCAGGTTTGTGCCCGGTGGTGTGGAAAGAAGGAGTGTTCCCGCCAGGCAGAGTGGCACAGAGCTGAGGGAGAGGCAGATCTGGGGGCACACATGCCGTGGGTGGGCACCTGAGCCTTCCTGGGCCTAGCCTAAGGTCCTGGACCAGCTGGGGGGGCTCAGCCTGGAGAGGAGGAGGCTCTCTCTCTGGAACTCCCTGACAGGAGGTTTAGGTTGAACATTGGGAAGAAGTTCTTTCCAGAGAGAGGGATCAGCCCTTGGAATGGGCTGCCCAGGGAGGGGGTGGAGTCCCTGTCCCTGGGGGTGCTGAAGCAGAGCCTGGACGTGGCACTCGGTGCCATGGGCTGGGTGCCAAGGTGGGGTTGGGGCACGAGCTGGACTCGACGATCTCAGGAGTCTTTTCCAACTTTGTTGATCCTGTGAAACATCCCCAAGACACCGAGTGCTGAGATCCAAAGAGTCCTACAGGTCAGGGAGAGAAGCCCTGAGTTATCTCCACCTTCAGCACATGAATCAGAGGCACCCAGTGACTCTCCCGAGGTCACACATGGGGAAATGGTGGCAGAGCTCGGTTTGGAGTCTCACCTGGGTCACCATGTCCTTGAAGAACTTGGAGAACTTCTTCCCTGCTCTGCTCCCACAGAATTGCTGGAGGCCTCAGGCAGGTTGAAGGCAGGGTTAGAACCCACAAAAGGAGGAGAGAAAAAGGGGAATTTCCCTTATTTTGATGCATGGTGGGTTGCAGGCACTTGTGTTTCCAGAGGGATTTAGTGGAATTTAGTGCTGGAGTGGCAGGAAGAGGCTCAGGGAGTCACTGCAGAGAGGGAATTTGTAGGAAAATCAGGAGGATTTTCACCCAGAATGGGGCAAAAAAGCACAGAACCATCTATTTTGATCCTCTGTTTATTCCCCAAGCCCTCACAGGTGCCAAGAAAACAAGATTCCCAGGCCCATCCCAACAATTTTGGGCACTTCCAAGAGCGTCGCAGCCATAGGAGGTGGGGGGGACAGAGCCACCCACTTCCAAGCACTCCGTGGGTTAACTCTGGGTTAAATCTTGCAGGGCTTTGGGATTTTGGATGCAAAATATCCTCTCCTAGCACAGGATATTCCGTGCTCCAGAATTATCCCACAATCCAAACCAAGGCACGTCCCGGTTGCCGCCGGCGTGGGACGAGCAGAGCCTGGAGCGTGGCCAGGACCCACTGGCACCTCAGCACGATAGGCACGGGTTGGCACCCAAAGCCACCCTTCTCCGGGTTCTTTCCAGCCCAGCAGCCTCATCCCTCCCTCGGCTGCTCGTTTTCCCCCCCGGAATTTGCTCCGGGAGCAGAGGCACCAGCTCCCCCTCGTGGGCTTCGTCCTGCGCTTCCAGCTCCTCGTGCTGGAAACCAGCCAGAATTTCCCGGGAAAACGGGTTTTATTTTGTTGTTATGTCTCCCCTCTCAACATTAGTGCACCAGACCTGGAAATTTCATGGAAACGCTCCAACTTCCATCAAATTCCACCTCATAGGTGTGTGTGGTTTTATTCTTTTTTTTATAATTTTGCCATCTTTTTCTTAGTTTATTTTATTTCTCTCACCGAGTCTGGGATTTGAAACAACTAATTTAGGTATGATCTCTCTGATTCACTTGCCCAGAGGCTCCGGGAAAAAAAAGTTGGGAATCTCCACTGAGCCCTTCAAATGCTACTCGTGGTGCCTGTGCCAGGAAGGGGGGTGGGCACAGGCTGGGGCATCCAGCATTTAAATAAGTGAATTAAGGCCCAAACACGAGTCCCCAAAGGCTGTTTCAGGTGGAAATGCTTGAAATCAAATGTGCTTTATGAAGTCAAAAGTCAAGAAAGAAAAGGAGAATTCCAATTTTTTTAAAAAAAACCCTCTTTTGATTCGTTCTGAGCAGCGCCAGGGATTTCAGCTTTTGGAAAAGTTTAGAGCTGGAATTTCCCCCAGAGCTGCGTTTCCTGCAGCTTTTCCATACAAACCCCAACGGGAAGGGATCACAAGCCCAGAGAGGTGTTTGTCCACTCTGGGGACATCCAGATCACTTGTCCCCTCTCCATTCTCTCTGGTTCCCGTGACCCAGCAGGTCTCTCCAACGGTCACCCCACAACACAAAGACCTCACCCCCTTCTTGGAACCCTCCAAAGAATTTAGGCAACACATCTGGGGCTGCTGCAGCTCCCAGCGGTGGTTTGGTGTTTTCCTGCCTGGAACGATCCACATCTCAGTGGTGTGAGGGCCACGTGTCCTCACGGGATGTCCCCTCTCCCACAAATCCCTGCCTGGGGAACTTCTCCCCCTTTTTCAAGGCTCGATGGCTCCATCCCAATTCTTCTCCAGCCCCGCCCACACACACATCTCGGCACAGGGATAAATTTATCCCTGGATTTGGCTGTTGGAGGCTCTGATAGCAAAGGTGAAGGGTGACAACCACACACAGGGATTCCAAGTGTCCCCCATCCCGAAGGAACCACGTCACAGCCACCCCTGATGTCCACCCAATGCATCCCTCAGGCATTTAAACTGCTGGTTATTATCTCTAACCAGGCATTTATGATTCCATTTGGAATTGTTCGTTGCCTCATCGAGATCCCACGTGTTCCTGCCGCTGGAAGGACTCCATGTCCACTTCGTGCTGCCTCTTCCAAGCTCCAACCTCGGGCACTTCTTTCTCCAAGGACCTTTTTCCAGGCCTTGGAGGACAACAGCTGGCTCTTCCCTCTCTCTGCATGACAAGATAATTGGGAATCCCCTCCCCGAATTCCTGTGTGCCGAGATCTCCGTGGATTCTTTGTCCTTCATCTCTCTCCCACCATCTCCATCACGTTTTTGGATGGGTCAGACAAGTCTGGAGCGATGAGAACAAGTTCTTTTCCAACCTCTTTTTGTTGCAACTTTGCAGCCCAAAGGGGTGGATTCTGCCCGGAGTGACACAACCAAGGGGAAAGGCTCAGCGGGACTGAATCCCTGGAATGTCTCTGGGATCAAAACCAGCCCCAATTCCTGGTCAAAATTAGTGGTTTGGAATCACACCCTCCTCTTCTTCCTCCTGGAGCATCTCAGATGTATCAGAGAGGAGTCATTACCACCAGGACAGGTTTGGACCATGGCAGAAGGGCGGATTTCCATGGGCTTGAGCTGCAGTGCCCCTTGGGCAAGGGAATCACAGAATTTTATGGAATGGCAGAAGGGCGAATTTCCATGTGCTTGAGCTGCAGTGGCCTTTGGGCAAGGCAATCCTGGAATTTTATGGAATAGGAGAAGGGCAGATTTCCATGTGCTCGAGCTGCAGTGGCCTTTGGGCAAGGGAATCCTGGAATCATGGAATGATTTTATTTGGAAGGGACCCTAAAGACGATCCAGTTCCACTCCCCTGCCATGGGCAGGGACACCTCCCACTATCCCAGGTTGCTCCAAGCCCTGTCCAACCTGGCCTTGGACACTTCCAGGGATGGAGCAGCCACAGCTCCTCTGGGCAACCTGTGCCAGGGCCTCCCCACCCTCAAATTAAAGATTTTCTTCCTAATATTCCATGTAAACCTCCTCTCTTTTAGTTTAAAGCCATTCCCCCTTGTCCTGTCACCCTAAAAAAATACCCCTTTGCTCCTCAGCCCTGCCCAGGACAATTTATTTCCCCTCATATCACCCAGGGGACATAAAGGAGGGGTTTTTTTGCTGCAAAGGAACAGCAAATCAAGTCAAAAAAACCAAAAAAAACCCTGAAACCCAGCCAGTTTTAGCTTTAAAGCAGAAAAAAACCATCCTTTTGTGTTTTCCTGCAGGCTGGGGGTGGGGTGGGGGGAGCTCCGCTACTGCAGGACTTGTAAATCCAATCCAATGAAATATTAATTATTAGAGTCTGTCCAACTGGGACTCCTCGGTGCTTTCAGAGAGCTGAATAATTCCAGCCCACAGGAGGAAAACCACACAAGTCCCTTTTTTTTTATTATTTTGTCATTGTTTTTCTTCTTCTTTTTATGAGAAAACATCATGTGATGGGTAAATTAGAGCTTTGGGTGGAGGGAGGGGAGGGAAGGGGGCTTGGGTTGCTTCAGGATAAGAAATGTGGATTCCTAAAGAGGATTTGGGAGGGATGGGGATCTAAAAAAGGGCTAGAAGGGGGTGAATTGCCTACAGGGCTTGTGCTCCAGTCCCTTCACCAGCCTTGTTGCTCTTCTTTGGACTTTTTTTTTTTGTTTTGGTTTTTTTTTTTAAATAAAAAAATTCTGATTTTATCTCATTTCTGCAGCAGAGAGGGGAAAATACAACACCCGACCTGGCTTTAAAATCAACCGGGACAAAGGGTCGAGACCGTGTTTTAAATTAATTCTTAAATAGGGGCTCGACAAGGGTTTAATTAACCCTTAAATAGAGGCTCATTAGGGGTTTAATTAACCCCTAAATAGGGGCTTGACAGGGGTTTAATTAACCCCCAACACAGAGGGATCCAGCTTCAAGAAATCCAGCTTATAAATCACTTGACAATTAAAACCAAGAAATCCAGGTTGGAAATTATTTTTCCCCACTCCAGCTCTGGAGGGATGGAAGTGCCTTTCCCTGGGCAGCATCCAGGTGGGCTGGAGAGAAGTGGATTAATTAGAGAGAGAGACATCTCTGAGGGCTCCTGTTCTGCAGCACTTGAGAAGAAAAGCTCCAGCAGCCCGAGGTGGCCCCGCTCAGCTCAGCTCAAAGCCCCTTTTGTCCCCCTTGTTTACCGAGGGTTGGGTTCCAAACACAACACAGAACGTCACCCCTTGGCTCAACGATTTGTGCATCGGGAGCCCGAGCTGAACAGACTTAAAGCACTTTCCAGAGCAAAATTCCCTCCCTCCCTCCCCCAAAAAATGCTGCCTGGGGGAAAACAGAGACGCTTCGGCAATGAAAAAAATCTCTGCTCTCGTCGTCGTTCTTTTCAGCTTCTTTTTACCCTCATTTCTCTGCAGGCTCTGGAAACATCTGCATGAAATATTTGGCTGCTGTGAAATCTCTTTTTTTTTTTCCTTACAAAACCTCTGGAATATTCCTCAGCAGCTCGACCCAAATAGTTTTCACGAGGGGAGGCGAAGGAGCAGCTCCGATCTCTGCTCTCTCGGAGCAGCGACAGGACCAGAGGGAACGGCTGGAGCTGTTTCAGGGGAGGGTTAGGCTGGATTTTAGGAAAAGGTTCTTCATCCAGAGGGTGGCTGGGCGCTGGAACAATCTCCTCAGGGAAGTGGTCACAGCCCCAAGCCTGCCAGAGTTCCAGGAGTGCTTGGAAAAAGCTCTCAGGCACGTGGTGGGATTCTTGGGGTTGGACTTGGATGATCCTCGTGGTTGCCTTCCGACTCAGGACATTCCACGGTTCTGTGATTACTCTGCAGTCGATTTTGGGGGGATGTCAGAGGGAAGGATAAATGAAGGGGTTTCTGGAAGACACAATTCCAAGTGGGAAGGCCGGGGCAGTGCCGGCCTGAGGTGAGGCCACTCAGATCCAGCAACAGAAGGGCAACGTGGAGAAAGGGATTCCCAGGGATGCTGGAAGTGGAGGTGAGGCCAAAACCAAGCAGATGTTTGTGCAGATGTGCAGAGAAGCATCGTTTTGAGAAGAAATGTGGCACCCGAGGCAGAGCCAAGAGGAAGAGTAGGGGTGTGGGTGACGTGTCTGCCTGTTCCTGGGGCTCTGGGGGTGTCACTGTGCCCAAGCTGGGGAGGGAGAGGATGGACAGAGCAGGGTGAGAGGTGCAAGGGGGGAGCTGTGACTCTCACCCATCACAGGCTCAGGCTCTTTCACCCAGGAAGCTTTTCCCCTTCCCTGGCAACAAACCCACGAGTTTGCACAGTTTCCCCTCTGAGCTGGTTGTTATTTTTGCCCCCTCCCCTCCCTCAGCCTGGAAGCTGCCGCTCCGTGGCTCCAGCTGCACCCAAAATAAGACAAAACTGGAGCAGAAACCCCTCTAGAGATGCAGGAGATGCAGACGCAGCACCTCCCTGCCCCAGGTAGCAGGATAGAGCAGGGCCATTCCTCCAGGAAGCTGCTGAGGTGACAGAGCTGGGGTGTGAGAATCAAGTGAGAAGCCACAGGTCAGGAGGCAACACAGGGCAGGAGGTGCTGACCATAATATTTTATCTATTCCACAGCATGTTCCGTGGCCATGCCCTCCTGAGGGAATCTGGCCACGCTCTTCAGGCCTTCAGGAGCCCCCTTTCTTCCCTCAGCATGGAGCAGGTGAAGAAGGACACCAGGATGGGGCCCCCTGGCACCTCACTGCCGGGCCAGCCTGGGCCCCGGGCACGCACTCAGGTTGCACAGGAAGGTTTGGCAGCAGTAGGAGGTGTAGGAAGCCAGGCCCAGGCTGAAGTTGTGGTGTGGGCAGGTCTCAGAGCACTTCTTGGTGATCCTCTTCCACAGAGACAAAAAGCCTTGGCCGAGGGAGGGAGAGAGAGAGCGGGGTCAGCGATGGGAGTTTAGGGAGTTCTCCTCCAGCTTTCACAGGAGGGAGATGGATTAATGGGTCCCACTGTTCCCCCATGAGACCTACCCCAGTCCCACCACAGCCCAACAATTGTTGGTGACCCCCACACAAGGCATTCAATGTCCTTGCTGGGCACTTCCTAGTGTGAACCCTCGTGTCCAAGGTGTAGGGTGGGATCCGTGAGACAACGTTCATCCCGGGATTGGAAACACATTCCCAGGCTTCTCTGCCTGAAGGAAATAATTCTGTTCTCCTCTGTATCTGGCTTGTGTCAGAAATAGTCCCTGCAGGACCAAGGAAGGGATCCTTCCCCTCTCCTGGTGCTGGTGAGGCCACACCTCAAATCCTGGGATCAGTTTTGGGCCCCTCATGACAAGAAGGACATTGAGGGGCTGGAGAGTGTCCAGAGAAGGGAATGGAGCTGGGGAAGGGGCTGGAGCAGCTGAGGGAGCTGGGGAGGCTCAGCCTGGAGAAAAGGAGGCTCAGGGGGGACCTTTTTGCTCTCTCCAACTCCCTGATAGGAGGGGGGAGCCAGGGGAGGTCGAGCTCTGCTCCCAGGGAACAAGGGACAGTGCCCAGGGCAGTGGTGGACTCACCATCCCTGAAAGTGTTCAAAAAATGTGTGGATTTGACATTTGAGGACGTGGTTTAGTGGTGAACATGGTGGTGGTGCACTGATGGTTGGATTTGATGACTTTAGAGGTCTTTTCCAGCTTTAACAATTCCCTGATTCTCCATCTCTCTAGACCTTCTCATCCACCCCCACTACTCGTTTCTTTCCATCTCCTTGTCTAACCAAGGTTCAAATTTACTTATTCTTTCTCTGAAGGATCCTTCCCCTTCTCCCACTGTCGCCCTGCCTTTCCAAGCAGGAATGAAACAAAGGACAATCTCAGTGTGATGGGGAGGAGCATTTCAAACCTTCAGCACTGCCAGGCTGGGCCACCAAGGACTCCACCTCCCAGTGACTCCTCCACCCATCCATCACCACAGGGCAACCATGACAAATCCAGCCCAAACCCCACATCCCATTCCCGAGTCCCCAGGAGGGGACACACAACCAGCACCTACCAATCCCTACAGAGGCCACGTTGGTCACACAGTACTCGTCCTTCTCCGAGCACTTCTCGGCCTTCAGGCAGCTCCAGTTGCTTTGTTCCCAGTTGCAGGTGTAGCAATACAGGGCATTGGCTGCAGGAGGGGACACAAGACACGGAAGATGGAGGAAAAAATCATCAGAAAATCAGGGAAGGGGTTGTCCCTCTGTATTCAACACTGGTGAGGCCACACCTTGAATCCTGGGATCAGTTTTAGGCCCCTCAGGACAAGAAAGACATTGAGGGGCTGGAGCGTGTCCAGGGAAGGGAACGGAGCTGGGAAGGGGCTGGAGCAGCTGAGGGAGCTGGAGGGGCTCATCCTGGAGAAAAGGAGGCTCAGGGGGGACCTTTTTGCTCTCTGCAACTCCCTGACAAGAGGGGGAGCTGGTCGGGCTCTGCTCCCAGGGAACAAGGGACAGGAGAGGAAACAGCCTCAAGCTGCACCAGGAGAGGTTCAGTTTGGACATCAGGATGAATTTCTTCATGGAAAGGGTTGTCAAACATTGGAAGGGGCTGCCCAGGGAGGTTTGGAGTCCCCATCCCTGGAGGTGTCCAAGGAAGGCCTGGACATGGCACTCAGTGCCCTGGGCTGGTGGACAAGGTGGGGATGGGTCACAGGTTGGACTTGATGACCTTGGAGGTCTTTTCCAACCTGAAGGATTTTGGGATTCTGTGAAATGCCACCAGCCCTGGCAGCAAAAATTATCACCTTCTTTTCACTGAGTCTCAAATGCATGAGGTGCAGGTCTGATGGGAGGGATGGAGCTCAAAGACCCAACCCACTTTTCCATCCCCACACTGGAATATTTGCACCAACACGTGGGTCAGGGACACACATCTGTGCACACACCCACCAAGTCCTGCCCTGCACTCCAAATAACACCCCAAAGGGCCAGGGGGCTCAAAATAACACAACAATCATAGAATCATGGCGTGGTTTGGGTTGCAAGGGACCTGAAAGATCATCCAGTTCCAACCTGCCATGGGCAAGGACACCTTCCACTAGGCCAGGGCACTCCAAGCCCCATCCAAGCTGGCCTTGGACACTTCCAGGGATGGGGCAGCCACAGTTTCTCTGGGCAACCTGTGACAAGGCCTCCCCACCCTGCAAGGGAAGAATTCCTTCCCAATATCTAAACTAAATTTCCCTCCTTCAGTTTGATGGGCCAAGGACACTGAGTTTGATGTGATGCCTGGAGCAGGGAAGGGCAGGAACTGCTGGAGGATCTACAACGGTGTCCCAAGGCCTGGGGTCACCCTTTCTAGTTCTGGAGACTATTAGGCTGCAGCCTAATTAGGCAGAAAGCCTAAGGCAGATGAAGAGAGTTAATTGGGACTTCCACAGCCTAAAGAAGTCAGGCTCCCATGCCCTCGTCCTTCGGTGGGACATCAATGCCCTCAAAAATACATCCAATACCTGGATTAAGGAAAAAAGAAGGTGAGGAGAAGGGCTTTTAACTCTTTGCTGGGAGAACTCAGCCCTAAAACACGTGCAATGTAACACTTCATTTTTCCTGCCTGGATTATCCAGCGTGGATTAGCCCAGTCTTCATTTTGGCACCGAGGACAAACTCTCTGTCTCCCAGGCCTTGTTAACGCTTGGAAATCTGTCAGAACCTCTATTCTGGTGAGTGAACAAAGCTAAATAGCAGAAAGGTATTCTTAGGCCACAATGAGACAGAAATAACTATTCCAAGGAATTCTTTCTCTGCACCAGACAACGTGGCAGAATTCCAAGTGCTGGCAAGCCCCGTCCCTCTTTACAAAGCGAGGATAAGATTTAATTCTCTCTGGTTGCTGGATTGTCTGGTCTAGAGAGGACATAAGATCCCATTCCTTAAAAGGGCTTTGATTTAATTTACCACCACGCTGTGAAATAAAATGAATCATCTACAGCACAAATAAGATGTAAAAACCAAATATCCCACCATGAAGCTGCTTAACCCATTCAGTCCATGACTTCTCCTTAACCCCCCAACTTTTTCCCGAAAATCTCTGAAATCAAGGAGCTTCCCGGGTCTCCGAGATGGGTAGGAAGAGCTGCAAAGGCCAGATGTTGTAGGTGTGGTCCTATCCAGCTGCTGCTTCCAGAGTGGGAACCAGCTGTTCAGAGTTGCTGTTGTGTCGTGTCGTCTTCATCAAGATTTAGAAACGACCACAATCTTGCACCACCTCAACAGACAAACTCCCGGCAAAGTCTCTTAAAGGCAGAGCAGTGGCAACTGCTTCCTTTTTTTTTTTTTTGTCTTGTTTCCATAAAAATCCCATTAAAAAAATCCATAAAAAGCCTTGACGGGGAAATTTCCAGGCGGAAAATCCGCGCCTTCCGCCCGAGATGACAGATAATAAAACCCAAAGAGGAGCCCCATGTCCTTCAGCTGCTGCAACACAAGAGCTGAAGCTGAACCTCTCCCATGGATAGGAATGTCCCTGCCTCTAAACCACTCCAGGATATTTTATCCGGGAGCAAAGGGTGTCACCTCACCTGGAGCCGCGCAGAGGATCAAAGCCAGCACCGCAAGGAGAGAGCCCTTCATCTTCTCCCCGTCGTCTCCACAGCCCAGGAAAAACACCCTCACCTGGGGACAGGATATATATCTTCCCTGCCTTTGAGCTGGCTGATGATGAAGACAGCGATTTGGAAACAGTGGGCAGGGATCACGAGCTAGGTGAGAGGCCAGGAATGCACGTGGGTTGTTTTCTGACCTCCGGGCTGAGAGGAGTGAAAGCCCCACGGGAATTCACCCCATTTGTTGGATTTAATGCTTTAATTTACCCTTGGTCAGGCTGGAAGTGCTGCTGGTGCAGTGAGTGGGGGTTTTGTTCTGCTCGGCTCCATCTGATCTGTGGTTGGAGAGTTCAGTGAAGGCAAACACTCAGAGGAAAAGGGCATAAATTAAGGGCTTCGTCCCGGTGGATTAATGCCAAGGCCATTTCCAAGGTTTAGACCTGGAGAAGTCTCAATATCTACAGTCAGGTTAAACCCATTTTAGATTATTACCCACTTATGGTGACAATCTAAACAAGAAATGTCTTACAATGCCTTCTTTGCCTCTAAAAGCTGCTGGTTACCTACAAGGTCCTAAATCATAGAATCACAGGATGGGTTGGAAGAGACATTGAAGACCATCTTGTTTCACCCCTCTACCATGGGCAGGGACACCTTCCATTAGACCACCTCAAATCCCTGCCCAACCTGGCCTTGAACACTTCCAGCAAGGGTTCAAAATATCTTTGTGCCCCTTCTCTACATGGAGCATCCAATTCCAAGCCCTGCCAGATCCCAGCCAGACCTGATGTTCTCAGCCTTGAGGATTTCTCCGCAGGATTATGGTTTAGGTGGAGCTGGAGCTGAGAACTTCACCCCTTCCAGGGCTTCCCTTTGCCTGCCTGTCCCACTTCTGCTTCCAAGGAAAGAGTTCCCAGGAGGTTTAGTGCTGGATATCAGATTCATCTCCGTGAATCACCAACTCATCAAGCCACCGAGGAGCAGGGAGGGTGAAGCAGGAGGAGCCCCTTGGAGAGAAGCCACTTGTGCAATCAGGTGTCTGCTCATCCCTTTCCTCCTCCACCCTGCAAGGAAAGGGAACAGAGACCCACTGCAACTCCCAGCCTGGCATTTAGAAGATGGAGAAGCAGAAGGAGAAGAGGCAGAGGCTCCAAAAACAGGTGGAAGATTAGATGGATGAGCTGAGGGTTAAATATTTGGGCACCAACATCAGTTTCTTGGCAGGAGATAAATCAGATGAACAAGAGCTCCTCAAGGAGGGGTGATGCTCATCCAAGGTATTTAGACCATCTGCTGGGACCAGTCACTGCCCATCACAGTGAAGGCATGGCCAGAGGAGGCTCAAGGAGACCCCAAACCAAGAGCAGATTCCTTTTCAAGAAGAAAAAAGTGTGGAAGAAAGATTAGATGAATGAGGTGAGGGTTTAATGATTGGGGGCAACATTGGTTTCTTGGCAGGAGATAAATCACATGAGCAAGAATTCCTCAAGGAGGGGTGATGTTCATCCAAGACATTTGGAACATCTGGTGGGACCAATCATTGCAACTCCCAGACTGGGATTTAGAAGATGGAGAAGCAGAAGGAGAAAAGGGAGAGGCTCCAAAAACATGTGGAAGATTAGATGGATGAGCTGAGGGTTAAATATTTGGGTGCCAGCATCAGTTTCTTGGCAGGAGATAAATCAGATGAACAAGAGCTCCTCAAGGAGGGGTGATGCTCATCCAAGGTATTTAGAACATCTATGGGATTAATCATTGCCCATCACAGTAAAGGCATGGCCAGAGGAAGTTCAAGGAGACCCCAAACCTCAGAGCAGCTTCTTTTTCAAGGGGGAAAAAAAAAAAAGTGGGGGGTTATTGCACTGAGCATTTTTTGGGGGGGATTCGCAGCTATTTTTGAGGTTTCTGCCCCTGATGTTGAACCACCAGCTCTGCTGACGTCAAACAGGATCAACAGGATGGTGAAGTCAGCCCTGATAACCCCAAGAGCTCCAACCATTCCTCTCCTATGGCCAGACACGTGGGTGTGGGGAGGAGAAGCCACAGCGCTTGCCCAAGAGATGGAATGCTGCCAGGCTCAGGGCCGGAATGCCGGTGGGAATAGGGAGGGAATGCCAATGGGAATGCCAGGGCAGGTGTGTCACTGCTCCCAGATGTCACAAGGCAGTGACCCAAGAGCAGGACCTGTTCCAGGGAATAGGGGCTGACCAATGTGATTCATCTCACAGGGATGAGTCTGGAAGTCAGCCTGGGAAGCCAAGGCTCCGTGTCCTGTGGCGGTGGGAGCACCCTGGAAAAGCTCTGTGCTGATAAAGCAGGATTTGATCTGGTTTGATCTAAATTTGACTGGTTTTTGACAGGAAAAATGGAAAAATAATTGTGTTACTCTTCAGGAGTGGTTGTGGACGACTCATCCATGCAAGTGTCCAAGGCCAGGTTGGATGGGGCTTGGAGCAAACTGGGCTAGTGGAAGGTGTCCCTGCCCATGGCAGGGGTTGGATGGGGCTTGGAGCAACCTGGGCTAGTGGAAGGTGTCCCTGCCCATGGCAGGGGGTGGATGGGGCTTGGAGCAACCTGGGCTAGTGGAAGGTGTCCCTGCCCATGGCAGTGGGTGGAACGGGATGATCCCGAAGTTCCCTTGCAGTTAAATCCTTTCTGTGATTAACAAGGTTTGTTCCCTCGATTCCAAGGACTGGTGGCACAAACATATCCCGGAGAGGAATGACCAGCTCCAGGGATTCAGATCTGCTCCTGAGGGACAGCAGGGCCATGGGAGGTGCTCCAGCACAGCTCTGCTGGCAGGAGGGGTTGGATGGACAAGTGGGATGGTGGACAAAGGTCCAAAATTGGCCACTTGGCATTTTAGGGGTTATGGAGCCGTAAATTTGGGATAGTTATTTGGGAAGTTCCCATCCCAGGCTCGGGTATGTGTGAGGCAGGTGGGAGGGTGGTAGTGCCATGGCTGGAATTTCCTCGGAGGCACACGGGACACTGAGGGGGGTGGTGTCACCTCGGGTGGCACGACTGGAGCGTGGAAGGCAGTGCCTGGCTGGGAAAGGGAAGAGAGCTGGAAAAATGTGTGCCAGGATCTGGGATAACGGGGCAGAAACGAGGCTGGAAATGAAATATATCCAATATAAATAAATATATATGTGCAAGATATAAATATAAATTATATATATATAGTGTAATTAGAAATATGTCCAATGAAATGGAAATTAAATATATCTAATATAAATAAATATATATCCAATATATATTAATTATATATAATATATGTTATATATATATTACTATATATATTATATATATATTAATATATATAATTGTAAATAGGAATCTATCCAATGAGCTGGAAATTAAATATGTCCAATATAAATAAATATATGTGTGGAATATATAAATATAAATAATATATATAATATGTATTATATAATTGTAAATAAAAATATATCCAATGAGCTGGAAATTAAATATATTCAATATAGATAAATATATATCCAACATAAAAATATTAATTATATATAATATATTATATATATATATTAATATATACATATAATCTATATTATATAATTGCAAATAGGATCTCTATCCAGTGAGCTGGAAATGAAATATATCCAATATAAATAAATATCCCTCCAATATATGGGTTATATAATATATATTATATCATTATAATTAAAAATGTAAATATGCATGTATCAATTGACCTGGAAGTTAAATATATCTAATACATAAATATAAATTATATATAACATATATTATATAATTATAATAATAAATATATCTAATGAGCTGGAAATTAAATATATCCAATATAAAAATATATATTTACATCCAATATATAAATATACATTATATAATATACATTATATCATCATTATAAATATAAAAAATATATCCAATGAGCATCAAGGAAGGACAAGAACATCCGGGCTTGGTCTCATGGGATCTCTTCCTCTTCTTTTGGGATTTTTCCCTTTTCTTTTGGGACCTCTCCCTTTTCTTTTGAGACCTCTCCCTTTTCTTTTGGGACCTCTCCCTTTTCTTTTGGGACCTCTCCCTTTTCTTTTGAGACCTCTCCCTTTTCTTTTGGGACCTCTCCCTTTTCTTTTGAGACCTCTCCCTTTTCTTTTGGGATCTCTCCCTTTTCTTTGCCCTGATGTTTTTAACTACTGGGCTTCCCTGTGGTCACCTCACTCCTTAGGTGACATCTCAGAAGGTTCCCACATAAATCCATCTCTCCCAATCCACGTGTCCCTGTTCCCCACCCGATTTCCACCGCACCAGGAGCTGCAGGATGGAATTGGTTCCACGATGTCACCACCAGGGATTTTCCAGCCCTAAATAAAACCCTTTGGAACAACTGCAGAATTTAACCCTGTCTGGGTCATTTTGGGCAGGTTTGGTGGGAGAAAGAGGCTGAGCCAACACAGAACCCTCCCCCTTCTCCTGCTTCTCCCATTTTTTGGCAGGGAAAACACACTTTGGAGCACTCCAGGGAGGAGAAGAGGTGGCTCTGTGTGTTGAGTAGCTCCTGGGGGAGTTCAAGCTCCAGCTTTTCCCTTCCTTGGGTCTGGTGACAGCGGATGAAGGATGATTTTTTTTCCTTCTTTTTCTCCATCTTTCCCCTTCTCTGCAGGGATTTACCACAACACAAGTCTCGTTCTTCATATCCTTCACGGTTGTCACCTCCCCAAAATCAGGACAGCATAGTGAGGTGTCACCCCCACCCCTCTGCCACAGATCTGTCACCTCAGACCCTCACAGGTGTCCCACACTCAGCTGCCAGGAAGCCAAGAGGAATTTGAAGCCGATCCCACCCCTGGATTTGCTGCAAACTAACCCTGGTTTCGACCCTTTCCACGTCAAATCGTCAAAGAACTCGGTCCCTGGGGCTGCTCCTGCTGATCTCCTGCACATTCCCCATTCCAGGTGCTTCTTGTGGGAGTCATAGAATCATAGAATCAGCTGGGTTGGAAGGGACCTCTGAGATCATCAAGTCCCACCCTTGATCCAACATCGCTGCAGTTCCCAGACCATGGCACTGATGCCACATCCAGTCTCTTCTTAAAAACCTCCAGGGACGGAGAATCCACCACTTCCCTGGGCAGCCCATTCCAATGCCTGATTATCCTCTCTGGAAAGAAATTCTTCCTAATATCCAACCTAAACCTCCCCTGGCACAGCTGAAGACCGAGCCCTCTTGTCTTGCTGATGGTTGCCTGGGAAAAGAGACCAACCCCCCCTGGCTACAACCTCCTGTCAGGGAGTTGCAGAGAGTGAGGAGGTCTCCCCTGAGCCTCCTCCTCTCCAGGCTGAACAGTCCCAGCTCCCTCAGCCTCTCCTCATGGGAATTGTGATCCAGTCCCTTCCCCAGCCTCGTTGCTCTTCTCTGGACCTGCTCCAGCCCCTCCATGTCCTTCCTGAACTGAGGGCCCAGAACTGGACACAGCACTCAAGGTGAGGCCTCACCAGCGCTGAGTCCAGGGGCAGAATCACTTCCTTGGACCTGTTGGCCACACTGTTCCTGATCCAGACCAGGATCCATTGGCCTTCTTGGCCACCTGGGCACACTCTGGTTCCTGTTCAGCTTCTTGTCAATCCAAAGTCCCAGGTCCCTTCCCGCCTGGCTGCTCTCCAGCCACTCTGTCCCAGCCCGTGGGGCTGCCGGGGGTTGTTGTGGCCAAAGTGCAGGACCCGGCCCTTGGCCTTGTTGAACCTCATCCCGTTGGAATGAACCCAACTCTCCAACCTATCCAGGTCCCTCTGCAGAGCCCTCCTGCCTTCCAGCTGATCAACACTTCCCCCAGCTTAGTGTCATCTGCAAATTTGCTGATGGTGGACTCAATCCCCTCATCTAAATCATCAATAAAGACATTAAACAGGACTGGGCCCAACACTGATCCCTGGGGACACCACTAATGACTGGATCCCAACTGGATGCAGCCCTGTTCCCCACCACTCTCTGGGCCCGGCCCTCCAGCCAGTTCCTAACCCAGCACAGGGTGCCCCTGTGGGGAAGAGACGCTCCAGGTCAGGATCCAAGCATGGGCCAGATCACACCGAGGTGTTGAAACCCTCCTGAGAACCTGCCCTTTGGCTTGCTCTTTTCAAGTAGAGCAGGTAAACGGTGCCCCAGGGCCATCCCAAATCTCTGGCTGGGAGTATTTCCTGATTTCAGGGTGTCTCTGGAACTCCTGGATTGCCCAAATCCTGACTGGGTCTGGATTAAGTCACCTGAAGGATTATACCTGTAATTACACATTAATAGGTGGATCCGAGTGGTGAGAAGCTCCAGAGGATGTCACCACATTTCCAGCTGCCCTGGGGCTGGAATGAGGATCTCTCCCGGAGCCAGTTATGTCCATATCCATAACACATGGAAAATCCATCCCCAGCCCCACAACTGCCCACATTGTTTCATTCTTCACACTCTTTTGACCTGACTGTCCCTGAAAATCCCATCTCTGCTTTCCAATGGGGATTTTGGATTCATCCTTCTTATTTTAGAGGGAGAGAAGTCACCAGTTGACTCCACAGCCAGGAAGTGTCCCGAGGTGTTTTGTTCCCTGATATTCCTTCCCCGTGATCTTATCAAGACCAAACTAGAACAATACCATTAGAAATCCAAAAGCATTATTTTCCCAGGCTTTTTTTTCCCCCTATAAAGCTTCAGGAATCTCTGCCTGCCTGAAACACTGAGGGACACATTCAGATCTAGGGCTGGCTTGGATCCTCCTCCTACGAATCCACCTCAATTTGTATTTCCATGAACAACCTGTTCCAAACCCTGCTGTGAGTCAGCTCTCCATAAAAAAAAAAAGAAAAAAAAAAAAAGAGAATAAATAACAAACATCTTGGAATTATTTTATCTGGATGCTGAGGGAATGTTAGGATGAGACACTGGGAAGAAATTCTTCCCTGGGAGGGTGGTGAAGTGCTGGAATAGAAATCCCAGAGAAGCTGTGGCTGCTCCATCCCTGGAAGTGTCCAAGGTTGGGTTGGAGCATTCTGGGATAGTGGAAGGTTATATATTCAATATAAATAAATATGTATATATATATCCAATACAGAAGTATAAATTATGTATTATATATATTATATAATTATAATTGTAAATATATCCAGTGAGCTGGAAATTAAA